>NC_142128.1:15613500-15915500 GCF_024610735.1 Ursus americanus | reverse complement strand
TACTCATATTTCAGTTAACATACATTTGCTTACCATCTCCCTAAATCCTTCTGTAAACTGTGAAGTTGAGAGACAGGAGAGGAATTCAGGAAAAACAAAACAAAGCAGGGCTGAGCTGAGCTGAGCAAAGCAAAACCCTTCAGCATTTCAGAGGAAGACAGACAACAGAAAAAGACTTTCATTAGGTAGTGTGGCTAGAGGAGAGGAAATGCATCACTGATCTACAGGTCTACCTGCCAGGCTATCAAAGGGCTCAGCTAGGGCCACATCACATGGGTTCATCTGGCGAGGTTAGACCTCTGGCTGACGGCTTTCCCACACTGGAGACACTGGTACTGCAAACGGCCATTCCCCTGAGTGCATTTGCTGGGTGGCTGATCAGGTGGACACGCTGACTGGACCCACAGCCACACTCCACACCCAAGTGTGGCTTTTCCGCTAAATGGATCTTTCTCTGCTGGATCAGAGAGGAGCTCTGGGTGATGCGCTTCCCACACTCAGAGCAGACATAAGGCTGCTCACCTGTATGGAGAAGCTTGCCACTGGCTGGGAAATTGTTCCCACGCTCAGAACAGGTAAACTTGGCAGCCATTGCCGCTTCTGGTTCATCATGGAGGGTGAACTTGGAGTCCGGACTCTGCAGGAGTCCCTGAGGCAGAGGAAGAGCTGGGGAAGGGGTGAGTGGAGGAGGAAGGAGGGAGGGCTGATAAATACTGGGGAGAGAAAATGGAGGCATCAGGGAGGTCAAAGGATGGTGTGAGGGGAGGAGTCTGGGAAAGATGGACATGATTAGAAGCTGGGGACTGAACGGGGTGGAAGCATCAATCACTGGTGGAGGGGCAAGATGAAGACAAGGAGGTTGTTGTAGGGACATAAAGGACCTGGGGCTTCCGCTCAGCTCTAGCAGAGGGAGGACTAGGGGGCTCGTGCCCTGAGGTGGTACCTGGGGCTTGTGATAAGCCACATGGTGTTTGAGGCTGGCTCAGAGGCTGAAGCTCCCCCATACTCCCCACAGCTGTAAGGCTTCTCCCCTGTATGTGGGTGAATGTGCTGGGTGAGGTAGGTCTTCTGACTAAAGCTGTCACCACAGTCAAAGCAGCAGAAGGGCTGCTTACCTGGGTAGCATATCAGCTTCCACCCATCCCCCAAAGCCTTCTTGTGCTGGGACCAGATGTAGGCTTCAGCGCAGTACGCACTCTTTGGTGAGCCAGCAGCAGAGAGCTGACTGTAAAGCCCTTGCCATACTCCCCACAGCTATATATCCACCAGAGTGGATTCCCTGGTGCTTAATGAGATGGAGCTCCCACAGAAGGTCTTGCTACACTGGGGATAGTGACAGGGCCTCTCACTAGTGCGGGTCTTTCTGTGCTGGATGAGGGATGCACTCTGAGAAAACCCCTTCTCACGGGCCCTGTTCTTGTAGGACTTAGCTCTCGGGTAACTCTGTTGGTGCTGGAGTAGGTTGGAACTTTGGCTGAAATGTCTTCTACAGTCAGGATGGAGGTAAGACTTTTCACCAGCATGACTTCAGAGATGATGGGTCCGAGAGGATCTCTGCCAGAAGCCCTTGCTGTGACTGTGACTGTGGTCAGTGCAGATACAGGGTCTCTCACTAGGCGCAGGTTTCCAGCGAGCTCACAGTCTAGGAGTGGCATCCAGCTCCCCATCCTCAAGGGCTTGTCCTGAGATTTTTCTAATTTAAAATTCTGGACAATGGGATATAAAGGTGTTTCTTGAGACTCTGAGTCCAGAAGTAGATGACACTATTCTTGGGTATATCCCTTGATGTTCTCCATTACTGAGCTTGTCCTCATTCTTGTTCCCAGTTCCTGTGGAAGAAATTGGAGGTTTCAGATTCCTGCACAGAAATGCTCCCCAGAGAGGGAGAGTAAAGCACAGAGGATAGTTTTGCTATAAAATTGCAAAGGAGACTTTGCTTTCAGAATCATATGCCTATCAACAGGTGAAGGAATAAACAAATTGTGGGATACCCGTATAATGGAATTCTCAGCAACAAGAAGGAACTACTGTTGTATGCAACTAATAGATGAATATCAAATTATGTTAGACCAGAGAAGCCAGACCCAAAAGTACATATTGTATGACTCTATTTATACGAAATTCTACAATAGGCAAAACTAATGTATAGGAGCATAAAGCAGACCAATAGTTGTCTGGAAATAAGTGGGGTAGGGAGAGGCTGACTGGAAAGGGGCATGAAGTAGGGGTGATAGAAATGTTCTGGTTGGGCGCCTGGGTAGCGCAGTCGTTGGGCGTCTGCCTTCGGCTCAGGGCGTGATCCCGGTGTTCCGAGATCGAGTCCCACATCGGGCTCCTCCGCTGGGAGCCTGCTTCTTCCTCTCCCACTCCCCTGCTGTGTTCCTTCTCTCGCTGGCTGTCTCTCTGTCAAATAAATAAATAAAATCTTTAAAAAAAAAAAAAAGAAAAAAAAAAAAAGAAATGTTCTGGTTATATTAGTGTATACATTTATCAAAGACCAGACTACATTTAAAATGGGTGCATTTTATTATCTGTAACTTCAATAAAGCTGTCAGTCCAAATATGCTAAGATGTTTCTTGAGGTCTGGAGGGTGGACAGGAGTATCAGTGCTGATTGGCCAATTTTTAAAAGATTTTACTACATTATAAATAACAGTTTAAGTAGCTAGCATGTATAGAATGCTTACTACATGCCAGGTGCTGTTCTAAGAGTTTCCACACATAGATTAAGCCTCCCAACAACTCTCTAACATGGGGACTATTACCCCGTTTTGCAGATGAAGAAACCCACACTGAGAAGTCTTACTCTTGCCAAAGGCCATCCATTAAGTAAGTGGCAGAACCAGGACCCAAATGATCTGGCTGGAGAGAGCATTCTCCTGATTTCTATGCTACAATGTCTCTCCCTGGGACAATTTTGAAAAAGAAATCCCCTTTTCTCCATAATGCTGACCTTCTCTAAGAAAAATGTGTTCACGTTTGCAAGTTTCTTCAGGCTTTGCCCAAATGCCTACATATTTAAATACTCTATAATCATAGTTAAGTTACTGTGAGCAAGAGGAAGGTACTCCAAGCAAAAGATGAATCTAATTCTGCTTCCCAAAAAGTAGATTCTTTTTTTACTTATGAACGTTCATTCACATTTTCATAATGATCATATTTTAACACTATCTATTTTTTTATTTTTAGATTTATTTATTTGAGAGTGAGGGAGAGAGAGAACACTAGAATACGGGAAGGGGCAGAGGGAGAGGCAGAGAAATCCCCAAGCAGACTTCACACCGAGCATGGAGCCTGACACGGGGCTTGATCCCAGGACCCTGAGATTATGACTTGAGCTGAAATCAAGAGCTGGTGAGCCACACAGGTGCCCCTTACTGCGAGCTATTTAAGTTAAATTCGTTTGTTTTTTTCATTTCCTTTATTATTGAACTATATCATTATCATAGATAATGCTCTAATCGTTTTCATGCCATGCACAGAGCTTATTTTTTCCCTGTTGAATTTCTTGCGAGGAATCATCCCCAGGAGTGCAGCTGCTGCCCCATATCAGAAAGGGCCTCCGGTCTCCATAAGGCAGAAGCACTTCTAATTCTATGGATGGATGCAGTTCAATTTGCCAGTGCCTGTCACTGGGCCAGCCACAATGACCCCAGCCTATTCATGGTTTCAAGAGTTCTGGAAAGACTACAGCAGTTCTGGTGACTCTCTTCTGGGAGTCAGCTAGGATATGTTAGTGCGATCAGCCCTTATAACAATTAAGAAAGCCACAGCCTGCCAAAAACTTCCATGTGGGTAGCCACCAGAGTCCGTCATTCTTTCTGTGACTGTCGCAACTGTCTCCTCTTACATTCCCTGTCACTAATCTAGCCCAGGCTTTCTTTACCTCTTCCGGAAATTGCTGTATGTTTCCTAGTTGGCATTTTTGGCTTGTTTCGCCCTACTTCCGGTTACCTTACACAAAACTGTCAGGCATGTTTCTTAATACAGGGCAGTGCTTCCTGATTTCGCAGGGGACACGTGGAAAATGTGAACAATTTGTGCAGCATACTAGGAGAAAGGGTCGACGAGGCTCCCAGCTGGAGGTGCCTGGCCCAGTGCTTCTGGCCGCCCCAGGCCCCACCCACCCGTCCTCAAGGTTAAAGCAGTGGCTCCCGACCCTGGCTGTACATTAAAATTATGCCGTTTCTAGAAATTCTTTTGCCCAGGCTGCACTCAGGTGCAATAACATAGTATACAGCCAAAACTCAGAACCTTTGAACTACAGGGATATCTGTTTATCCTCAGGAACCTCTACAGGTTACCTTTCTTTCACTGTAGCCTTTCCTTTTCAGGAAGGGGTCCAGGGTATTAATAAACTAAGGTCAAGGCCCTGAACTTAGCTGTGTGGAGCTCTCGATAGCTGGACTCGACGCCACATGATAATAAAATTTAACCTTACCAAACTGTCCAAGGCTAAATGAGTGTCTCCAGGCTGGGGATAGACAGACTTTCGGTCACGGTGGTGTAGGGTAACATTCTGAGAAAGCTGTACCTGAGGGCCTGGGTGTTTACACCTGCGCGCACGTTTTCGCGGAGCTGAGGGGACAGTTAAAGGCAGAATTCCCTGGAGACCTTGGGAAGAGCAGGAGGTCTGGATTCTAAGGCCAAGAGGGCCTGTGGTGCGGCAAGTGTTGAAGGAATGGTTGGAAGATGAGTTAGCTAATGGAATGAGCAGACTCCAGGAAGAGAATGGGAGGCACAACGCTGAAAAGGGCAGCGAAGATGCTCGTGCCGCCCCCTCCAGCCCTGATAATACCGACGTGCTTGCGGGGGTTCAAGGAGCGACCTATGGAAGAAGGTGCTCGGCGGAAGCGTATGCTCGGAAATGCCCCCTGCTCCAGGTAAGAGGTAGCGGGCTCGGGTTCCTGTCCTTTGCTAGCTCTTACCTAGTGAGATCCTGCGCCCGCATGTCTCCTGCATGACACCTGGGGGTGCAGCCAAGCGGGGCTGATCACCCCCACTCTCCGGACACGATATCCCAACTCCCGCGGCGTAGCCATGGAACCCTGCTCCGCGAGGGCCGTCCTCCGAGGGAACTCTGCAGCACGGAGGTAGCGTCCTTGGAGCCAGGCGCCCCACTCCGGAACGAGAGGCCGCTGAGGCTCCCGGGAAATGTAGTCGCCCGCAAGGGGCCTCGGAAACTGGAAAAGCATGGACCCTGCCGCTGAGCCACTCCTGGGGGAGTCCCCCCAGCCGTCGAGACCTGGATGCCGAGGATCGCGGGCATCCTTACCCAGCCTCGGCCAGGGGCGTTTCGTTCCGGCCCGCCCTACTTGCTTCTCACTTCCCGAAAAACTGCCCCCACCCCTCCCCTGGCATTCCCAAGAATGGAGCGGAACGGCCTGGGCAATGACCACACCACAAAGAGCCGCGCAGGAACCGCCATTCCAGTCCCCAAGTAGAATGCGAGAGGAAAGGGCTTGGGGCGAACTGTCCTCAAGCGAGAGGCGTCAGAACGCGGCTTACGCCGGTCTGGTTGCTGTGCTTGGGGATCACCCGGGCAACTCAGCCCGACGCTTTGAGTCACGCGCATGCGCATGGTCCCTTGGTCCCGGGGCATGCGCCTCACCTGGGAATGGAAGGAGGGAACAACCTGCAGGAGACAGGACGACCGCGCCCCCTAGTGACAGAAAGCAGTGGTGACGACCCGGCTGGAAAGCTTGGGAGAAGGTTTAGGATGGGGAAGTTTTGAAGAGAGATGCTGGGTTGCAGGGCTGGGATTAGGGGGAGGAGAGTGAGGCTCTGGCTTCTGGCACAGAATTCAAGGGGGTGCCCAAGAATTTAGTAATCACGATAAAAACAACCTTTGAATGCACTATCTCAAAAAATCAAAATTAATACAAAAAATCCACCATAAGCAACATACCAAAATTTTACATGAAGACAAAATTCAACCTTATACTTTCACAGCCTTGCCTCACTTATCTTTTCCTAATCATGGTCTTGGTTCCAAACAAACTTTATTTACAAAAACCGTTGGCGGCACAGGCTGTAGTTTTCCGATCTAAAAAAAAATTCAAGTATTAATCTTGATTGCCAAGTATCTTCGTGTCCCCTTACGTTTTACACTAGAAGGTAGTGCCTCACTCATCTTACCCTGGTACCAACTCTGGCAAATTCCCTCAGTTTTGGAGGACGTGGAAGTGGACGACACCTGGAAAAGACCCTCATTATGGTCTGAGTTCTGCCGCCAGCTGCCTGAGTGACCCTGGGCCCGTCATGCCCTTCCCCTTCCTCGCAGTTGCTCCTTGGAGAATTAGGGAGAGTCCAACTGCATTACTGAAGAGAGTCCTCGTAGTGCTGAACAGCAGTGATTCTCACAGGATGGAACGAAAGAAAGTTCACTAGAAACTCATATACCTGTCATATGACCACAGAGTGGTCCTAGAAGTATTGTTCCTAATACCCCCAAATTGAAAACAATCAATGATCACCAGCAGTTAAATGGATATATAAATTAATGGTACTTCAATGGAGTAACAATGGAATACCATAGAACAACAAAAATGGGTGACTACAACCGTATGCACAACCTTAAAAACACTGTAGCACAGAGGAAACAAGACATACAGTCCAATTCCATTTCCATAAGGCTCAAAATCAGGCAAAATCACAGTATATTGTTTAGAAATCCATGTATATATTATATATATTTATAAACGTATATATAAATTTCATATATATAAATAATATATAAATATATGTAAATTTCATATGCATATGAAATTATCATCACAAATGTCAGGATAGTGCTTATAGGCCTAGAAGAGAGGAAGAAGGTGTGAAATGGTGTTCTGGAGGACAGCATTCCTGGCACTGGGTAATGGTTACAAGGATAGTGCCTTTTAATTATTCTTTAAAATGCACTCTTAGGTGGGGCACCTGGCTGGCTCAGTCTGAAGAGCATAGGACTCTAGATCTTGGAGTCATGAGTTTGAACCCCACGTTGCATGCAGAGATCACATAAACAAACAAACAAATAAATAAATAAAAATAAACTAAAAAATGATCACATAGGTTTTATGTACTTTCCTGTGTATAGAACATTTTTTAAATGCTTGCAAAGATAAGTAAGTATCTAGAGCAATGCCTGGCATGTGGTAGGTGCTTAATAAGTATTTGTAAAATTGGTGAAATAGTGCAGTGCTGTAGCAGACCCTTAGTCACACAGTAAGTGGCAGAATTAGGACGGCCCTGAGGTTGTTGCTTGAAAGCCTGGGTCAGATGCTTGGTGACAATGAAAATCTCAGAGCAGTGGGATTTTACTGCACTAAACAGGAAAAGCAAGTAAGTGTTCTCAAGTCTGTACTAGAGATGCCTGAAGGCTGATGGCCAAATAAGGTCCTGCCAGGTCTCGGGAATCCTCCAAGTGGGGAAGAGGGGAATTACCAAACGTCTTGTCTTCCAAGCGCATGATCCTGAAATTCCAATCCAACTACTTGACATGGTTACGGGAAATGTCACACTATCTAAATCTAACATCTGGGGTCTTGGTGCGATTCCTTCCTCCACCATCAGTGCTTTCTTCACCTTTTCCACACTTTGTATTATAATGACCACTCTCCCTGCCTAGTCCTCTTGGGTGGATAACCCATGAGCGGACATGGGAAATGAGCCGAAGGCCGAGGAAGGACTGAGATTGATGCTCTCACTAGGTTTCACAGTCCTCCTGTTCGGAACTGTTTCCTGACCACCTCTCAGTTGTACCAAGTCCTGGGGATGCTCAAAAATCAGTTCCCTCTTTGGAGTTTACATGAAGTTAACTTTTTCAAAATGCAAACCCCTGGAAAGCTTACCCAGTAAGTTAATTAATAAGACAATAATCTCTTATCGGCTATTTGCTCTTATCAGAAGGTCCACATTTCTTTTAAAAAATATTTATTTATTTATTTATTTATTTATTTATTTATTTGAGAGAGACAGAGAGAGAAGAGCATGAGTTGGGGGAGGGGCAGAGGGAAAGGGAGGGAGAGAATCCTAGGCAGACTCCCTGCTGAGTGTGGAGCCAGCAGTAACCAGGGCTCATTTTCACGACCCTGAGATCATGACCTGAGCCGAAGCCAAAAGTCAGACACTCAACCGACTGAGCCACCCATGAGCCCCAGAAGGTCCCCATTTCTAAGGAAGTTGCTGCCGTCGGATAATAACAACAGAGAAACTAAGGGGTGTCAGCTACACTATCTGCTAGTTGAGAAAGAGGAGAAGAAGCAAGCCTGGAGGGAGATATTGGGAGCTGAGAGGGTGTGTATAGACCTTGGAGTGGGAGTAGGGGTGGCATGGTCTGTTCAGATTGTCTGTTTCTTCCTGTTTCAGGAAGGTCTTGGTAGTTTATAAGTTTGCAGGAATGCATCCATTTCTTCCAGTTTGCTTAATTTGTTGGCATATAGTTGCTGGTAACAATTTCTAACAATTGTTTCTATTTCCTTGGTGTTAGTCGTGATCTCTCCCCTTTCATTTATGATTTTATTAATTTGGGTCCTTTCCCTTTTCTTTTGGATAAGTGTGGCCAGAGGTTTATCAATCTTATTAATTCTTTCAAAGAACCAGCTTCTAATTTCATTGATCTGTTCTACTGTTTTTCTGGATTCTATTTCATTGATTTCTGCTCTAATCTTTATTATTTCTCTTCTCTGGCTTCATTTAGTCTTTATTTGCTGTTCTTTCTCAGGTCCTTTTGTTGTAAGGTTAGCTTGTGCATTTGGGATTTTTCTACTGTTTTGAGAGAGGCTTGGTTGGCTATGTACATCCTCTTAGGACCGCTTTTGCAGTATCCCATAGGTTTTGGACTGATGTGTTTTCATTCTCGTTAGTTTCAATGAATTGTTTAAGTTCTTCTTTAATTTCCTGGTTGACCCATTCATTCTTTAGCAGGATGCTCTTTAATTTCCAGGTGTGGAGTTCCTTCCAATTTTCTTCTTGTAATTGAGTTTCAGTTTCACAGCATTGTGCACATTTACATATGCAGGGGATAATCTCAAGTTTTTGGTATCGGTTGAGACCTGATTTGGGACCCAGTATGTGGTCTATTCTGGAGAAAGTTCCATGTGCACTCGAGAACAATGAATATCCTGTTGTTTTAGGATGGAATGTTCTGTATGTATCTGTGAAGTCCATCCAGTCCAATGTGTCGTTCAAAGCTCTGGTTTCTTTGTTGTTCTTCTGCTTAGATGACCTGTCCTTTGCTGTGAGGAGTGTTGACGTCTTCTACTATTAATGTATTATTATCAGTATATTTACATATTTTGGTTATTAATTGGTTTATATAATTGGCCTCTCCCATGTGGGGGGTGTAGATATTTACAATTGTTAGATCTTCTTGTTGGATAGACTTTAAATAATAATGTCCCTCTACATCTTTTACTACAGTCTTTGGTTTAAAATCTAATTTGTCTGATATCAGGATTGCTACCCCAGCTTTCTTTTGAGGTCCATTGGCATGGTAAATTGTTCTCCATCCCCTCAGTTTCAATCTGGAGGTGTTTTTAGGTTCAAAATGAGTCTCTTGTAGACAGCATATGGATGGGTCCTGCTTTTTTATCCGATCTGAAACCCTGCGTCTTTTGATGGGAGTATTCAGTGCATTTACGTTCAGAGTAGCTATTGAAAGATATGAATTTAGTGCCATTGTATTGCCTGTAAAGTCTCTGTTTCTGTAGATTTTCTGTTTCTTTCTGAAACACAAGAATAAAATTTAAAAATTTAAAAAAGGAGGGGGGCGCCTGGGTGGCACAGTCATTAAGCGTCTGCCTTCGGCTCAGGGCGTGATCCCGGTGTTATGGGATCGAGCCCCACATCAGGCTCTTCCACTATGAGCCTGCTTCTTCCTCTCCCACTCCCCCTGCTTGTGTTCCCTCTCTCGCTGGCTGTCTCTATCTCTGTCGAATAAATAAATAAAATCTTTAAAAAAAAATTTTAAAAAGGAGGGGGAGCGAAGGGGGGCTATAAACTCTCAGTGTGGACAAAGCAGGGTGTTTCAGTTGTTCCTGGGTGTATTTTGGTCTGTGTGTTAGAGGACACTACGTCCCAAAATTACAAGGAAAGTAAAACTTGTATATACAAAAAGGTAAAACCGAACAGAGTGAAAAAGGGCTAAAATAAAGAATATATTTATTTAAAAAGTAGGTGTGTAAAAATACAGTTTAAAAAAGCGACTACGAAAAATAAGTTGCTATAATAGACATCTAGTTGAAACGAGGAGCAGGTAAAAAGGAAAATACAACAAAGAAAAAGCATAAGAAAAGGGAAAAAAAAAGAAAAGAAAAGGAGAATTATATCTAAAAAATAAACAAGTCGTGAGGCCACACCTGGAACTCAATATACAATTTTCCCCTGGCGTTGGGATTTTACAGTCTTATAGGATCCAAAGGACTGTCATCCACCTGTTCTTCCAGCCTGTCCTCTGGGGGCGGGGCCTGCAGCGCGGTGTCTCAGGTAACCCTGCCTGGGAGGGGGATGGGCTCAGTGGAAACCAGTCATCTGTGTGGCTTTTGTTCCCTGGGGACTTTCCACTCTTCTTCAGAGGATCAGAGCAAAAATGGCCATGCCCAAACCTCTGGCCCAGAGCCGAAAAATATCAGTCTGCCCTCTTTAATAAACCCTCCGGGACCAACAGTCTCCACTTCTGCGTGTCCTGCTGAAAACCGCAGCCTCCAGGGCTGGGCGCCCAAAGCAACTTTCAGAGGTAGTCCCAGGGGCCCAGGAGCGCCTCTGCCCTTTGTGATTCCGAATCCGTGAGCAGCTGCAGACTCACATACACACCCGAAGCTCGGGAATCAGGTCTGGGTTCCACTCTAAAATCCTTTCCAGGCCGCTATCGCTTTGTGAGTTTTTGCCCGGTCCCTTGCACAGGTTCCAGATTTTTTCAGGCTGTTCAAGGAAAGAGCAGTTATTGACCTTCCCGGCTCACAGTTCATGGAGATGGGAGCTGAGAGTCCCTTCCTGGGCTTGCTGACCATAACCTGCTCGGGCCGTCTACCATTTCAGGAATCCCCTTTTGCTCTGTGGTCCCTCATAACCTGAGACCACCATGCCCTACCTAGAATTCTGCCTTTTCATTTCCGGAGCCCCCTTCAGGGAGCGGTGTCTGTTCCTAGAGCAGATTTCTCAGGGTTCTGATTTTGTGCTCCCACATTGTATCACTTTCTAGAAGCCAGCTTCTGGAGGCTTCCTCCCCCTTCTGTTTATCTTCCGGTATCTCCCGGCAGATTCATGACTCCACATGTCTTACCTTGCAAAAAGCAGTCACTTTCCTGCTTGGAGAGATCCAGATATATATTCTTTTTTTTTTTTTTAATTTATTCGACAGAGATAGAGACAGCCAGCGAGAGAGAGAACACAAGCAGGGGGAGTGGGAGAGGAAGAAGCAGGCTCCTAGCGTAGGAGCCTGATGTGGGGCTCGATCCCATAACGCCGGGATCACGCCCTGAGCCAAAGGCAGACGCTCAACCGCTGTGCCACCCAGGCGCCCCCTTTTTTGTTTTTTAATTGAGGTAAAATGGTTAAAATTCACATAACATAAAATGAACCGTTGTAAAGTGAACAATTCAGTGGCAATTAGTGCATCCGCAATGCGGAGCAACCCCCACCTCTATACAGATCCAGAACATTCACGTCCCTCCTGTGCCCCGTAAGCAGTTACTCCCCAGTCCCTGCTGCTCCAGCCCCCGGCAACCACCAATCTGTTTCTATGACTTTACTTGTTCTGGATATTTCCTATGAATTAAATCGTATAATATGTGACTTTGTGTATCTGGCTTCTTTCGCTTAGCATACTGTTTTTGAGACCCACTCATTCCATTTTATGACTGAACAATATTACACAATTTGTTATCCATTCACCTACTGGTGAACATTTCGGTTGTTTCCACTTTTTGGCTCTTGTGAGGAGTGTTACTATGAACATTCCTGTACAGGTGTTTGTTGGAGTACCTGTTTTCAAGTCTTTGGGGTTTATACCCAGGAGTGGAATTACTGGATCACATGGTAATTCCACGTTTGCACCATTTTACAGAGCCACCAGCGATCAGAACGTCTCCAGTCTCTCCACATCCTGCCGACACTTGTTATTCTCCATTTTGGTTCTTATCGTGGCCTCCTCATGGGTGTGAAGTGGCATCTCATCGTGGTTTTGATCTGCGTTTCCCTAATGACCAATGAGAGTGAACATCTTTGCAGGTGTTATTGGCCATACGTATATCCTCTTTGCAGAACTATCTTTCTTTTTCCTTTTTTTTTTTTTTTTAACATCGCAGGCTGATTTTGTGGATGTTCAAAATGGTTTGATAGATACCGGCTAAATTCAGGGGACCCGTTGAAACGGGGTCCCCGACTCCTTTGCCATCTTGCCTCCTCCCCCTTATTTCACCATTTTACCTCTTTATATTCCCTAGCATTATACTAATGTTGGGAGATATCATCACTGAGACCCTGAATGTGCTGGATACTTTACATACATTATCTCATTATCCACAGTAGGCATTATCTTACCCATTCTACAGGTAAGTTAGCCTACATTATGCATGAGAGTGTCAGGGCAATACTACGATAGGTATTTTAGCTGTGAGTTAGTTGACTCCAAAACTTGGCTAGGCTAGACTTCTAAGGATGGCTCTGTCAACACTACCAAACTGACTCACGAGAGGGGCTTCTGCGGCCGCCATGAAAATGAGGAGCCAGGAGGCTGCACTTGGAACCTCTGAGTTGAAAAACCACACAACTCTAGCCAAGGTCACTTGTGTATAGTTGCACAGGTGTTACATAAGCTAGAGGAGACTTGGATCATAGCTGCAAATCAGGGATTAGGAGGCTGCTTCATTGCCTCCAACCTGCCCCTTTACAACCAGAAGGCTGGAGTTTGGATACCTCAATACAACTACAGAAGACCTCCATGTCTTCTCTACCTTACTAGTCATCAGAATATGGCCAATAGCGTAAGAGCGTGGCCTCTGTTTCATTTCCACTTTCCAATTCTCATGCAGGGACATCTAAATGGAAGAGCCTAATGTGGAAGGAATCTCGGAAATGTAGTATTTAGCCCAGAGAGGCTCATGTGGAGGTAAGAATAGATTCTGGATGTCAAATGACACCCAAAATTGTAGGAAAGCCAAGTTTGAACCCCTGTGCGTAAGGATGCACCCTACGCATAGTAGAATCATTGCCTCATTGAAGGGGCCTTGAAGACAATGTCATCCTATCTCATCATTTTGCAAATGAAGAAACTGAGGCCCAGAGAGAGGAAGTGATTGGGGGGCGCGGTGGGTAAAGAATGGCATAAAGACACTGGCATGGATAGGCTGGAAGAAAAATCTTCAGGAAACTTGGTGTCCAAAGAGTTTCTGACTTTACAAAGATTGAACGTGTTGATTCTAATTCAGATCCAAGAGGATGCTGGCCATTAAGAGATGTAAGCATTTTGAACTGGGAATAGATAAGAAGAGAAAGGGTTAAGTGATCCAAGTCTAAGCTTCAGGATTTTTTGTTCTTTTAATTTTGAGGGGAAAATGTTGAAGCAATAGAAAAACCACCTGTAGGAGAAGAAATACAGTGATATTCTTACTCCCGCGCCCCCCCCCCCCAAGTCTGCCCAGGGTGCTGACTAAGCTCAAAATCTCAAGGTTGCAGATATTTTCACATCTGCTTATATGTGAGAATCTAGTGACTTGTGCCCAAGTACTTGGGAAATAGGAGCAACTGCTGGTACGGAGCAGCAGTGGCAAGTAGATGTGAGAAAGAAGGTGCTAGAAGTTCTTTGTGCTCTCCTTGTCTCTCTCTGACTTCTGGGCCACCAATAAGGACATCAGCTTTCTTGCCAACCTTTAATACAATGGCTTTTTTTTGCGGGGGGGTGTAGGTCTAAGCACCCTTAAACATTCCCAAACGATCATACGCTTTGAGTACCTAGATTTATTTTCCTAAAATTCTTTTTGAAACAAAAACCTTGCAGAAAAGTTGCAAATCTAGTACAAAGAACTCCCCCCCACCCCGCCCCCCGAACTGTTGGAGAATAAATTGCTCTCTTGGTGCATTATCACGTCTGGACGCTCCAGCGTGTATTTTCTATAAACAAGACCGCTCTCCCATAGAACCCCAACACAACCACCAAAATCAGGAAATTGCCGTTGAAACCTCAGACACCATTGAGTTTTAACAATTAACTCAGAACGTCCTTTTCAGCAAAAGGATCCATTTCAAAAGCATATGTTGCATTTACTTGTCACATCTTTTTAGTTTCCATTATTCTACAATAGTCCTTCAGGCTTTCTTGATGTTGAGCATGTTAGAACTTTTTGTTACTGGGATGGCGCTGCTCCAAGGCCCTTCAGAGCTATGGAATATATGAACACATACACGGGGGCGTAAGTACACATATATACATTTATATCTATATTTCTGTATCTATCTACATGTCTGTGGAAAATCATAAAGCCACTTTGCTATCTCCAACTCCAACCCAGAACCATAAGGACTGAGTTTTCTCCTTTTCCCTATTTGTGTCTTCCTTTTCTGACACTGAGAAACCTGGCTCGTTATCCTTAATATATGTAATTATTTGATCAATAGCTGGTATAAGCAGGCTTCTATCTCTCCTACCATCTCTTTCCCATCCATGATGCCCTCCCAGCCCTGTCAGGCTCTGACACCCATGCTAGGCCACCATCTCTTGTGGACACCCTCTTCACCCTGCCAGGCCTGACACACACCCTCAGAAATTGCCTTCCTTACTCTGTCTGCCCCCAAAGGCTTTAAGGTCTAATTTTTCAGGAAGGGAGGGCAGGGAAGGCGGGGTAGAAGGAGAAAGAGCCTATCTCCTTTGAAAATTTTTTTTCTTTCCCCATTTCCTTCTTGCTTGTCCCTTTAGTCTGCCTAATTCTAACGTTCTTCCTTCTTCCAATTTGTTATTTCTAGTAAGTCATTGTCTTAGAAACCAGATTCATTAATCCATTCATTTACTCTTTCATGATACAAAATTTTTTTATGCCGAGTAAACTGAGAGGCCCTAGGTTCTGAGTGAGAACTTTCCTGGGACGTGAGTTGACTGAGCTTGGATGCATGGACTTGGAAACATTTGAAATTCCATAGGCTCTCTTTGCTTGAGCCCGGGACGTTGGTGAGCATATCACACATGGCCAACTGGACATTCTCTTTATCACTTAGGGAACCTCTAGGATCTTAGGCTCTGTGGTCAGTTCAGAGAGCTGGCACTGGTGGAGAGAGATAGATGAGTTGTGTGGGTGGGACCCCTGGGGTCCAGAAGAGGAGGAGTATGGGATTCTCTGCTGGTAGGTATCCCGAGCTATGGGTGCTGAAATGCCAATCCTGGCTTCTTCCAGCCAATCCTAGGGAGAAACAGTGGGCCCTCCGGGTCAGAACTTTGCTCAGAGATGATACCAGGAGTGGGGGCTCCTTCTTTTTCATGAAACTTCTCTGTCCTCAAGTTCTTCACAGTCATGGCACAAATGGAGGCTCTGTCACTCCTCACCTCCCTTCCAACCGTGAGCAGCCGCAGCACAAGCGCTAAAGCGGGAGGTGAGACGCGGCATGTTCATGACCCGGAACAGCATGTGGGGGGAGGCAGTCTCCATGGGCATTTCCCAGGTATCACAGATTCTTAAGCCATGAGTTCTAGCCCTTAACCCAGAACCTACCTCAGACATTCCAGAGATCTTCACACCACTGAGATCAAAATCAGACAGGAGATAAGGTGGAGAGGACAGTGTCTTACTATGCTAGAAAAGGCTGTCATATTCCTGGACTTCTTTGCCCCTTCTTCCTGTCCCACCCTCCATGAATAGCTGGGATCAGGGACTCCCTGAGCTCCCCTCTTTGCAGGTCTTGGATCTGGCTAGCCACCCCCCAACCTGCTTCCAAATGATCCCCTAGTCTCTGCCCTTGCCCAAGGTTTCACCTATCCCATGCCCTGAAGTTAATAGCCCTGGCAACTTCAACCCTGCAGCTGGAGTGGGGTATTTTCCAGTCCTCCTCCCTACGCTCTTCCTCCAAAACACCAAACTGGAAATCTAGATTGTGATGTGAAATCTCCTAATTTAAATGTTGGCTCCACTGTGTAAACACACACACATACAGTGCTTAGCCAGAGATGGCAAACTTCACTGCGTGTTTTGAATTTCACTGTGTGTGTGTGTGTGTGTGTGTGTGTGTGTGTGTGTATTTAAAAAATTGAGCTATGGCAGTTTTATTCTTCTTGTAGTAAAAACCATTTAAAATAAACACTAAATAATGTATTTTAATTTCTCCATAGATGAGGGATAAATGGATAACATTCATCATATGAATTTAATCTTTCCTTAAAAGATTTATTTATTTTAGAGGGGAGGGGGAGGGGCAGTGGGAAAGTGAACGAGAAACTCAAGCAGACTCCCCCCTGAGTGTAGAGCCCAATATGGGTCTCCATCTCATGACCCAGAGATCAGACCTGAGTCAAAACCAAGAGTTGGACGCTTAACCGACTGTGCCACCCAGGCACCCCGACTTTAATCTTTTTAGGATTATAAAAGTAATGCACACACTTATAAAAAAGTTAAACATCACCTAAAGGAGAAGATAAGAGATTTACAAGCACATAACAATTTGAGAGGAGATGGTGCCCAAGGATACTGGCCTTAAAGTGAGAAACTGGCTTCCAGTTCTCTGAAAGGGATTTTGCAAACAAATCCCCTCCCATGCCCAACTCTACCACGCACCTAATATTCATATCCAATTACAGATTTTGTAGCCTACGTCATAGAGCTTCAAAGAAGGCAAGGACCAATACAGGTAAGCGGTATAAACAGGACCCCATCATACCAATTATTTACTGAGTGCCAACTCTGTATGTGCTGGGGGCTCAGGCCTCCAACTCGGACCCTAACTTGTGCTCTTTGAAGTGCCATTGATGGGGACCATAGCAAGAATCCTTCCTTTCATCAAGGACGCCATGCCCAGAGGCATTTCTTGCTCCCAGCTTGGGGAGACAGGTAGTATGAATCAGATATCACCTCAATGAAGCCTCTCAGTCCTAATAAAGCCCTTTCTCCACTGCCCGGACTGTGCGCTCTGTGTTGTTCTGGTCCTGAGTCCATCTCCCTCATGACACCAAGCTACCCCAGGACCAGGGCTGCTTGCTCACATCTGTAACTTTATGGAGGAGCGAGCACATGAGCTGGCACGATGCTTTTCTTGACTGACACCACCAGCAAAAAGGCTCCAGACTTGAAGGAGATGGGAAAATTGAGGTTTAGAGTCACCCCTTTGACCCGGGGGTATCATGTACATGATCCCATGGGATCAACACAGTGTTGTGAGGTAGCCATCATCATTCTTGTATTACAGATGAAGAAACCGAAGATCGGAAGAAGACCTGTCCAAGGTCACACAGCTAGAAGAGATAGACCTGGACATTCTGCTAGAAGCTGAGAGAGGGGTTGCTTCACATTCCTCTCCTTTACCCCTGTTCTATCTGAGTACGATTCTAGAAGCAGCAAACCTGATAAAAGAAGACATGGGGCCAATGGTGGAAGGATGGTCCCACGGCGGGGGGGGGGGGCATTAAGCCTCCTCCAACCTCAAAAAGACTAGTCTGTGCCTCTTCCAGGAACACAGTCAGCTATGGGAAGGAAAGAGAAGTCCCTCATAGCTTGGACTCTGCTCTGGGCATGGATTATGTAGTGCTTTGGGAAGCCTCCCTCTGGCTTCTATATGTTTTACCAATAAAAGTGTATTTATTTAGGCATCTCTCTCCAACGCCCAGGCAAAAGAGCCACGTTTAGTCCTCAATGTGAACTTTATGAGATGCACAAGTGAACCTTGACCACTTTTTCTCTGTTGAGGGATCTGACAAAGGATCTGGGGAACACACAAGGGAAGGGGCTAGAGAAGGGAAAGGGGCAGATGACCAACCTTGGACCTTTTGCCCCTGCCTAGAGATGTCACAAAGCATGAACTCAACAGACAGGTCTCCTGGTCCTCTGCTTTGGCTCTGGGCCCTCCCAGCCCTAGTCTTCCTCCATAAAGACTGTTCGCTTTCACAGGGGTCATATACCCCAGAGCTCACATAGTAGTCCCAAGTACAAATTCTCTGGTCCTTCTGCCAGAACACAGCCTTCCTTATGATCCCCTCTGGAGGTTAGGTACCCCCCACCAACTGTGTTCCTTACAGGGGTGCCTGATATCTGGTCCCATCCCTCTGGGATGAGGCAGTTGTTGCTCTTGGAATGATTAATCCCGTCATTCGTTAGGCCTGTGAAGAGATCTAGTTAGCAGCTGCCAAAGGTATCTGCCCTACATCTGGAAGCAGCTGGGCCAGTCCAGGATAGCTCCTACCATCCAAACTCTCCTTCCAGCTGACGTTCTGTCTCTGGGGCCTCAAAAAACAGGGTTAAGCCTTCCTTTTGGGGAAGGCTCTACTGTTCTAATTCTTCCAGCCTGTGTTTCCCTGATTCAGTCCACGAATCAACAACCCTAGAGGAGCGGAAAGGAGATTTGTTCAGCGATGCTCAGGCTCCTTGAGGACTGGGCCAAAGTTAGAACTGAAGTTTGGACTGAAACCGAAGCCAGGGGTGTGGGCAGGGGCTGCCACCCTGGCACGTCTGTTGGTGCTGGCCTCGGTTGGAGCTGCTGGCGAATGCCACATTGCAGAGAGACACAGGGCTTCTCACCACCGTGGGCCACCTGGTGGATGAGCAGGTGGGAACTCCGGCTGAAGCTCTTGCCACACTCTGTATGCTGGTGCTGCAGCAGCTTTGAACTGTCTACAAAACTCTCGCTGCAACTTGAGCGCTTCTAGGCCATCTCGCCTGTGTGCGAGCACTGGTGTTTAAGGAGCTTGGAGCTGTGCTAGAAAGTTCTGCCACATTCTGAGCAGGCATAGGGCTGTTCACCCAAGTGAATGCACTGGTGCTCAGTAATTGGGTGTGCTCACTAAAGCCATGGCCATGATTGGCCATTCTTCATTATAAGTAACCTAGTCCCATAGGCAGTCGGAGCTGTTGGTGAACTTCTTGCCACATTCACAGCAATTACAGGGCTTCTCCCAAGTGTGTGAATGCTGGTGTTTGAGCATGTAAAGCTGCGTCCAAAGTTGTTACATCAGGCACAGCAGTAAGGGCTGCACATCCCTGTGTGAGCGCTGGTCCTGCAACAGAGTAGAGCTAAGGCTGAAGCTCTTACTGCAGTCCCCGCAGCTGCAAGGCTTCTTGGCACTCTGTCTGCGCGGGTCCTAGATCAGAATGGAGCTAACGCTGAAAGTCTTACCACACTCAGCAGGTATGGGGCTATTCACTGGTGTGCTCCGTTGGTGTTTAACCAGGTTGAACTGCAGCCAAAAGCCTCCCTGCACTCTGGGAACTTGTGGAACTTGTAGGGCTGGAGGCCTGAGTGGGAAACCACAGTGTTGCACAAGGTTGGAGCTGAGGCTGAAGCAACGGCCAGACTCAGAGCAGAGGTATGGTTTCTGACCAGTGTGTACCTGGTAGTGCTTAACTAGATCTGAGCCACGTTGGAAGCTTTTGTCACACTCTCAACAACAATAGGGATTAACTGCCTGGCTGCTTTTCATGTAGGAGAGAAGGTTAGGGTTCGAAGCCAATGACCAAGAAAGGGTTCTTGAGACATCTTTGGTGCAAAAAGGTGGTTTTATTTAAAGCACAGGGAAAGGACCCATGGGCAGAAAGAGCTGCCACAGGGTCATGAGGAGTGGCCTATTATATACTTTCAAGTTGGGAGGGGGTTAGGGATAGTACAAGCCTCCCAGGTATTTTGGAAACAAGATTTCCAGGGTCCTGAGGGGGTTAGCTATAATTAGGAAAGGTCATTTACGACTATTTAGTAGAAACTTAGTTATGAGACCCTTCAGATGTATATCTGTGGGTCATATGTTTGGGGGATGATTGCTAACATGTATCTTGGGGGGTAGAGCTAAAGGAAGTTTCCAAAGGAATTTTTATATGTTAAAGTAGACTTATAGGATCCTGGGGGTGGGCGGGGCTAGGATTGTTTTTTGCCCTTAGCAAAGTATTAACATTGAAGCAGTTGAGTCGCTAGAAGAATGTCACTCCGCCTGTTTCAAGGATTTGTCAATGGGCTATAAGTAATAAGGAAATGTAATAATTTCTCTTCTGCCTGTTTCCCACATCACTTTGGTGGTGAAGGAGGTTAGGGAGGTAGGCTGTGGTCAGTCCACACTCCCAGCACTCTAAGGCTTTGGGGACTGCAAGACAGTTGGTCCTGTTAGAGGCTTCTTCCCTGGGCCGCAGCCTGACTTACGTAGGTATTTCAGGACCAGCAGCATTTCCCAGGAGGCCGGCTGCCGCATACACACCAGGGAGGGCCGCTCAGGTGGAACAACTCCGCTAAGGAGGGCGGACCTCTGGGCTCCCTGGGATCCTGAAGTTCCAAAAACCGGCCACTAAGTTCACAAGCTGAGGCCGGGCGAGGACATTCACGAGGGGGAGCGGGGGGGGGGGGGGGGGGAATGGTCCACCGCCGGAACCGGAAATGTCCCTAGCCCGTGCCGCTCTAGGAAGTGGCAGCGAACGGTCTCGATAGGTTTAACCCTCTCATTCACCTGACTGAGCAAGAGCTCCCCATCTGCGGCCGCTGTCAGGAACTTGATACTTTGGGCCTGGTTTGCGATCCTGAGTCCGTCAGCGCGGATTTCGCTGCCCGGGTCATCACTGTGGGGCAGCGAAGCGAGCTGGAAGGAAAAGGCGGTCGCTGTCGTGAACACGCGGGAAGGAGGGGAGGAGGGGTTGGAGTAGCCACGCCACCTGGAGCAGCACGGTACTGAGACTGCATGGTCGGATGTCTGGGTTCTCCAAGGCTGCGAAGCCCCCCGAGTTTCTCCTCCGTCCTAAGCCAGGCGTTCTAAGCAAGGAGCGACTACATATCCCAGCATGCACCGCACGCGCCTCTCGGGTTCGCACAACGATTAGATAACTACTACTCTCTACGTGCCTTCTGCGACCGTACACAGTACCGGATCCAGAACTACAACTTCCAACTTGCAAAATAACCGCGGCGGCGCTACTTAAAAAGCGTCAGAGAGGAGGTGCCTGGCCACGCCCCTCTCTTCCAGTTCCGCTCCCTTGGAGGAGCGGCGAGGAGGGGGGCGGAGCCTTAGGCTTGAGCCAAGATGGCGGCTGCGAAACCGACCCTCACGGACTCGCTCTCGTTCTGCCTCGCGCAGCTCACGGCGGCGGCCGGGGAGGTTCTAGGTGGGGGAAAGGACACAGCTACCAACGAGACACCCTTGGGCCGTGCGCTCTTAGCCCTCCGCACGCGCCACGTCAAGGCTGCAGGGGGAATCGAGCGCTTCCGGGCGCGCGGCGGGCTCCGCCCCCTTCTCGCGCTGCTACGGCGAGCGGCTGCAGCGGGTCCCGCCCCGTCCCAGGCTGGCCCCGGCTCCGCCCCCTCGTCCGCCGAGTCAGCGACTTCTGCTGGCCCCGCCCCCTCGCCGGGCTCTGCCCCCTCCGCTGCGTCGTCGTCGGCGCCCTCGCCGCCAGCGCGCCTGCGCAAGACTCTGGACTTGGCGCTCAGCATCCTAGCCAACTGCTGTACGGAAGGGGCGTGCCGGACTGAAGTGCGCAGACTCGGAGGCATTCTCCCTTTGGGTAAGTGCTCCGCCCTCATTTCCTAGAAGGATTCCAGGCACAGCAACTTCTTTCTCTGGGCCTGGGCGGAGTTTTGGGTTCTTTGTGTTGTAGCCTGAAAGAACGTACCTTCTGACCGCTCAACACCCGTACCTCTCAAGCCCTCAAGCCTTCTTTATAGATTATACCCGAACCTGACCAGATCAGATAATTACAGCCATGACCTGCGTATTGGTTGTTTCCTCGAATCTGGGCCAGTGGAGACCAAAGGGTTATATGGTGACTTCTAGGTGATTCTTACTCTCCATTTATGAGGTTTATAGCAGACACTCAATGCCTAATGGGGGCTACCATTGGACGAACTTGGGTCGTAATGGTTCTCTGCAGTGAGAAAGGATTGCTTGTAAAATGGAATAATAATAGCTACCTTGGAAAATTGAAGTAGGGAGAAAATGAAATACAAATAGAGAACACACGTATTCTAAGCATGGACTGGGTACTTTGAGTTATTAAAAACTAGTACAATAAGAACAAATACTAAACGAAAGATAACAAGCGGGCGCTTGGGTGGTTCAGTAGGTCTGTTTTGGGCTTAGGTCATGACCCCATGGTCCTGGGATGGAGCCCCGCATCCGGCTCCCAGCTCAGAAGGGGGTCTGCTTCTCCCTATTTCCTGCCTGCTGCTCCTCCTGTTTGTGGTCTCTTTCTCTGTCAAATAAATAAAATCTTAAAACAAAACAAAAATACAACAACAAGCTTTTCTGTTTACCGGCTAAGTTGGCGCCTCCTAGTGGCAATGTTGGGAACATAGTTTACACACTGCCGCCTGTTAGGAAATTATGCCAGTTTTGACGAAATCTTAATTTTTTTGGATAAAACGAAACTTTAACGTATTTTAAACTTGTATAAAATGCATCTGGACCATAACGTGTTTGACAAGAGGCCTGGCACATTAATAAGTGCTCAATAAATTACAGGTTTTGTTATTAGCATATGACCCTCATCATTCAGTCACTATTCTACATTTTAAGTATCTCCTGAATCCATCCGCATTTATCCTTCTCCTGTTATGTGCCCAGGGACTGGTGTCCATGTGCTGGGCTGTGCTGGTAGCTGATTTGGTTTAAGCCACTGTCCTTTCTTATCTTAACAATAGGGACAGCCTCCTTGCTGTTCCCCTGCCTTATTCTTTTTCTCTATAATCCATTCTCCCCATGGCTACCAGATTGTATCATAGCACTCCTGTGCTTAAAACCCTTTGTGGTTCCCAGTGCCCTCGTATTCAAGTCCTGCCTGATCCCTTGGCCTGGCATTCGAGGCCCAGCACAGACATTGGATCTCACTTCTGGGCCTTTGCAAAGGCTGCTTCCAAACCTGAAATGCCCCGTAACAGCCCCACCCCCCCATCTTTGTAACAAATACCTTCCTGTTTAACCTTTCAGACCCATTAAGTGTTAGCCTCTTTTGGAGGCCTTCCCCGACTCTCTCAGGTCACATTGTTGAGGTCATTAATGAGAGAGACAAGAAGGGGCAGGACCCTCAAGAGGCCAAATTCTCTTGCAGTGACTATTCTTCAATGTGTGAAGACAGATAGCATCCAGAACCGCACAGCCCGTGCTCTGGGGAACTTAGCCATGGAACCTGAGAGCTGTGGGGCCATCCATTCTGCTGGTGAGAAGGCTATGAGTGTGGAGTTAGCTAGGGCTTGGGGTGGGAGAGGGGCTTGGGTATCTCCTCGCTCACTCTTTGGCCTCCTCTTCCCTCTGCAGGTGCTGTTCCCTTGCTCGTCGAGAGCCTGACAGCCTGCCAGGACTCACAGTGCCTGCAGAGTGTGGTGCGCGCCCTCCGCAACCTGGCCGACTCACCCCAGCACCGCCTGGCCCTGGCACAGCAGGGAGCGGTGCGCCCTCTGGCTGAGCTTCTGGCCGCTGCCCCAGACCCTGCGCTGACCTTGGCCCTTGTCCGTGCACTCTTGGAGCTGAGTCGAGGCTGCTCCCGGGCCTGTGCTGAGCAGCTAAGTCTGGGCGGGGGACTAGGACCACTGGTCAGCCTGGCCTCCCACCCCAAAAAGGCAGTACGAGAGGCAACTATCCTGATCCTCGCCAACCTGTGTGCCCAGGGCCTTGTACGGCCTGCACTGGGCAATGCTGGTGGCGTGGAGGTACTACTGGGTGAGCTCCGGCGGCGCAGGGGGCCCAGCGGAGCCGGCCCAGCCTCCCAGCAGCCCCTGGTGCGGGCCGTGTGCCTGCTGTGCCGGGAGGCCATCAACCGGGCCCGGCTGCGGGACGCAGGTGGTTTGGAGCTGTTGATGGGTCTGCTACGGGACCCCCGTGCCAGTGCGTGGCACCCTCGTGTCGTGGCTGCCCTCGTGGGCTTCCTCTATGACACTGGAGCCCTGGGCCGGCTACAAGCTCTGGGACTTGTACCGCTCTTGGCTGGGCAGCTGTGTGGTGATGCTGGTGATGAGGAAGAAGAGGGAAGAGAAGCTGCTTCGTGGGACTTTCCTGAGGAGCGGACCCCTGAGCGGGCAGAGGCTGGAAGCTTCCGAAGCCTAAGGTGAGTCCCCACCTGACTGCTGCGGATTGAGGGCCCTGGCTCTCTTCACTACCCTCATCCCCCACTCTGTCTCAGTAGGACTCTGATCGACTCCTTGTTCTCCCAGGACAAGACCACTTTCTGGTCACCATTAAACACATGTCCTCTCTTCCTGGGTCTGCCTTTAGCCGTGGCTCTACCCCAGCACTTCTGAACTTTGGGACCCAGACGGGTTCACTGGGCCTTTTTTATTTTGTTGTCTGCGTGCCCCTCACTAGAATATAAATTCTGGAAGGATGGGGACTTTAGTTTTGTTCATTGTTTGTGCCCAGTACCTAATACTGGGCTTGGCACCTAACAGGCATCGGTATTGCTAAATGAGTTGGGGTTTTGTTTTTGACCCATTTCTCTTTCTGTCCTATCTCCCCGTAGCCTCCCCTCCTCCTCCTGGGTTCAGTCACCTCTTTCGGCCCTGCTCCTTTACCTTGGCTCGGGGTTCAGTCTCTCCTTTCTCCCTCTGCAGGTCGTGGCTGATCTCTGAGGGCTATGCCGCAGGCCCGGGAGACATCTCTCCTGACTGGTCCCCTGAGCGATGTCCCCCGCCTCCCCCACCGCCAGAGCCCGCTGAGCCAACCAGCCCCACCCTGGGCCCGACCTCGCTGCGGACGCCTCGCGTGCTGCGCACACCTGGCCGCAGCCCTGCTGCCACCCCTGAGGAGCCTTGGGGCCGCGAGGGGCCCGCGCTGCTGCTACTGTCGCGATTCTCCCAGGCTCCTGACCCAAGTGGCGCATTGGTGACCGGCCCAGCCCTGTGTGGCCTGCTGGCCTATGTGACGGGCTCACCAGGCCCACCGAGCCCACGTGCACTGCGCATCCTGGCACGCCTTACCTGCAACCCTGCCTGCCTCGAGGCCTTCGTACGCAGCTATGGTGCCGCACTGCTGCGTGCCTGGCTCGTGTTAGGTGTTGCCCCGGATGACTGGCCCACGCTGCGGGCCCGGCCGGCTCGCCGCCAGCACCGGGAGCTGGGTGCGTCTCCCCTAGGAGGCCCATCCCCGCTCTAGTTCTGGACCGAGAACCTCACCTTACTGCTCGTGGCTCTCACTGCCCTCTCCAGCCTCCCATCCCACTTCGGTCACCACACAGGAGGAGGAGAGGGACTCCCAGCATGCAAAGTTCTGCTCCATCCTCTGCCCAAGTCTTGGGACCCAGATACCCCAACGCCAGGCTTGGCCCCAGCAACTTAGAATCATGCTCGTCTGTACTTCTTTACTCGATCTGCTCTTGGTTCTGCGTTGTCCTGACTGCCTTCCCACTGGCCATACTGACTTGGAAACCCACGGCTCCGGTCCCCATGTCCTCCCAGTACCCCCGCCCCCACTCCTCCCAACACCACCAGGGACTGCCCTGTCTTCTGTGTTCCGACGGCACTCCCTGACCATCAGACTTTGTTCTTGCCCTTGACCTCCCGTTTCCTAGCATCTGGACCCTTTCCCTCCAGGGCCTGCAGTCATCCCCTCTTCCGTGCCTTGAGGTTTTAGCCTCCTTTCAAGGACCCAGAGTCGGGCCATCACCTCTCAACCTGACCTGCTCTGTCCGTCTCTGCAGGTGAGATGCTGCTGCAGAACTTGACCGTGCAGGCCGAGTCGCCCTTTGGAGTGGGCGCCCTCACGCACCTGCTGCTCTCTGGAAGCCCCGAGGACCGTGTGGCCTGTGCACTGACCCTGCCCTTCATCTGTCGGTGAGGGGGATGTGGGCGTCTCACAGGGCTCAGGGGAGCAAGGTTGCTATTCCGCGGCGTCACGCTTTTTCACCTTTCTTCCCACAGGAAGCCTTCTCTGTGGCGTCGGCTCCTTCTGGACCAGGGTGGCCTCCGTCTCCTCCTCTCGGCACTGACTCGGCCCGCTCCACATCCTCTCTTCCTCTTCTTTGCTGCGGACTCCCTTTCCTGCCTCCAAGGCCTGGTGTCTCCCACTGTGATCCCAGCCCTTCCGCCTCCGATCCCCTTGGACCTAGATCCCCCATCCCCTTGCCTCTATGAACCTCTGCTGGGCCCAGCCCCCATCCCAGCCCCTGACCTGCACTTCCTACTGGACTCAGGCCTGCGGCTCCCTGCCCAGCGAGCTGCCTCAGCTACCGCCTCGCCTTTCTTCCGGGCTCTGCTAGCTGGCAGCTTTGCCGAAGCCCAGATGGACCTGGTGCCGCTTCGAGGCCTGTCACCCAGCGCAGCCTGGCCCATCCTGCATCACTTGCATGGCTGCCGGGGCTGTGGGGCTGCCCTGGGGCCCATTCCCCCACCAGGCCAGCCCCTGCTGGGCTCAGAGGCTGAGGAAGCCCTGGAGGCTGCTGGCCGGTTCTTGCTGCCTGGGCTGGAGGAGGAGCTGGAAGAGGCTGTGGGCCATATCCACCTGGGACCCCATGGTGGCCCGGAGTCGGTGGGTGAGGTATTCCGCCTGGGCCGGCCCCGGTTGGTTGCCCATTGTGCCCGCTGGACCCTGGGGCCAGGGCAGTGCCCACGGAAGCGGGCCTTGGCCTTAGTGGGGCTTGTGGAGGCAGCAGGAGAGGAAGCAGGGCCCCTGACGGAGGCTTTACTGGCTGTGGTGATGGGGGTCGAATTGGGGGGCAAGGGTTCCAGCTTAGAGTGTTGATGTCCCCTGGGAGGGGATCCAGGGATGAGTGGCTGTGAGGGAGGACTCCCTCGGAGCAGCGGGAGAGGAGGCTGAGCTATGAAGGAGGACTCCCTCGGAGCAGCGCGAGAGGAGGCCGAGCAGAAGTCACCATCAAGGATCAATGAGAGAATGGAACCGTACCCCAGGATGATGGTCTGAAGACACAGGAGTGAGGAGCCAAGGCCACAGTTGGAGTATGGAGCCCACGGATGGAGAACAGCCCAGGGCCCCAGGCACCTGGCCGGGCCCAGCCTTCCAGAGTTGAGATTAAAAACGTTGGAGTTGGATACCCCTATTGCATGGTGTCTCTGCTTCCTTTGCTGTGGGAGTCCCCCCGCCCCCACTCCACCAACCAACAGGGTCTCGTTCAGGTCGCTGTATCTCAGTACAGGCCCCCCCTGGCATGTAGGAGTTTAATAAGTAAGTTCCTGGAGTCCTGGGGTAGAATAGAGTACCGGGGGAAGCCTGCTTCCCGCTCGTGCAGCGTCATCGCTCAGACAAATACCCAGCCAGCCACACAGACTTGGGTCAGGCACGAAGGGGCTGGGCTGAGGGAATGCAGTAAGCATGACGAGGTACGTCCAAGGCCTTGGCACTCCCGTTTCCTGTGTGTCTTTCACCCATCTTGGGCTTTCAGTCTCTGGGTCTGTTACCATCTCCTGGGCCAAGTGTCCTTCTGCTATTAGCCTAAGGGAAGACCTGCTGTGTTCCTGGAGTCCCTGAAGCCCTGTCTTAGTTTCGCTCAGAGATAGCCAGAGCTCCGGGCGGCATTCGGGTGAGGGAGGGGCTTATGTTGTGCGATGGTCTCTCGGGGCAGGGTCTCTCCATCACCTGGGTCCCGGATCACAGCCACTCAGGTGGCAGCCTGACGGAGTGTGCGTGGACTGGGCCTGCCCGTTAGCTTCTGGCGAGCTAAGGTCGATGCTTGGTTATCTCTGTGCCGCTGTGTCTGGCTCTCTGGTCTCAGGCTATGCGTTAGAACCACCCAGAGAGCTTTTTCAAAACGTTGATGTCTAGGTACTTTCTCACTGCATTGGACAGAGGAAAGGATGCCCTGGGCATCAGTATTTTTAAAAAGCTTCCCAGGTCGGTTTAATATGCTGCTGGGTTGAGACCCACAGTCCATACTCATGTGTGGACTGAGGGCTGGCTTGGGACCCACAGCCCAGCGGCTGTAACAGTTATGTCTGTCCCTACTCACCTCTAAGTGTTCATTTCCACTTTGATTCTCAGGGTCTCGGTCCAGGGAAGGCCTCTTGTTCTTTTGTGACTGGAGTCTGTGTCTTGTTTGTCTGTGTTCCCCAGTATCTTGGGCAAGGGCTCTTTTGGAACAGGTCTGCATTGCCTCAGTGTTGGGGAAGGGCTTTGTCTTCAAGGCTGGCTGTGGTCTGGCTGCCTGGGAATGTTTTGCCTGAGTCTGCATGGGGTTTGGGCCTGGGTTCAGTCGGTTTCCAAGTCTTGAAGGGAAGGTCGTTGTGTCTGTCTCTGTTTCTGAGAGATTTGTGTCTGGTACGTGTGCCTTTTGGGATCTCCGTTCATGTCATTGTCAGGTTCTCTAAAGGAAGGACTCTGAACCTGTTGTCTGATCCTTAGAACCACCACTCCTGCCCTCAACCCAAAAATTCTGTCTGCAACAAGTCGCTCGGGAATGGCCCGAGTGGACAGGGGCTCTGTATAGGACTCGGGGTGCTAGCTTTGGGAGGTGTCTGCTTGGGGTCCTCAGTCTGTGTCTAAGAGTCTTATAGAGCATGGATCCCGAGCTTGGTCCGGGAGAGCCACTTCTCTGACTTTGGCTCTGGCCGCCCGGGGCTCCCGGCAGCTGCGGCCAAGGCTGGGGTGTGGCTGCCTCCGCGGCAGAGAGGCGGGCTGGGCCTGGGTGGGCCGGGGCCCTCCCTCCCTTACACGCCCCCATCCCGAGTTCTCCCGTTCTTTGCACCCCCACCCCACCCCCCAAGCCCCATCCCAGCGGGTCCCGGCTTCCTTACATGGTCACGGCCGGGCCTCCAACTCCCGGACGTCCCCCCGCCCCCCGCCCCCACCGGACACAGCCCCCGCCCTGCTCGCCCCGCGCGGTGCGCCCGCGCCCCGCCATGGAGGACCTGGGTGAGTGGGGCTCGGGTCCCCTTGTCCCCAGCTCCTCCCCGCCGTCTGGACCCGCTTCCCCGGGCTGGAAACCCCTCGCACTCCCCGCATCTTCCCATCCCCGCCTCCTGTCTTCTTGATTCTGGTCTCTGCCCGCGCCTCCTTTCCGACTCCACGTCCCCCTTCCTGCCTCTCCCTTCCTGCCTTTTCCTGGACTGGCCGCTCCCTCCCTTCTTCCCTCGCTGAGCTCCTCCATCACTCGCTGCTGACGGATGGGCAGGGAGGTGCAGCGCCCGCCAGTGGGCGCCTGGGCTCAGGGGCGCTGGGAGAGGAGGGGTTAAAGGGGTCTGGGGTCCGGGCACTGGGGAAGTAGACAGGAGGGGGAGAATAGGACTTTACATTCTGGGGAAGAAAACCGGCCCGTCGCAGAGTTTGGGGAAGAAAAGAACTAAGGACCCCTAAATATGGTAGGGCTCGGGTCTTTGGGGGGCAGAAAGAGAATAGATGAGTGCCAAGATGCCAGGGAGAGGTTAAGGGTGCCACTCTGGTCCTCAGAAATGAGTAAGGGAGCAGGGACTTATAGGTTCTGGGAAGGAAAGGGTTTAAAGGATCTAGATCTGAGGAAGGGAGGTGTGGGGGGGGGGTGTCTTGGTGGAGGAAGGAGGACCCAGGCATCTCCTCCTTCTGGTCTGTTGGAAACGGATGGAAGGCTGTGCTCTCCATGAGAGAGAAGGGGTTCAGGCACCCTGCGATAGGGGGTGCTGCTCAGCAGGGGTAACCGGCGCTGCGGAAAATAAGCCAATCAGAAAGCAGGTCCCAGCGGACCTGCCAATGAGGAGACTGGGGTGGGACCCAGGGGCTGGAGATGCGCCAGGGCGGGGCGGGCCTGTTTAGGTGCCGGAGGGGGCAGGAATTAGTGGGCCAAAAGAGCAGCCAACCAGAAAGTTGGGTGCCAGGCATACGGCCAGTTGAGCAATTTGGGGTGAAGCCAAATTTGACTTGAGTAAAGAGTCAATTTTGACTGCATCAGAGAAGATGCAGAGAATAAAAGAATCCGGCAGCTTTTGTGCGTGATTCCCCAAGATGAGCCATTTGGGACGTTTTGGTCATAAATATTCTTTGCTGCCCTTCTACTTCTCTGCCTTGGTCTGGCCTGTGTTTCCATCTGATTCCTGACCTCTGTTCTTAATACTGTCTTCTGCCCTCCTTAACTACTGCCTACTTGGAACCCTTAATCTAATCTCTTAAGGCCCCGTCTCTGCTCTAACCTTAACCTCTCCACTTCTCACCCTGATGGCCTCCTCCCTGCAGATGCCCTGCTCTCTGACCTGGAGACCACCACCTCACACATGCCAAGGTCAGGGGCTCCAAAAGAGCGGTCCCCAGAGCCTCTCGCAGCTCCCCTGCCCTATGGCCACCAGCCACAGGTGAGATCAAATACGAGGGACTGGGGCAACACTAGGGCCAAGCTTGGCTAGGGTACGGGGAATCTGGTCTTGAGTGGGGCGAAGGACAGGCCTGTCATCCCACACGTGTGTCCTTCTCTCTGTAGACAGGATCCGGGGAGTCTTCAGGGGCCTCTGGGGACAAGGACCATCTGTACAGGTGAGGGGCCTGGGAACTGGGGGATGGGGAAACCAACTGAGACTTAGGTAAGGAGGTTTGGACTCCCCACCCCTGAACACAGACTCCCACACTGTTTTTCAGTACGGTTTGCAAGCCTCGGTCCCCAAAGCCTGCGGCCCCTGCAGCCCCTCCGTTCTCCTCTTCCAGCGGTGTCTTGGGCACAGGGCTCTGTGAGCTAGACCGGTTGCTTCAGGAACTTAATGCTACCCAGTTCAACATCACAGGTACCAGGTTACGGAGATAGGCCTTGATGGGATGGGGACAGGGCAGGGAAGGGCAGAGACGGAGGGGTAGACTCTTTGCAGAGTAGCCGCTAAAGGGACACAAGCCTTAACTGGGAGGGGGTAGAGTATGGTCCCATGTCCAGTGCCCTTCTTTCCTCTCCACAGATGAAATAATGTCTCAGTTCCCATCAAGCAAGGAGACTGCGGGGGAACAGAAGGAGGACCAATCTGAGGACAAAAAAAGGCCCAGCCTGTGAGTTTGACATAGTTGGCGGAGCTGGGAGAGATGTGTTGGATACCTGAGTTACTGGAGGGCAGCATGCTTTACTCTGAGGGGCTCGGAGCTGACACAAATTGTGTTCTTCACAGCCCTCCCAGCCCATCCCCGGTTCTCCCAAAGCCTTCAGCAACCTCAGCCACCCTGGAGTTGGATAGACTGATGGCTTCCCTGTCTGACTTCCGTGTCCAAAACCACGTGAATCAGGTGGGGTGTGGGCCAGTGCGCATTTGTGGCTTCCCAACCCCTTGTAGAACCTTCCACACCTGCTGCCTTGCTGACTCAACTCTCATGTCCTCCTCGCTGCAGCTTCCAGCCTCTGGATCAACGCAGCCACCAGTGCCAAGCTCTGTGAATGAGGGCTCCCCGTCCTCGCCGGGGCCAGCTAGCAAAGGCAGCCTGGACACCATGCTGGGGCTGCTGCAGTCTGACCTCAGCCGCCGTGGTGTTCCCACCCAGACCAAGGGTCTCTGTGGCTCCTGCAATAAACCCATTGCTGGGCAAGTAAGTGGAGCCCTGTGGGGCGGGGGGAGGGGGGGGTGGTAGAGACCCTTGGACCCATCCTTACTGAGAGCCAGACTTTGTGCTGTTCGCTTTTGATAAATGACTCTGGGAAGTGGGTATTACCATTGTTCATATTTTACAGATGAGGAGACTAAGTCTCTGAGTCACACAGCACGTAAGTGGCAGGATGAGAATTCCAACCCAGTTACCATTTGTTGTGGTTCTGTGGTGTGCAGGCACTGTATTAGCTCCTTTACAAACCTCAGTCTTCACAAAAGACTACCACCTCTTGGGCACCAACAAAGACCGTTTCTCCTCCCCCAGCATCTGGTTTGCGAGCTCTGGTTCTTGGCTTCCGGACGGAGTACATGTTATCGATAACAACCGAGCCCAGTGACTGACCTAGATCCCCTTGCTGTATTTGACACCCTGCTTCCACCCCGAAATTTCCAATCTTAGCAAAGCAGGATGGCATGATGATTCCTGTGGGCCCTAGGCACTTTGGTCTTCATGAGTCCCTTCCTCCATTTAAAAAAAAATTTTTAATTGTATTGTATGACTGTTGGTGTGAAGATGAATCTATTAATATTATACATAAATTATTTTCTAGCTCATTTTCTTCTTCTGATTTTAAAAGTAATTCCAACATTTTCATGGGCTCCTAAAATTATGGAGGGCCCTAGGCACTGTGCTGGAAGACCTGGGTTGAATTTCCGTCACTCAGAGACTGACCTCTCAGGGTGGGTGGGGAGAAATGAGTGAAGGGAGGCAAATGGTAAAAAGAAAAAAGAAGAAAAGAAAACTTGAAATGCGCCATGTAAATCTTGCTGAGCTCGCTGGGCACACGGCGACCCAAGGGCCACTCTTGACCCAGGCCTTACCCCCAACTCGCAGGTGGTGACCGCGCTGGGCCGCGCTTGGCACCCTGAGCACTTCATTTGCGGTGGCTGTTCCATGGCCCTGGGAGGAAGCAGCTTCTTTGAGAAGGACGGAGCCCCCTTCTGCCCTGAATGCTACTTCGAGCGCTTCTCCCCGCGCTGCGGCCTCTGCAATCAACCCATCCGACACGTGAGCCCAGCCCTTCGCACCCCCCCCCCCGCCCACCCATGCCCCGCCCCTCGGCCTCGTCCAAGGCCCTCCGGACTCCGCCCATTGTCTCTGACTTCCAAGTTCCCCGTTAGGTCTCCAGCGCCTCAAACTCCTGCTTAAACCCGCTTACATGGGTTCATGACGGGCGAGGGAGGGTAGAAGTGTTGGAGGGCCACATTGAATATCCCCATTCATTCTCCGCAGAAAATGGTGACCGCCTTGGGGACCCACTGGCACCCGGAGCATTTCTGCTGCGTCAGTTGTGGGGAGCCCTTCGGAGATGAGGGTGAGAGCTTGGCGCCGGTCTTGAAAGATACCCGTCTGCTCGATCCCCCGCCTCGCCCACGTTGGTCCAGCCTACTACAACCTCCCCAGTGCTCTGCCCCCCTCCCACACGCGGGGGCCCGCCCTATCCCCTCCCACTCGGCCTCCACCCTAGACCCGATCCCTCCCTCTCTACTGCTCCTTCCCACAGCCCCTCATCGGGCCCCACAGTCTCAGATCTTGCGAGTCCCGGGCACAGTTTTTTTTCTTTCCGCTCGGTTTCCGCCCCCAGGTTTCCACGAGCGAGAGGGCCGCCCCTACTGCCGCCGGGACTTCCTGCAGCTGTTCGCCCCCCGCTGCCAGGGCTGTCAAGGCCCCATTCTGGATAACTACATCTCCGCGCTCAGCGCCCTCTGGCACCCGGACTGTTTCGTCTGCAGGGTGCGCTGCTGCGGCAGGGGGTGTGCCGGGGGGCGGGGGGGCGGGGGCAACCCGGAGCCCAGCTAGGAGCCTGGGGCGGGGCGATTACTTGGGTATTCAGGTTGTGGGCAGTGGGGTTGCCACGGTGGGTTATTAAGCCCCTGAAGCTGGCTATCCGGGCGGGGGGTTGGCGGCTGACTTATCCTTTCGCGGCCGCCCTCCCCCAGGAATGCTTCGCGCCCTTCTCGGGAGGCAGCTTTTTCGAGCACGAGGGCCGCCCGCTGTGCGAGAACCATTTCCACGCGCGGCGTGGCTCGCTGTGCGCCACGTGTGGCCTCCCCGTGACCGGCCGTTGCGTGTCAGCCCTGGGCCGCCGCTTCCACCCAGACCACTTCACCTGCACCTTCTGCCTGCGCCCGCTCACCAAGGGCTCCTTCCAGGAGCGCGCCGGCAAGCCCTACTGCCAGCCCTGCTTCGTCAAGCTCTTCGGCTAACCGCCGGCGGGGCTCGCCCCTGCCACAGCCCAAGGCCCTGGGGACCCCACCCTTCCCCGAAAATCGCGCTCTCCGCACCCCACGGCCTTGCTCGTTGAGCCTGGGGCTCTCTCCCCGGCCCACCCGGTGAGGCCCCACCCACTGGAGAGACCCGCCCCGGAGGTACTCGACTCTCGAGTTCTCCACGGTCAAGTTCAGCAACGGTCCGGCCAGTTTCGAGACCGCACGCGTGGGTCGTACGCCGTAGGGCAACCCCGCCTGAGGTCTTCACTTGATCCCCACCCTCGAGGGAGCCCCCGGACTGGGGGCGGGCCCTTGCAATTCTGACTAACGAGAGGACAGGCCAGGACATACCTGCTCCCCGCTCCCTCACTCTTCTGTGCACTTTTTTTCTACCTACATAAAAACACATGCCACATGATGCTGGTGCGGTGTCTCTGACTGCGCGGGACGGCCTTGCGCGGTGACTGCCTGCTTTTGGCGCGCGCTCCGGCGGCCGGGGGTTCTAGGTCCCCGCCGTGTGGCCGCGGTGGGACCTGCAGCCTAGCCCTTGCGGGCGGTCCTTCACGAATCAAATGCGCCTGCGCTGGATTGTACAGGTAGCGGGGAGCCAGAACAGGGAGGTCAGGCTGGGCCCCGTGGAAACTTCCCACCCTCATTCCCCACTTCTTCATCAACCTGTATCCTTGAAATAAGGCCTTCATCTTTCTCCACCCCCACCGCCCACTCCCACTCCCTCCCACCCTTGTCACCTTGTCTAATTTTCAGATTTTTTCTCCGCTCCTGAAAAGACCCTCAGCGATGGGGCTCCATCCAGAAGTGCCATGTATGCCCGCTCCTTGGATCTGGGCGCTAAGGCACAGCTTCCCTCTTCTTTGTATTGACTCATAACATCTCCCCTAAGCAGAGGATGATACTTGGGGTGGTCAGAGTAGTGACCAAAGGAAGCACTAGGAGGCTTTTCACTCAGACCGGGAGTCGGGAAGTCTTTCTGGAGGAGGTGACACCTGAGTTAAGCCCCAGCAGAAATTCGTGGGCCAGGGATTTTAAGATGTGGAGTTTAGGCTCCATCTGAATCCCCAAGCCCCAGAGCCTTTCTGAGCCTCTGAACCTTCACTTTGGACCCTGCAGTTCCCTAGAGACAGGGCTTGGATTCCTGGATCCAAACTGTAGGAACCTTTGAAGCTGGAAACCATGGATTCTCAGAGGCCCTTCCTGCTTGAGGAGCTGGTAGCCAAGGAGAGCGTGTGCGGGCAAGGCAAAGGTGAGGTGTTCTCTGTCCTCACCTCGGCCTGACCCCCGGTTTCTTTCCTCTCTGAGGCTCCTCTCCCTAGGTCTTCCCAGGCTTCCTGCTCTTCTCCTTCCACATATTCTCCCTGGAGAATTCTGTCTGCTTCCTGGCAATGAACCACCTTCCTGTCTTGAGGACGCCGCCATTGGCTATCTCTAGTCTCGAGTCATTCCTTTCCCCAAGTGTTTATTGAGTATGGACTAAGCCAGGCTCTATAGCAGGCGCTGGGGAGACCATAGGGAACCAAGCAGACATGCTTCTCGACCTCGTAGAGCTGAAGTCTAGTCGAGGAGACAGATGACAAGTACCAAGTGACACACGTGATGAGCTAATGGAGACCTTCCCGATGGCCTAAGTAAAGTTCACTCTTCCCCCTTGTTTCCCTCCATAGCACCTCCCTAGTCCCTCAAGGCACTTATCACTATTGCAAATAGGTGTTTATTTGTTGCTTGTTTATGTCTGTTTCTGGAACTGGGAGGCGAGCCCCTGAGAATTTGTCTGTCAGGTTACATGTTTGTTTTGCTGACCACTGTCTCTCCAGAGTCTAGAAGTCCGTGTAGCCTGCGGTAGGTGCTGGATGAATGTTTGTTAATGAAGGAAGGAATGAGGAAGAAAGGAAAGGAGGGAGGGTGAAAAGGGGGGAAAAATAGAGAAATAAGTTAGAGAAAGTGAGGAAGGGATGACTTCTAACCAGATAGTCAGTCTCTGTGAATATGTAACGTCGAAGTTGAGACTTAGAAGGTTGAGGAAAGAAAACAGCCAGGCAAAGGGCCTGAGGAGAGCATTCCAGGCAGAGGAGACAGCAAGTGCAAAGGCCAGGAGGTAGGAGGGGGCCTGGTATAGTGACCAAAAGGAAAGAAGGCCGGTAGGGCCGGAGTAGGGTGAGGAAGGGGGAGAGTAGTAGGAGATGAGGTCTAAGAGGAAGTAGGAGTCATCATGGAGGGCCTTGTAGGCCATGAAGAGGGCATATGGATTTTAAGGGCCTAAACCCCAATGTGTCCTCTGACACTTTCAGGATTTCTCTCAGGCATTTCAAATTTATCACCCCCTGAAGCAGACGCTGTGGGTGTGTTGCCCACATCCACTCGCCCCCCTGGGTAGACAGTTCCCAGACACCTGGGCTCCCCAGCTGCTCCCTGAGTTGCTGTCTGAGGGTGCTCTCGGGAGAAACGAGTGTGCTCCTGCCCCCAGCAGGCCTGAAGCCGGAGGGGGAGGTTCTGTAACCTTCGAGACAGGAATTGGTGAATAAATACTCCAGCTTCCTGGCTCTGAGGGGTCAATTCTGAGGTGTGTTCTCCACAGTGTATCAAAGAGTCCCCACTGGGGTTGTTCACAGTAGCGACCTTTTAATCAACATGGCCCTTATTGGCTTTTCTTCTTTCTTTGCCTCACTTCCCCTCACTTCCTTCCTGGGGTCACCTCCTCAGGAAAGCCCTTGCACTTGATTCTCAACTTCCGGTCTGCTTTAAAGGGACCCAAACTAAGGCATTGCTTAAATATATCCCCCTAAAATATTGTTTTCTGTTCTCCATCTCAGGCATGAGCCCAACTTGTCCTAATCAGATATCCAAGTCTGGCCAATTCTTCTAGAAAGGCAGAGGTACTGATATTTATCAATACCCTCCCTTCTTCTGTTCAGCCCTGTGCTGAGCAATGGGACTCCAGGGCTGAGTCAGGTCATTTCCTGCTTGGGGGTAATCTCTAGTCTGTTGGGAAGGCAGACCTGGACCCATACGAGGACAACACTATGTGCTCATAACTGTATCAGAAAAGTCAGAGAAGGCTTTCCTGAAGAGTTGACATGGGCTGGGTACTGAAGGTCCACATCTGAGAGGTAGGAGTGCGCCATTTGGGAAGCAGGGAGGCACTCTAAGCAGAACGCACAGCTTAGGCAAAAGTTTGAGCGCGTGAAAATACAGGGGCTGGGCAGGGCAAGGGAGTTGGAGGGAAATGGGATATCACCCCAGATTTGGTGTAGAGGAGCAAGGGGAAGGGCGGGCAGGAGTCAGGGGATGGCAGGCCTTGAACATGAGGCTGAAGAGCTCCTATTTCCTTTAGTATGATGGGGAGCGAGGAAGGGTTTCCGAGCAGGGGAGGGACACTGTCAGATCTGGGTTTGAAAAGGATCCCTCCGGGTTAGTCAAAAGGAGGAGGCTGGCTCAGCCACGCTCCCTAGGTCAAGGCTGAAGGGTAAGCATGGGGGAAAGGAGTAATTTTGAGCCTGGGGCAGTGGGGAAGGGGTGGGGGGCTAAGGCCCTGGAAGGAGTGCTCCTGAACTTAAAAGTGTCTGCTCCATAGGACGAGTTTTTGGCCTTGATGAGACCTGATTCAGCTAAACAAAGCTGGGGAGGGGGGACAAGACCTAGGGGACTTGTCGGCTCACTGCCCCTGAGGTAACCATTAATCCCTCCCGTGAGGAAATCCACGGGCTGGTCCCTTGAGGGCCAGATCCTAGGCAGAATGGAGGAATACACAGAGGCAGGCTCCGTACCGGGACTGGGAAACCAGAGGGTCCTAATTAACAACTTTGCTGACATCCTGGTCATTGCTGCTTATTTCCTGCTGGTCATTGGTGTCGGCTTGTGGGTGAGAAGTTGGGGTGTTGCTGGGGGCCAGGCTTCTGGGGCCAGGGGGGAAGGTCTCGGGGAGACCCCATGTTCAGTAGGGGTGGGATGCCTGGATCTTTGAAGAAGAAACCTGGGGCTGGGGGGCAAGCAAGTCTTTTGATAGCCTCAGGAAGGCCCAGCCAATACTCATTCCTTGTCTTCCCGCCTTCGGATTGGATTAGTTGAAGGGATGAGTGGATTTTCACCAGGGACAGCATTCTAAATGAGGTCTCTGTCCCCCTGTCCACACAATATCTGACCAGAAGCCCATCGTATCCAAGGCCCCAGGAAAAATCCGGCTGAATCCAGCCATGCTCAAGCTTGGGTAGTTGGGCACTAGGTTAGGGCCCGGGTTGCTCTAGATGCCTCGGAGGAGGCTGGGGCAGGGGGTTGGCTGGGAACCATCAAGAGAGCCCAGGGCTGGTTAATCTTCAGCCTGAAACAAGGCTGAGGAATGTGTTGAGAAGGCTAATGGGGTCCAAAGATGTGCTCCGAACCCAAGTCTCCCCCCCACTCCTGTCCCTCAGTCCATGTGCAGAACCAACAGAGGCACGGTTGGCGGCTACTTCCTGGCAGGACGAAGCATGGTGTGGTGGCCGGTGAGAGAGGCTGTGCTGTGGTGCGGGGAGGACGCCCGGAGAAGCAGCCTGGCTCACCCCCACCTCTGGCCATCTAGGTCGGGGCCTCCCTCTTTGCCAGCAACATCGGCAGTGGCCACTTTGTGGGCCTGGCAGGGACTGGTGCTGCGAGCGGCTTGGCTGTGGCAGGATTTGAGTGGAATGTGAGACCCCCTTTTTGCAGATAACCCCCACCCCAGTGGGAACCCCTGGAACTGTCACACCTGGGGAGGCTCCAAGCAGGAGGGATGTAAGAGTGGAGGTGGGACTCTCCAGCGGTGGGGTGTGGTTGGGCTTCGAGTGAGGGTTGCACGTCCAGCTTGCAGGCAGGGGGATGTCGGAGATGACGACTTTCAGGGCCTGCTCCTGACTTGCTGTGGAAGCCTGGACCAGCCACTACCCTCTGTGGCCTTGATTTAATCCTCTCTGAAGTGGGGTGAACAAAGATAATGAAGTGCTTGCTCTGATGCTCTCTGAAGCTGTGGCCTGTGTGGATCTCTGGACCAAATTAAAGTCCCTCACAGAAGTGGGAAGGAGACAAAGCTCTGGGACTGAGGCTTGTCTTTGAGGGTTGGGGAGATCAGGACTTCCTGGAGGAGGAGGTCTCTGCACTGAGTCTTGAGGGACAGAAGGTTTGGTTGGGTGGACAGGAGAGGGGAGGCAGCCCTTCCTGGCAGAAGCTGTGGTCAGGCTGAGGGGTCTGTGGTTGGATTCATGTGCTGGGGGGTGAAGGGATAGGGACCATCTTGGGAGGGACTGGCCGGGGGTCATGGCCTGGGAGGACCAGGTGGGCTCTAGTTAAGGGCCCATGGAGGTGTCAAGACCCTGTCCCTTCGTGTCCCGAGCCCAGGGACATCTTCTGTAGTTGCATTCTCTGGGTCCCCAGTGAGACCTCTCCTCGGCATAGCACGTTCAGGAGGAGGCCTCTTAGACCCTTCGGGGTCGAGGGCGCACTCAGGGCAGGATCTCAGCGGTCCTCAGGCGCCAGCTGTGCCCGCAGGCGCTGTTCGTTGTGCTGTTGCTGGGCTGGGTCTTCGCGCCGGTGTACCTGACCGCGGGCGTCATTACCATGCCGCAGTACCTGCGGAAGCGCTTCGGAGGCCATCGCATCCGCCTCTACCTGTCAATGCTCTCGCTCTTTCTGTACATCTTCACCAAGATTTCGGTGCGCATTCATGGAGGGCGGGGCGGGGCCCGGGAAGGGAGGGACCACGGGGTGGAGGTCTCTAGAAAGTCCTGGTGGGGGCGGGACCAAGGAGAAACTGCTTGTAAGAATCGTGTCTGGAGGAGGGTCTGGAAGGAATACGTTTGGGGGCCGCAGCCACAATGGGTGGGACCTGGGAAGGCCAGACCATCGAAAAATAAGAGACCCTTTGAAGCGTGGCCACGTTGGGTCGCGGTCTGGGCATGAGGTAGACCTGGGTCGCTGCCCGGGTCCCTGGGTCCTGACCGGGGCCATCGCTCCTTCCTCCAAGGTGGACATGTTCTCCGGGGCAGTATTCATTCAACAGGCTCTGGGCTGGAACATCTATGCCTCCGTCATCGCCCTTCTCGGCATCACCATGATCTACACCGTGACAGGTGGCTGTGGCAGGGGCTTAGGGATGGAGTGGGCTCGAGAGATGTTCTGGGAGCGCCGCTGAAGCACATTCTGCTCACTGAGTCCTGCCTCCCCATGCCCGGGTACATGAGCCTGGAGAATGGGCCATTTCTTTGAAATTTGCTCTCCAGGAAGGGGCACATGTTTCAAATTCGCACAAAGATCTCCACTGACCCAGGCCCGTTGCAGGAGGGCTGGCAGCGCTCATGTACACGGACACCGTGCAGACCTTCGTCATTCTTGGGGGGGCCTTCATCCTCATGGGTTACGGTACGGAGCTCAGCCAGGGGGGCGGGGCACAGAGCTCTCAGGGCTATCAGCCTGGGGGCAGAGACACCGCGCGTCTCCAGCCCTGGCGCGGGCGCCGGGTCCCCTGACAGCCTTGCCCTCACAGCCTTCCACGAGGTGGGCGGGTATTCGGGGCTTTTCGACAAATACTTGGAGGCAGTGACGTCGCTGACGGTTTCTGAGGATCCGGCGGTGGGCAACATCTCGAGCTCCTGCTATCGACCCCGGCCGGACTCCTACCACCTGCTCCGGGACCCCGTGACGGGGGACCTGCCGTGGCCCGCTCTGCTCCTGGGTCTTACCATCGTCTCGGGCTGGTACTGGTGCAGCGACCAGGTGCGGGGTCAGGGCTTAGGCCGGGAGGGAGACTGGGGCAGAACCAGAACCGCTGCGGGCGGAGCTGAGATGGGTGGAACGGGAACCCATCCGGGGCGCTCAAAAGCCCTGTCTGAGGGGTCAGGAACCTGGCCAGGGTGGAGCTAAACGAGACACAGCGGGATCCAGACTCTGGGTCTGAGTGAAGTTGCATTGCCCGCACCGCTGAGCCGGAGGCAGGCCTGAATTAGAGCCGCGCGCAGAGGCAGGGCCTGCGAGGGCGAGGTATCGGGGCTGGGACGCAGGTAGTCGAACGGCCGTCGCCGCAGGTCATCGTGCAGCGCTGTCTGGCCGGGAAGAGCCTGACCCACATCAAGGCGGGCTGCATCCTGTGCGGCTACTTGAAGCTGATGCCCATGTTCCTCATGGTCATGCCAGGCATGATCAGCCGCATTCTTTATCCGGGTAACGTCTGCAACCCCGCCCCCACCGAGAGTCCTGTGCCCCACCCAGCCCCTTTCTTGCGTATGGTTACAGGGGCCTATTTCCCCTTTCCGTTACTGTCCTTTGATTTGGAAATCCATCATCCAGTCCCACCTCCCACCAGAGGTCCCATCTGTCTTCCATTAGGATTTCCCGTCCCCACTTCAGGGATCTGTGCCCCCAGACCAGGTCCCGTCCCAGCCACGTCGTGCCCTCTTTCCCGCAGACGAGGTGGCGTGCGTGGTGCCCGAGGTGTGCAAGCGCGTGTGCGGAACCGAGGTGGGCTGTTCCAACATCGCCTACCCGCGGCTTGTCGTGAAGCTCATGCCCAATGGTAAGGGCTGGCCGGCTGCGGACACCGCCACTGCGAGGAGTCACCCCTCGCCAAGTCCGCACGCACCCTCCCGGGGATACCCTGGCGGCCGGGGACTCACGGCTCCCATCGGCCTGCAGGTCTGCGCGGACTCATGCTGGCGGTCATGCTGGCCGCGCTCATGTCCTCGCTGGCTTCCATCTTCAACAGCAGCAGCACGCTGTTCACCATGGACATCTACACGCGCCTGCGGCCCCGCGCGGGCGACCGCGAGCTGCTGCTAGTAGGACGGTGCGTCTTGGGTTTCCCCCAGGTCCTGCCCCACCGATCAGCCCCGGGGTGGGGGCAGGAACACTCGTAGGATTAGGGGGAGATGGGGAGTCCTGGGTGCAATCTCCCGATGGCCACCCACTGCAGGCTCTGGGTGGTGTTCATCGTGGCGGTATCCGTGGCCTGGCTCCCCGTGGTGCAGGCGGCGCAGGGCGGCCAGCTCTTTGATTACATGCAGGCCGTCTCCAGCTACCTGGCGCCTCCCGTGTCCGCCGTCTTCGTGCTGGCGCTCTTCGTGCCCCGCGTCAACGAGAAGGTGCGTCTGTGCGGAGGCGGTGAGCTTGGGGCAGAACTGGGACATCCGGAAGAGGCTGACACCCTCTCCCCCGGCAGGGTGCCTTCTGGGGACTGATTGGGGGCCTGCTCATGGGTCTGGCGCGCCTGATCCCGGAGTTCTCCTTTGGCTCGGGCAGCTGTGTGCGGCCCTCGGCGTGCCCAGCGCTCCTCTGCGGCATGCACTACCTCTACTTCGCCATCGTGCTCTTCATCTGCTCTGGCCTCCTCACCCTTGTGGTCTCGCTGTGCACAGCACCCATCCCACGCAAGCACGTAAGTGCGAGCCTCTGGGCAGGCAGCCCTCTCTACCCCTGGTCTGCCAGTCCACTTCCAGGAAGGCCCCGTGAGGAGGACGTGGATTTCCATCCTGAGGGGTCATGAGGATAGACTGGGAATCCAGTTGGAAGCTGCATTTGCAAAGCAAGCACAATGTTTTATTTAAATGACATTTATTCGAGGTGGTCTGGGGGAGGGTGGCTTGAAGACTGTGGGGGAGGTGATTAAAGCCCCCCCCCCCCGGAATGGCCCGTGGGACTCAAAACACGGATCTGATCCGCGGCCGAGAGGGACAGAGTACTCTCCTGAGGCCCACAGAAGGGCTTGGTCTTGTGCTGCTGCAGGCCAGGTGCCCCAGGGCAGGGCTGACTGGGGGCCAGGACAGAAGAGCTGAGCCGAAGGATGGGCAGGGCTGCAGGGGGGGTGGTAAAGGCAGCAGGAGGAAACTACATGAACAAACACCCACAGGAAGGAACACTGTTAGCAGCTCTAGAAGACCAGAGTCTCAAGGACTGCGATTCGAGTGTAGACGGGGACTTCGGGTAATGAAGCACGGGGGGACCAGGCCAAGAGCTTCAAAGACACAGCTGAAGAGCTTAGGTTTAGTCGGAGGGCAAAGGGCAGCCGTGGAAGGTCGGGTTTGAGGGAACTGAGTCTGAACTATGTGTACAGGGCGGACAAAGGGAGCTTAGGGAGTACCAGGCTGACGAGAGACAAGAGACTTTGGGGGAGGGGGACGGGGGGGGGGGAACAGCAGGCTCACTTGGTCCCTGCTCCCTCCCCCAGCTCCACCGCCTGGTTTTCAGTCTGCGGCACAGCAAGGAGGAGCGAGAGGATCTGGACGCTGACGAGCTGGAAGGTCCGGCCTCACCCCCTACACAGAACGGGTGTCCCGAGCACGCAGTGGAGATGGAGGGTAAGGCACTACTACGTCAGGAGCTGGGGAGAGGGACCAGGGGAGCCAAGTTCCCCCAAACTAACTGTACAGTGTCGATTCTTCCTAGAGCCCCAGTCCCCAGCACCAGGCCTGCTCCGCAGGTGCCTGCTCTGGTTCTGTGGAATGGGCGGGGCTGGGGCAGGTGGCCCCCCAGCCCCGACCCAGGAGGAGGTGGCTGTGGCAGCCAGGCGGCTGGAGGACATCAGTGAGGACTCGAGCTGGGCCCGTGTGGTCAACTTCAATGCCCTGCTAATGATGGCTGTGGCCACGTTCTTCTGGGGCTTTTACGCCTGAGGCCAACTCTGTTGGATACCATGAGCCACAGCCAGGGCAGGGCTCAGCCTCCCAGGGAATGGGGGTGAGGAGCCTGCAGTGGTGAGAAGGGAGGAGGGCAGGAGTGGGGGGGGGGGCCTGGTTCCCCTGCTCTCCACCTTGTCTCTGTCTGGGGCCCTAGTCCATCTGACTGGCAGTTACAGCTCAGGAGGCCCTTGGCCGAATGGCCACAGCAGCTCCCCGAAGCAAAAATAAAGCTGCCGTTCCCACATCCTGCTGTGGCCGAAGTGTGCTTGCTCCAGGCTCCCGTCCGGGGACCTGGGCCTCTATCTGGGCCGCTCACAAGATCTTCTTTTCCGGAGAGAGAAGCCATGTGGCCCTCCACTCATCCACTTCTAGCTGGTGCTTCTCAGTCTTCCAGCCTGCATCCTGCAGTCCTGGGGAGAGGTCATAATAAGGGCGCCGCTGGGACTGCTGGGGAGAAGGCTCTAGGGAATCTGGGGAGAGTGGTAAGGAGCAGCACAGGCCGGGTGCACGCTCTGTCCACTGCCCAGGCTCCTCTTGCCTCTGCTGGCTCATTTCTGGCACAAAACAAGGCTAAAACCTCAGCTGGCTGTAGCGAGGATTCGCTGACTTGGCACATGGGAAAGAGCTGGAATGGAACAGGTGCTAAAGGAAAGGCCACCATCACTCATTTGTGAGCCACGCCGCCACCCCCGCCCCCAGTTCTTCAGTGCCGATGGGGATTATACAGATTGTCAATACTGACACAGCCTCAGCATCCCTGAGCTCCCTCTCCTGCAGACAGGGAGACTGGTTAGGCAGGGGCTCTGGGGAGAAGGCCTCAGAGGCCAAGGAGCCATGGAGCTTAAGGATGTTACCTTTCAAGAACTTAGGGAAGAGCTCGTCCAACACTTGGTGTGTCTCCCTGACGATGACCCAGCTGTCCTTCTCAGGACCTGGAGGCGGGTGCAGAACCAGAAGCTGTCAGGTCCCCAAGTGGAACAGAGTCCTTCTCCCCGCCCCTCTTCGAGCCACCAGCAGTCTAGACTGTGAGGTGCTTACCTGCCTGTACTTGGTTCCTCAGTTCTTCCAGTTCTCTTGGCAGGGGCCCATTTCCCTGCAGGGCTTCAAGCACCAGTCCGTGTGTGGCAGCCCTTAGGATGGTTTCGGGGCCTGCCATCTGGCTCAAAACGACCTGCACCTGCCCTGGAGAAACCCAGGGACAGGCTGGTACTAGGGAAGGGCCACCTCCCCAAACCCCCTCAAACCTACCATCCTGTTTCATCCCTGTGTGCCCTGAGGCCTTGGCCTGACATGGATGGAGGCTATCTTTCACCCTTTCCCTTCCAACTTCATCTCCTGTTGTCCCAATGTCCTGGCCAAACTCAAATGCCCAATCTCTGGGGCACCTGGGTGGCTCAGTCGTTAAGCGTCTGCCTTTGGCTCAGGGTGTGATCCCAGAGTCCTGGGATCGAGTCCCACATCAGGCTCCTCTGCTGGGAACCTACTTCTTCCTCTCCCACTCCCCCTGCCTGTGTTCCCTCTCTCACTGGCTGTCTCTGTCAAATAAATAAATAAAATCTTAAAAAAAAAAAAATGCCTAACTTCCAAATACAACTTTATAGGAGACCACTGAGGCGGGTTTATGTGGCATGTCTAGTAAGAATAAGCACCTCTTAGCACACAACTAGCAGACTGGTAAACTCCAGTACATGTGTCCTCACCAGGTAACTCTGGATGGGAGAGAAAAGTTCTCTAGGGGTAACCAAAGGTCATAAATCTTGACTACGTTGCAATGTATCAAGTGCTTTACACAATCGCCTTACCTGATTCTCATAAAAACATGCAGACAATAAAGCAGGTATTGTCAGTCTCATTTTACACAGGGACCAAGCGAATCCCATTGGGGCATGCAGTTATAATGTGAATGTTCCAAGTCTTCGTCTAGAGCTCCCTCCAGGACACCAGGCAGCCTCTAAATTGTCCAGGGCTTGAGGCCTTGGAGCTGATGGAATGAGAAGCTGACCCCAGAGGGCTGGGAGAGCACGGCACACTTACTCTGTGACTTGTCCCAGCGAAGGAGGTAGGGTTCTTGGTGTCCCTCGACCAGCTGTTGCAGCTCAAAGACACTGAAGGGAAGAAGAGAGTGAAGTGGGGGAGGAGAAAGCAAAAGCAGGAGTAACCATGCAGTCAGCTGAACTGTCCTTACTTCATCTGTTCTTCACCTACTTCCCATCTCTCTCTCAGCCATTACCCCTGCATGCCACGTCCATCCTTCTTTTCTTCCTGCATCTAACAAATGTGTCCCTTATATCTACTCTGTGTCACACCCCTGCTGACCCCAAGTCTGGTCAGTGGCAATAAAGAACCTAGAATAGAGAGGTGAGGCCGGTCAGGGGAGGCCAGTGTGTTATCAGAATAAAGAGCATGTACGGGGAGTGGGGGTGGCAGCAGGGGTGGGTGGGAGACACGGGGCCACTTACCTGGAGATCAAGCAGTGTAGGGGGACCCCCAGGGATAGAGACAGAGACGGCCAAAAACCTGTGGGAAGCTGGAGTCAGGATGCCTAGCCAGGGGGAGAGGCTGGGAGACACAATACTTGAGACCAAGGGGTTGGGTCACCTGTCCACAGTGGCTCCATCTGATTAGCTGAGGTGGGGCCAAGGACGTCTCCCCTCTGAAGGAAGTGCTTCAGGACCAGCCGGAGCCGGCCTTCATTCAAGGTCTCCAGGACAAGGGCTCGGACTGCCCGGTAGTTGGCGTAGATGTGAAGGGCCGTGAGGAAGAAGAAACAACCGAGGCTGAAACTGGGTGGGAGAGTGAGGTGGTCAACAGGGGTGGAGGCCCGCCTGGGCACCGCCTCCCTGCCCTTGATCCCGGCTTACCTAGGGCAAGCAGACACCAGGGGAAGCATCAAGAGGCTGACCAGGAGCCCTGCCAAGTTTACCAGTGTCTCCTAGAAAATGGCAGAAGGACTGGGAGTTGGAGGGCTTCCTTCCAGGCCAGGGTGAAGATCCTTGAGTGCCTTTCACCACATTCCTCCCTGCCCCACCCAGTTCCTCCCAGGGCTCCCTACACTGATGAGGACGCTTAGTAAGTTTTTAATGAGTGAGCTGTCATTTTAAGATACCAGCTGCTTCTGTGTCTAGGTAGATACAGTGCCCTTGGAATACAGCTTCCTTGTTTTGCAAGAGTCCTTTGAGTAGCCCTACACGCAGGCAGGTGAATGTCCTCGGAATAAGTTCTTCTATTTGGTGGTTTAAAGACTGATCCCCCTGAGCCCCTTGGTATATAAACACTGGCAGACACATTTGCAAAGGGTTCAAGGAACCCCTCAGGAAGAAAGGCACAAGAGCCAAACCTCTTCCCTTGGGAATCCATGTCATCAGAACCCTCTGATGGCCTGACGGAGTTCACCCAAGGGGAACAGACACCAGGCCACCTGTCCCCAACTCATCATAAGGGAGGAAGAGTCTGGCTTGGTGCCCCTGATACTGGGATCCAAGGGAGAGCTGGTGTGGGCACAAAGCAGGCCTGAGGCTGGGAGAGCTCTTCCTACCCAACTGTCCTGGCAAGGGGGTGGGCTGTGGGTGTGACGGCAAATAGGAGCTTAGAGGCCTTGGCTGCGCAGGAGCAGAAGGACCTCCTCTCCCTCAGGTGGGAAGAGTCATTTCCAGCAGCCACATCAAGTGTCAACAGAGCAACACGAGCAGAAAGCAGGGGCCTGTACAGGACTGAGCACATGTCCTGTGTTGCCCTGTGATGTGTTCCTGCTTCTGCAGACTGAGGGGAGACCTGGGGCTTGGGAAATACAGCCTGGGGGTTTGGGGAGGGCTGGGGGTTATAAAGAGAGGAGGTGAGAGGCAGCGGGCATGAAGTGCAAGTCCTGGCTTGTACTGATTTCTCCCTTCCTAACAACCTACGGAAGAGATGATGGGGGAAGAATTACTGCAACCATTTCCGGAGAGCAGGGGTGTGCCCAAGGGCGCTCGGGGGACTGAACCTCTCTGTGACTTATTTCCTCATCTGTAGAATGGCACCAATGAGTCCCTCCTGGGTAAGACCACTGTAAGGATTTAATAAGTTCATATAAATGAAATACTTAGCATGTGGTTAGGGCTTAATAAATATTAGCTTACGTTAATATATATCTTAGCTTGTGTTAATATCGTTGAAAGGAGTTAATTTTAAATGAAAAAAATTTTCTGTTTAGAAACGGAGCAAAACAATTTAAGAGAAGGACAGAGTGTAGGACTAGACAGAACTCAGGTGCTTCTCTTCCTACTCCCAAATCAGAGCCCAGCCTGCCTCCCTGCTCCAACTCCCCCCAACCCCAATTCCGGCTGCTCACCTGGCTGCTATCCTTGGCTGACACATCAGCCATGTTGTTTCTCCTGGCCTGGTGCATGGTCAGGGCAGCCCGGGTGGCCCCGCCAGCTACGCTCACAATGCACTGGGGGGGAAAGGGAGAAGGAAGGTCAGAATGGCCACGTGCTGTGGCAACATAGGCGCTTCTGTGGCTGAGCCAAGGAAAGGACTCAAACCAGTTTGAGAAAACCAGGCATGAGGTGACCAAACAGCAAAACGCTGAATGCCGTCCCTGGTATCTTGTTCTCATCCCCACACTTCCACCAGGTTCACTCCCCTCTTGTTTCTGGAGAAAACTAAGGTGCTGCCTGTCATACCTCCCTGTGGCCTGGTCCCAAGGAACTCCATTTCTTTCCCCAAGGTAGAGGCCCAAAGACTGTTCTAGCCCACAACTTCTCTAGCCTATAACTTCTACTTTGGCTGTACCCGCCTCTTTGCTAAGCTCCCAGGCCCAGGCTGGTCTCCAACTTTATGCTTCCATTCTGTCTGCAACTAACTCCACTCCCTTCCTGTCCCACTGGAGGCCTGGTCAAGTCTTCCAGGCCACTTCAAAACCCACGGTGATGGCCCTGACCTCCCAGGGCACCTGGACCTCCTCAATCCCTGAGATCTAGGATGGCAGAACTCCTCAATGAGGGTCACTGATCACTGTCACCCATTTCATATTTATCGAATCTCTTTTTAGACGCTAGACACAGACTTAGTGCTGTGATGTAATTCAGATAGAACCCTTGCCCTCATGAAGTCTATAAATCAATAGGCAATAAATACACAAGTTGTCATGCGGGCAGAAATAATTTGTTCGAAGGTAAGAGGAATGTGGTCCAAAATGAGGCTGGAGTGACCAGATGGTGTGGAATCTGGCAAACCTTGTTAAGGTCTTTGGCCTAGAGCAACGAGGGCAGGCAAGTGACCTGATTTGATTTCCGTTCTTAACAGGATTCTGGGCTGCTCTGAGAAGTCATGAAGAGAGGTGAGAATGGAAGCAGGGAGACCAACTAGGAAGCAGCCATGCTTTTTTAGCCACGAGGAACCGCCAGACGGAGGTTTAGCTGAAGGGAATAGTGGGCGGGGAAGAGAAGGCTCGGATGACAGCCAGGCTTCCGACTGCTGTACCTGGGGTACGGAGGTACTAGTCACCGAGACTAGAACTCTAGAGAGGGTGGGAGGTGGTCAGGGAAAGTTCACGGCCCTATTCTACTCCTTTATTTGATAGGTGAAGAGACGGAGGCCCCAGAGGCAAAGCGTCATGCTTAATTTGAAACAGACGGCAGAGGTCACAATCGTAGGTCCACGGCTATAGCACTGGTTTCCTCTGGTGTCTCCTGCCCTGGGGTTGGAGGGGGTGCTCAGGGCAGTGTGCCTGGGCCAGGGACTGGTACCCGGGCTAAATGTAACCCACCACAAGGAACCGCTGTATCTGAAATGTCACTGGCGCCCTGTGGAGAAGCACTGCTCTCAAGTGATTTTGGACACATGGGCTTCTGAGACGGATCTTACACGGCTTCTGGAGTCCCTGCTCTGTGCCAGGTACTTAACCCTGTGGTGAAGACAGGCTACGCTCTCAACTGAACTTTGCCATGTCTCAGGTTCCTCACCCGGACGTGGCCAACCTGAAGGAACGGTGAGGGTGAGCAGCCTGGCAGAGAGGAAGAGCTCGCCTTCACCCCATGTGACCCTCCAGCCTCACCACCACTTCATGCTGTCTCGCCCCTGAACCTTGACCCCCACTGTTCTTTCTCCTAAAAGACATCCACCCTTCACCTGAAACTCATTCTTCAGGACCCAGGCCTAGGGAAGGGGCCCATCCCTTGACTAAGCCAGCATCCCTGCTCAACCCTCTTGTAGCCCCCTACCCTTCTCATCTGGAATACCTGTAGCTACAATGTTGTAAATATTTGTTTAATCATGTGCAGCTTTCTTCAAAAGAAAAAAACGGGAGGGCCTGTATTTGATGCCAAACATGCAGTAGGCACTCAGTAAATATTTTACTGGAAGAACGAAAGGTAGCCAGGGAGCTGGTCCCAAGATGCTGACATTGGAGCACACTTTCTATCTTTCCGCTCAGAGCTCCTCACCAATCCTGTGGTTTCAGACACCGTCTTAGACTGTCTAAGGCACTATCTGGCTGGAGGAGAATCAGAAACTGTGGCTGAGTTCGAGTGGGAAAATCTGAACCGTTTCACTTTGCTACAAGTGCTCTGAACACAGGGCCCAGGCTGGTCTCACTTGTGGGCCCCAGGGAAGCCCACACACAGCACCACGAAGGCAGGTATGGGGGGGCCCCAGAGGTGGATACCTTGGCCAGGTTGCTGGTACAGACGGTCATGGTGAAAAAGATGGGATATATGGGAGCCATAATCTCGAGGAACATGGCTACATCGTTGAGGATGTCAGCAAAAAGCCTGGGGGGGGGAAGGGATCAGAGATCAGAGGTAAGAGACCTTCATTATAGAAGACTTCCCTCCCCTCTGTCTCGGCCCCTCCTTACCTCCACTGCTTGGCATTGCAGTCCAGTCTACTCCTGTTGGGGAGGAGAGGTTGGTTTGCAATCTGAACTTAAGGAGAAAACACATTCTGTGGGCAGTGCAGGCCATCCTTAGGCTGAGGTAAGGTCTGAAGGGCCCAGCAAAATCCACACCCCAGGCAGACATCTCTCCCAACACCCCGTCGCTGATGCCTGAAATACCATTAGTTGGGAGGACCTTCCATGGTCACTTAGTGTCTCCCCCTCACTAACCCATGATGCGTCCGTCAGGGAAAAGAACTGACTTGTCTTGAGTTGCTCCCCACCCTCTGGCCCTCCTCTGGGAGAGGCCATCCCTGGGTCCCTCTGCCATCTCCCCACCCCCTCCTCCCACTTGATCAAGGGTACCCAGCAAGAAGTCCACATATTTTGGACTGCTAAACAACTACACTTAGTGTGACCCCCACAGGTTACAGAGGAGTAGCCCAGAGAGGGGACGTGACTTCCCTCAGATCACATGGAAAGTGGGGGCCAAGGGGGAAAAAAAAAAAGGCCAAGAGAAATAGGCAGTCTCTGACATCCAGGCCTAGGATATTTCTCTCACCAAGAGGATGGATGCCTCTTCTGCCAGGCAGAGGGACTCCCTGGCCCATGCACCAACGCTTAGGGACCTCTCCTCCAAGAGTCCGCTAGCAGGGGACGTTGGAACCCCCAGACCAGCTTTGAATTTGCAGCACTAGCCCTGTCCCTTACTTCGAAATCTCCTGGAAGGAAAAGGAGCATTCCTAGGTGGGGTATGGGGCACACATTAGAAACTCCTGCGGGAATAAATGGCAAAGGCAGGACGAGAACACGTGGGCTTGGTCTCGGGCTCTGCCCAATAAAGCAGCCTGATACTATTTGTGATAAGCTGTGCGACTTGGGTACGTGACTTCCCTTTTTAGGTGTGCTAAAATGTCCACATTCAATTCTTCTCTAGAAAGTTGTTCTGAGGATTAGAGATGATATGCAGAGAGCTTGTGAGGCACAGAGCTGTTAGCAGCGTAAGTGTTATTATACTTATTACGTGCCACAAGATACTATGCACTTTGCATAAACTAATCACTGAACACATTGTCGGTAGTGTCTGCCTACAATTAATTGCAGATATTAAATCACTCCTGAGGTGGCCCAATACTGACATGCGGAGGAAGAAGGCAGCACAAGATCCTTAATTCCTTCTAGATAAATGGTAATGCTGACTCCATGTGGGACAGGGATCCCGATGAGCTGCCCAAGTCCACCCTCCATTAGGCTCGGCAAAGGCCACTCAAGTAACTGAGCCACCAAAGTGGGGGAAAATCATTCCTTTTGAATTAAGCGTTGTCCTGTTCAGGATTCTCTTTCAACAAGCAAACAGAGGACACTTAGAACCTGGTGGCTGTATTTTTCCATGGTGGGCAGCAGAATGGCCTATCAGTGCTCTTGAAGACAGGTGCGACTGCAGCCATGGCTCTGAGACTTCACTGCGAGGGCGAGCCCCCGGGACTGGGTACTTACTAAGGACTCCTTAGCACTGATGACGTAACTGCTAATCTCCCCTCCCCTGGAGACTGGAGGAGAGAGGAGGAGCTGAAAATACAGCCAGGGATGAGTCAGATGTGACCCCCATCTGGGGAGAGTGGCCAGACCAGGACGACAAACTCACCCTTTCCACCAGGCAAAGAGGATGCGGCCCAGCATGCCAGTTGAATCTGGGGGAGAGAGGCACTGGTAAGGGACAAGGAAGAGCCTTGGGGGCTGCTGGACTGAAATGGCTGATTCATTTTGCGTCACTGCTCTTAGGAACTCAGTTCGGCACCATAAATATTGGATAGACGGAGCTGTAGGATGCGGTCAGAAGTGCCTAGACTTGGGGCGCCTGGGTGGCGCAGTCGTTAAGCGTCTGCCTTCGGCTCAGGGCGTGATCCCAGCGTTGTGGGATCGAGCCCCACATCAGGCTCCTCTGCTGGGAGCCTGCTTCTTCCTCTCCCACTCCCCCTGCTTGTGTTCCCTCTCTCGCTGGCTGTCTCTCTCTCTGTCAAATAAATAAAGAAAATCTTAAAAAAAAAAAAAAAAAAAGAAAGTGCCTAGACTTAGCAGTTCCTCAGTATGTCCCCAGGAGAACTCTGCACGCCAAGAGACATGGACCACAACTACTCTTTGCAGCATTGTTCCTGAACAGCCAAAGACTGGGAGGATGCAGAGACTCTGGTATATTCGCTCAGGGGCACATCAGACAGCAGCAGAAAGCTAATGCACAACTACCCACATCAAAACGGATGAATCCTAGTATTATGTCATAGCATGAAAAAGGAAGCCGTGAAGACAACAGACGGCAAAATATACTTTTCATAAAGCTCTAAAACGCAACAATACAGTATTTAGGTATATATATATATATATATATATATGGCAAAACTATTAAAAAAAAAAAGGAAAAGCAGGAAAGGAAATGCTGGGTGGGAAGTTGAGGTCATTGTTGATACTCTGGCTCTTAGGCTGGGCAATGGGTTCACGGGTGGCCATTAGACTATCAATTTAAAAAAAGGGATTTGAATTTCAGTTTGATGACAGATGGCTGGGGCTGTGGGGGAGAGGGAGAGGCCTCCTCAGGCTAAAGAGAGTCAGAGAAGTCTCCAGAATCAGCTAGACCTTCATTTGCCCAACAAACGTACTGGCTACTTACTTTGTGCCAGGTCTCATATGAGGTAAGCGGATACCGTGACCCAGAAAGTCATGGCTCCAGACCGAGAATACAGGGTAAAAGCAAACGGCAATCAGTATGAAAAACACTGATTCAGACCAAGGATCAGTTAACTGTGGTCTACAATCTTCCACTCCCTGTTTTATAAAGTTTTATTGGAACATAACTGTACCCATTCTTTACAGACTGTCTACAGCTGTTTCTGTGACACAGCGGCACAATCAGTGGCTGTGACTGAAACTACACAGCCTGCAAAGTGTAAAATATTTACCACCTGGTCCTTTACAGAAGGTTTGCCAGCCCCGGGTTTAAACCCCCTATACTGAGAGTAGCATGCATTACGTTCAGCAGGGGAAATCACAAAGGACTGTTTTAGAACCAAACGACTGGGAAGGCCTCATACAGTGAGCACTGGAAAGGAAAGATACAGTGGCCGGGGGCTCCTAACTTGTTGGAACTTGAGCGCATGGACCCTTAAGTGAATGCAAGAAGGGGAACTAGGTTGTGGGGAGGGATGGGAGTACCCTACAACATACAAAGATGGTGACAGGCTGGCCTTCCCCATTCTTCCCTGGAAAGAGAGGTACTCAGCCCTTGCCACAGCCTCTCTCCTTAGGCAGTGACGCCTTCGACCTAGATATCTTTACGCAACTCTGGGCCCGAGGAACACCAGTAAACACGCTGGTGGACACCTGAAATCCCTTTCAATCTTCACCACCATCCTATGAACTTCTGAGAGATCACTCCCTTTCACAGATGAAATAACTGAAGCTCAGAGAAGATACGTCAACAAAAACGGGCCATTTTATGAGAAAATCTGGATTTCCAGCTTTTCTGGAAGAATCCGAAGACATGGCAACACCGAGCCTGTCTTCCCTTAGCACCTCGGCTGGGCCCGAGCGGTGGCTACCTTACAGAAGGCATATGTACAACACATTTCTCATCCAGCCTGCTCTGCTTGTCTATTTCTGTCCCCTGTATGTCCCTGGAAGTAAGACCCACCAGGTGGCTTTACAGGCTTCCTCCATTACGTACTTCACCCTCTTTCTTTCAACTGTATTTTATTCTCCACAAAAATTTTATTCTTGCGCCCAGGAATAAGATTCTTGCATTGGATCAACTTGGTGACTCTGAACATGCCGAGATTACTTTTACTTGCTGCCGGCTCACTGGGCCAGACTCTTATTTATTTCGTCCCTCTGACTACACACTCATATCCAATAAGGTGTATGTCCTGCATACAAGGGCCACTGGGTAGAAAAGGGACCTACTCTATCTTTCAGCAGCAGTCTGCAGGGCCCTCGTCAGAATCTGGGAGTTGGCACCAGGATGCAATCAGGACACATACCCTCCCTGTATCTAAAAGTCAACACTGTCCACTAGACAAGGAAACTTAATTCCCACTTGCTCTTCTTTGCCTCACTGACAGTTAGCTGAGCTTTACGATCTAGAAACTTTTGAGGGGCGCCTGGATGGTGCAGTGGTTAAGCATCTGCCTTTGGCTCAGGGCGTGATCCCGGAGTTCTGGGATTGAGCCCCACATCGGGCTCCTCTGCTGGGAGCCTGCTTCTTCCTCTCCCACTCCCCCTGCTTGTGTTCCCTCTCTCGCTGGCTGTCTCTGTCAAATAAATAAATAAATAAATAAAATCTTTAAAAAAAACCAAAAAACTTTTGAGTAGTAAGGGATCAGCTGTCCACAAATGGTACAAGGCTCCACTCTAAATCCCACTGGCAAGAATGTGGTAGTTCAGAGTGGGACACAGGAGTCGGTCGGTCTGGGTCCAAATCCCGGCTCTACGTTCACTTAGGCAAGTTTACAAAAACTCTCTGAAAAAGGTATTAGTAATGGTATCTACCTAGTATGGCCACTGTAGAGATTAAGTTACATATTACATGTAAGTGCACAAAATTCCTGGCATACAGTGGTAGGCTATCAAAATACTAGCTGCTAGTATTACTATTGTTATGATAATTAACATCACATTCCACTGAGAGAGATCTGTAACTGAAAATGACTTCAAAAAATTCCAGGGGAGTTTCTTATATAAAGCTCTGCATACAAATTTCCCAGGTTTGACGGAAATGAGTTTGTAAACTCTTTTCTAGTTAAGGCTTCTTTTAATATCAACAATAGGCTTTAAAAGGGGGTAGCTTTTCCTATCTTAAAATGGTTTTATTTTTTTAATAATTTGAACACATATATGGGCAACATGTTGGTGGTAAGACTAGGGTGCTTAGAAATGACATGAAAACATCAATTACTGATCCATGTTCCTGCCGCATTTCAAACACTCAGCCAACAGGAGAGCAACAGAAAAGGTCCAAATTAAGCACAGTTTGCTGGTATGAAAATTAACCTGGAACGAAACCTCCTGGGTTTACCCATGCCCTACAACTTACTGGCTGTAACCCTGGCCAAGTTACTTTTTTTGTGCCTCAAGTTTCCTGATCTGTAAAATGGGTATAATGACAATACCTATCTCAGAGCTACTGTGAAGTCAGCATATTTAAAGACTGGCAAACAATAAACACTGTTTGTGTGAACTATTATTATTAAAAGAAGAGACAGCTAGGACAACAAGCCACAGAGAAAGGCTTCTTTCGAGGGGTGACTCACATTTGGCCAGTTTGCTCAGTCTTAATAAGGATGTAAGCAGGAGCCTCCGGATCCCTCCTAAAGATCCATGGAGACTCACCAGAGATGTGGCCAGGCTCATGCTAGGAGCAAAGAGCCTTCCCCTGGGTCTGTAAGTTCCCACTGGAAACAGTAATGAAAGACAAAGGACAGTGGAGAGAGCCATAGGCCCTCCTGATGTGGAACCCGTGGAACCTTTTCTTCTCTACCTCACTCTTTAGGTGGCATGGTACCAAACCATGTGTTTTATTTTTCATTAGTGGTTTTCCAAAAAGCTGTACACGTCCAACAGACGGTTACTACAGTTATTATTTCTAGCATCATACAGTATCCCTGAGGTTCTAAAATGCCTCTCCCCTTTCCCAGAACCTCCTCTTTCCTACTCAGGACTAACTACAAAATTGTTTTTTTCTAGAACTGAGCAATTTCCCCCATTTCAAGCAGCTGGTCGTTTTATTGAGTAACCGCATTCTTAGGCAGTGCTCCACAAAAAGCCTAGAGGTCAATGAGAGGGGATGATTAACTTAGGGATCTGACCTCTAGAAGATTTAAGGACCTCTGAACAGTATGGGGACCTGAGTGCGGCTGCAAGGCTGGTGCTCAGGATGAGGATATTCTGGTGGTGGGCGACTAATTAATCGTTGAATAAAACCAATAAAAATACTCTTTTAGGGACTGGGGAGGGTTGGCTCCCAGATCCAATCAGGAACGAGTCCATACACATACACATCACAGCCCAGAACCAGTGGCCAGAACACTGGGATGGGGGCAAGGAGGGGCTGGGCTTCCCAGTCGGAGGAAAAAGAGGCAGTGAGATAGGAGGGCTGACAGCAGCGACAGGTGAGGTTCCAGGGGCCCAGCTCACCTTTCACCAACCAGGTGGCAGTGGCAGCTGAAACTGAAGCTTTTGCGTTTCCCACCCCTATGCCCAGCAAGACTGCGTGGGTGGCCAGGGAGCCTGAGAGGCTGGAGGCAAAGGCCTGGAGAAGAAAAAAGGTGGGGTGAGGAGTGTGCGCAGCGGCACGGAGGTCTAAGTTCTATCATCAGCTCTCATAGATGTGTGACCTGAAACATGCCACAGCCCCGCTCTTGGCTTCAGTCTCCCATCTCTAAATGGAGAGAGGTGGCCTGCATGGTCTCCCTCGCCCGTGACTATATGCTGCTCCCTACCCCAGGCGGCCAGGCTGACCTGCACGGAATCCCATAGCTGGTAGGGCAGATAGTCCGGGCTGACGCTATCGGGGAAGCCCTGCGGCAGGAACACGGCCATGAGACCGGAGAGAGGTGGTGAAGCAGTCCTGGGAGTCCCCACTCCGCCGCCATCCCGTCCTTGGGGTTTTACTGTGAAGGGCCCAGGGAACCCCCACCAGCGCCACCCCCAAGCCTCCCACTGCAGGCTCCCGTCGGCGGCGACGAGGCAGCCGCGGGCCGCCCCGGAACCGAACTGTTCGGAGCACAGCTGGGGCTCCACGTTCGCGCCGTCAGCCATCTCCGAAATCTTCCTGCCGAACCTCTAAACGCGGAACGTGGCAGAACTCTATTTCCGGCTCGGCTACGGCGGCTCTCGAGGTGCAATCTTTCTTCGCGAAAAGGCCGCCCGCCTCTGCGTCCTCCTTTTGTGCAGCCCAGGATCCCACAATTTCTTCTGGGACCTCTAGGCCCCGCTGCGGACACCGCAGGGCTGGTCTCTGCCTTTGTACTCTGTAGCATTTTGTTGCTGGGCCGCGGGAGCAAGGGGAGCCCTTTAGCCCGCCAAGTCCTGGAGATACCTGCCTGCTTGTAACCCAAACTTTCAGCTATGGGCAGAAGGGAAGAGGGCATCCCTTGGGGAACCGTTGTGTTTGAGACCCAGTACAGACACAGGTTTTTTTAAATTTTGGGTAAGTCAGTGTCCCTCCCTGGGCCTTAGGTGCCTTTGTTGTGAAAGCAGGGACTATTACTCCTTATTTTATCCCTGGTACCTCACACATGGTAGGTGCTTAAAAGATAAGAATGAATGAACAAACGAACAAGTGCATGATGAGAAGTTGGAGCAAATGATCCCTGAGGTCCTGGGCCTTACCCAAGGCTGGAAAAGTAGTATTTTTTTCCTTTCTTTTTTTAAAATTTAATTTCAATTTAGTTAACTGTATTAGTTTCAGAGGTAGAATTTAGTGATTCATCAGTTGCATATAACACCCAGTGCTCATTACATCAAGTGCCCTCCTTAATGCCCATCACCCAATTACCCCTTCCCCCGACACACCTCCCCTCCAGCAACCCTCAGTTTGTTTCCTAGAGTTGAGAACCTAGGGTTATGGTTTCCCTCCCTCTCTGTTTTCATCTTATTTTTCCTGGAAGAGTATTATTTCTGAAAGGATCCTTAAGGCATCTGAGGGAGAAAATCAAGGGATTACAGTTAATGGTCTCAGAAAATGAGAAATAGGCAAGAAGTTCTTGTGTGTTGATTGGTGGAAAGTGTCCATGAAATTGGGGTGACAGTCTAAAGACAGAGTGTTTCTCTCTCTCCCAACTCGTCTCTTTTTCTCTTTCCCTCTCTCCCTTTCTCCTTCCATCTAGTGTAACGTACTGATTCCAAAGTAGAAATTTGCTGAAAGTGCCCTCTTTTTTAGCAGAAAATAAAACATCCTGGTTTCTTAGCCTGGCTTTCTTGGACTCCCACAGTCTGACTCCCTGGTTTAAACTTCTGGTTCTCCCAGACTATCACCTTCCTCTTGGACCCCAGCCTGGAACACCCTTCTACCCCGCCTCACCTTATCTGAGACCTACACAGAGTCTCTCTGATGCTAAGATAGACCTGGGACACTTCATTATTATCTTTTTAAGTTTTGAGTTCTGTGTTAGAGTGAAAAATTGAAGGGTTACAAATGTGTAATATTTTATTTATTTAGTTAGTTAGTTTTTATTTAAATTCCAGTTAGTTAACAAAGTGTGATATTAGTTTCAGGTTTATAATTCAGCGATTCAACACTTCCATACAACACCCAGTGCCCATCACAAGTGCACTGTGTAATCCCCATCACCTGCTTCACCCGTCCCCTACCCACCTCCCATCTGGTAACCATCGGTTTGTTCTCCATAGTTCAGAGTCTGTTTCATGGTTTGCCTCTCTCTGTCCTATTTTTTCCCTATGCTCATTTGTTTTGTTTCTGAAATCCCACATATGAGTGAAATCATATGGCATTTGTTTTTCTCTGACTGATTTATTTCGCTTAGTCTAATACTCTAGCTTCATCCATGTAGTTGCAGATGGCAAGATTTCATTCTTCTTAATGCATGAGTAATATTCCATTGTGTGTGTATTTTATATATAATATATAAATATTAATTAATAAATATATATGTATGTATCGCATCTTCTTTATCCATTCATCAGTCATCGGACGCTTGGGCTATTTCCATAGTTTGCCTATTGCAGATAATGCTGCTATAAATATTGGGGTGCATGTATCCTTTTGAATTAGTATTTTTGTATTCTTTGGGTAAATACCTAGTAGTGCAACTGCTGGATCATAGGGTAGTTCTATTTATACCTTTTTGAGGAAACTTCATACTGAAAAATGTGTAGTATTTTAAATGTTAGCCTCTGTGAATGAAGCCAACCTCTATGAATGACTTCTATCAGAGGGCCTTAGCTTGAATTCAGGTTCTGTCACTTAGTATCTGTGAGATCTTGGGCAAGTTTCTCATCTCTCTGTCCTTCAGTTTCTTCATCTATAAAATGGAATAATACTAATACTTACCACAATAGGTTAAGATTGAGGATTAAATGAGTCACATGTGTAAAACTTTTAAATTCTATTTGGCACACAGTACATGCTATTTAAGTGTTGACCATTATTTGGCATTAATGTCAAGTATTCAAATATGGGGCTTTTTGCTCCATATGAGGCAAATGGCCCTCATGACTAGCATCACCATAGAATTCATTATCCAAATCAGAATTTTTGAGCATGTCATTAAAGGAGGCACTATTAACAATTACATTGGGGGAACAGACTGGAGCTGCTCTGGTATATTTTGCCACACTAATTATGGACCTCTCAGCTTTACTGACCACCATTATCCACACTGGTTTCTCCTGCTCAGAGATCATGGCAGCCCTTGTTCACTGTATCACTTATTTAGCCCTTAGCATATGCTTTCTGGAGCCAGTTTGTATTTGCTTTTATTACGTACCTATGTCCCGTCTTCCCAACTGAACTGTGAGGACAAGGATGCATCATATACTTCTTTGAGAAGTGTCCAGATCAATGGCTTGACAAAGAGATGAGTGATGGTTCCTCTTTTCCTACTCCCATGAAACCTCTTGGTAGTCTGCATGCAACAGTATACCAAACACTGGGCAGAATATTCCAAGCTGCTTGTTTCCTTGACTTTAACCTCATTGATCCCCTCTGTTAAAAGTTTTCAGTGGCTTCCTATTACTTTTGTGGAAGAAGATTGCAACATTCTCCTCTAAACCCTTCAGTGGTTTTTCTACACACTTGAAAATGAAACACAACTTCTTGTTGTGGCCACAAAGCTCTGTAGATCAGGTCTTGTCCTGTCTCTCAGATGCTGCCCTTACCATTCACCCGCTTATTCCTCCCACTAGAACATAAAGTCCAGGAGGACAGGAGCTTTGTCTTTGGCACTGAGTATTTTCCTAGTGCCCTGTACCAGTGCCTCGTGCAAGGTAGATGTCAAATATCAATTTGTGGAATGCGTGAATCTATTTTCTCAATAGCCCTTGTAAGGTAGTTATTATTTTATTCCTTCTTTGCAAACAAGGAAACTGCAACTTGTATATGTGAAGTGATTTCACCAAGGTCACAGAGCTGAAAAGTGGCAAAAGCGTTCATTTCTTTATTCATTCAACAAGTATTTAGTGAACAGCTGCTAGGCCTCATTCTTCCAGGCACTGAGGCAGGATTCGAATTTGAGGCTAATGATTTTAGAACTACACCATCTTCTTTCTATCTTTTAAATTTTGTATTCTTTGTAAGAATTATAAAAATAATAGAAGGATGTGTTCTTTCTGTGAAATAATTCAAACAATAATAGAGATAGATAAGATCAATTTCTCCTTTGACATTTATTCCTTTTTCCATTTACCGATAAATACTAGCCAATCCCCAGAAGTGAACATTGTTTATTATTCTAGACACACACACACACCCAGAGGGGGGGGGGGAGAAACATATAATTTTATGTTTAATCCTTACTCCTGTAGGGTAGTCTGCTCTAACTATGGTTCATTTAATATTATCTTAAAGACTTTTTAAATTTATTTGTCAGAAAGAGAGAGAGAGAGCACACAAGCAGGGGGAGCAGCAGGCAGAGGGAGAAGCAGGCTCCCCACTGAGCAAGGAGCCTGATGCGGGGCTCGATCCCAGGATTCTGGGATCATGACCTGAGTCAAAGGCAGATGCTTAACTGACTGAGCCACCCAGGGACCCCTTTTTAATGTTATCCTAGATATCTTTTCATAACAGCACATAAATATCTACCTCATTTATTTCAATAGCTGCATGTCATGCCATAGGATGAATGTGCCATAATTTCTTTAATGACTCCCCATATTAATGAGTGTTTGGGTTTTTCTGCCTTTTCATTATTACAAATAATTTCATTATTATTATGGTAAATTCCTTGTACAGGCTTTTCTGGGCATTGAATATGAATAATTCTTTAAAACAGAGTTCAAAGCAGAATCATTGGGTTGAAGCATATGTATTTTTTAATTTGAACAAGTATTGTCAAATTATCCTTCTAAAAAGCTTTACCAATTCACACTCCTGGTAACAGTGCATGAAACTGCTTGTCATAATCAGGATACATATATTTCTGTTGTCCAAAAAATTTCCCTTGGGCAGTTTTGCATTTTAATCTCCACTCTTGTGTTTGGATCTGCTTTCTGTCACTATCGATTATTTTTGCTTGAGAATTTCATAGATATAGAATTATATTGTATATCATATTTTATATCTGGTTTCTTTTTTTCCTAAAAATTTTAATTTCAGGGTAGTTAACATACAGTGTTATATTAAGTTTCAGGTGTACAAAATAATGATTCAACAATACCATATATTGCTTAGTGCTCATCAGGATAAATGTACTCTTAGTCCCCTTCACCTGTTTCACCCATCCCCCCACCCACCTCCCCGCTTCATGTCTTTTTTATTCCCGTTTCTTCCTCTTTATTGTATGTCTGACTTCTTTTGCTCAACATAATTATTCTGAGATTCATCCATGTTGTCATGAGTACCATTAGTCTGTTCCTTTTAATTGCTGAGTAGTATAGAATTGGGTGAATGTACCACTATCTGTATCTCTATTCAGTGGTTATTGGACATTTGGGTTGTTCCCATTTTTTGGTTATTATGAATAAACCTGCTGTGAACATTTGTATTTGCATACAAGCGTTATTGTAGACATGTATGTTCATTTCTCACGAAATTGATGGGTCATGTGGTAAGCGTATGTTGAACTTTATAAGAAATTGCCAAATCGTTTTCCAAAGTGGTTGCACCATCTTACACTCCCTTAGCAACGTATCAGGATTCTATTCATCCCATATCCTCCCCAACACTTAATCTATCTTTTAAAATTTTAGTCACTGTAGTGGCCATGTCATGGTATCACCTTGTAGCTCTAATTTGTATTTCCCTGACGAGTAATAATGTTGAATGTCTTTGCATATGCTTATTGGCTATTTGTGTATCTTCTTTGTGAAATGTCTGTATTAGTCGCTTAGCAATTTAAAAGACTAGATTGTATGGGGCGCCTGGGTGGCACAGCGGTTAAGCGTCTGCCTTCAGCTCAGGATGTGATCCCAGCATTATGGGATCGAGCCCCGCATCAGGCTCCTCCGCTATGAGCCTGCTTCTTCCTCTCCCACTCCCCCTGCTTGTGTTCCCTCTCTCTCGCTGGCTGTCTCTATCTGTGTTAAATAAATAAATAAAATCTTAAAAAAAAAAAGACTAGATTGTAGTCTGATAATAAGACAATAAGAGTTTGTCATCAATTCTGTATCCATGTTCCTTGTCAGGTTGTATTGCAATTTTTTCTCCTAGTGGTAACACGTATTTTCTACCCTAGATAAATGAAAACATGTGCACACAAAAATCTGTACACAAATATTGGTAGCAGCTCTATCCGTGCTTGCCCCAAACTGCAAATAATCCAGATGTCCTTCAGTGGGTGAAGGAATAAACACACTACGTGCATCCGTGTGATGCATACTCAGCAACGAAAAGGAACAGCTTACTGCTACTTGCAACAACTTGCATGAACTTTAAGGGCATTATTCTGAGTGAAAGAAACCACTCTCAAAGGTTATAAACTGTATAATTCCATTATAGGACATCTGCAAAAACACTAAACTGTTGTGATGGAGAACAGATCAGTGGTTGGCAGGGTTTAGGTATGGCAGTGGGGGTCACTACAAAGGGGTAGCATAGAGGAGCTTTTTTGGGGTGGATAGAAATATTCTGTGTCCTAATTGTGGTAGTGGTTATATGAATCTATGTGATAAAATTCATAAATGTACACAAAGAGAAATCAATTTTGTCGTATGTTAATTAAGAACATGCGATAAACAAAAAAGCAAATCAACAAAGCCTTCATGAGTATGTAGGTGCCTGTGAATGTTGGTTTTTGAATGGAGAGAGATGTGACAGGAAATAAATACATCTTTAATGCTGGTTACTCTGTTGGGGGAGGAAACAAAAATGACCAACTTCTTCAGTGTACATTTTTGTATTGTTTTGAAACAATTGTTTCAAAGCACTTACTTCAATTAGCATTTGGTGATTTCAAAATTTGAAAAACATCTACTAAAAATGGAAAACATTAGGAAAATATTTCAAAGGAAAAAAGTATTTCTGCTTTGTTGAATACCTGATGATGTGGTAGAGAATAAGACGTGTTTCCATTCTTCTTTAAAAATTTATTTATTTATTTATTTATTTATTTATTTATTTATTTATTTATTTTGGAGGGGAGGGGCAGAGGGAGAGGGAGAGAATCTTAAGCAGACTTCCCACTGAGAACAGAACCCAATGGGGGTGCTCCATCTCACCACCCTGAGATCACGACCTGAGCTGAAACCAAGAGTTGGACGCACAACCAACTGAGCCACCCAGGTGCCACAAATGTGTCTCCATTCCTATGGAGCACAGCCTGGTAGAGTCCAGTTGCCCACATCTTTCAGGTGTCTCATCTACAAAATGTGGCTTCTATTAGTCTCTGCCCAATGGGATTTTTTTTATAAGGATAAATACCTTAATGAACGCTTGAAACAGTGCCTGACACAAATGATTACTGTAGCTGCTATAATATACCATCTATGAATTGGAGAATGTATATATAATGGAATAGTATTCAGCCATAAAAGAGAATGAAATCTTGCTATTTGCAATGACATGGATGGAGCTAGAGAATATAAGTGGAACTAAGCAAAATAAGTCAGTCCGAGAAAGACACTACATGATTTCACTCATATGAGGAATTTAGGAAACAAAACAAATGAGCAAGGGACAGAGAGACAGAGACAGAGAGGGAGAGAGACCAGCCAAGAAACAGACTCTTAACTATTGAGAATAAACTGATGATTAGCAGAGGGGAAGTAGGTAGGGGGATGGGTGAAACAGATGATGGGGATTAAGAAGTTCACTTGTCATGATGAACACAGGGTGACATATGGAATTGTTGAATCCCTGTCTTATACGCCTGAAACTAATATAACCCTGCATGTTAAGTATACTGGAGTTAAAATAAAATGAAAAAAAGTGTCTGTCATGTAACGGGGAGTCAGTTAATATTAGTTTTGGTGGCCTGAATTTTAGTTTTGGAGTGTGGATACGGGGATGTGGGGCAGATGGCAAGGATCTTTCCTGAGTGTGGTTTTCTGGGTCTCCCCACTTATCTGTTTTTCTTAGCCTTGCTATCTTTTAACTTCAGGGAAACGTCTCTCTCCTTCCCATCCCCTGGTTGACCTATCACCCTCCTTCAGGACCTAGACATAGGGCGTTTCCCTCTTAGGCTGATACTTGACTCCTTGCCTACATTTAGCTCAGAGAGGGACCTACATACCCCAGAAAGTGTGGGTGAGGCATACGTAGCACTGTTGGACCTGCAGGTGAGCCAGCCTGGGAGAAATGTGATCTCAGAGCAGGGCATGATTTGAGAGGTGCTGGGGAGGGGGTTCTGCAAGGTACCAGAGATCTTTAAGGGGAATGAGGGAATTGGGGGAAATACCCAGAAATGAGGAAAAAGGATACTTAAATTCTATCTCTTTCTTTACCTTAGGCAGATGGCTCTTCTTCAGGCCAATAAGGATCTCATTTCTACAGGAATGAAGGAATTTAATGTTCTGCTGAATCAACAGGTAAGCCCAGGCACTGTTTCAAAGGGCAGGCCTAGACTCTTGGCAGGTGGGTGAGGGCAGAGAAGGGAGAATAATCTGGAGCTGGGAGAGCAATGGTGCAGTTGATGGAAACAGAGACAGGGAATGCAAATCAGGGAAAGGAGGATGTCGGAGTTTGTGAGTTATTTCTGAATCACACTGCTGACCACATTCTCCCTTGCCACCCCCTCACCCTGCAGGTCTTCCCTAACCCTCCTATCCCTGAAGAAGCCATGATGACTATGGTGGATGACTGGGTGAACTTCTACATCAACTATTACCGGAGGCAGATGGTGGGGGAGCAGCAAGAGCAGGAGAGGGCTCTACAGGAACTTCAGCAAGAGCTAAATGCTCTGTCCGCCCCTTTCCTGGTCAAGTATAGGGCATTCCTGAACTCCCTAAATCAACCACTGCCCTTCTCCTAGCCCAAATACCCAGGTCTGCCTCTAAAGAAACCCTTAAATCCTGCCTCTGTGTTCTTCAAGTGCTCAGGCTCTGCTCCTTCATGGTGCCACTCGACCCTGACACCTCAATAAAGACCAAATTGGCTTGCTGGTCTTCCTGGCTCTTCTGTTCTTTTTCAGTTGTCGGTCCCTGACTTGTGGAGGCAATTGGTTCCTTTTCCTTTAGCCCTTCTTCCTACATATGATCTTGGATATTTAATTTCTTTAGAGCAGAGGTTAGCAGCCTTAAGTAACCACTGGGCAGTAATAAAATAGCCTGAAGGAGAGGCCAGGCTGGCAGAGACTACAGAGAAAGTGCTGGGGGGAGGAGTAAAACAAAACAGAACTAAAAAAAAAAAAAGCTCTCCAGAAATTGTGGCCCTGGGCATTCTTGTCTAGAAGAAAGTTGTTGAAGACTCCCAGTCTTGTTCATCCTACGCTAGGTGGAATCAAGAGGCCACCCACCTCAATTTTCCAATTCCTTGCCCTTTGCCCCAGCTTGAACAAAGTTCTAGGAACTAACGATTCTACTGCCACAAATACCTCCCTGGAGCATCGTTGTGATTTAGAGCTGGGAAGGATCTTGGGAACCATTCAATACATCCCTTAGTTTCCAGATAGGAAAACCTCAGATCCCAGGTGTGGGAAACAGAGATTCCTGCCTGTCTCTGAGGCCCCAACCATTTCCTGTTGTTCCCTGGCCTAGACTTCTTTTCTCCTCAACCTCTAAACCCTGTAAACCTCTTCATTGCAGGGTGGAATCACGGAGGGGTCAGGCTCACGGTATTTAAAAAATGAAATGAAGGTGTTAGAAAGAGGAATGTCCCACAAGCTTTGTGATATCTTCAGAAAGCATCAGAGGTGCCCAGCACAAGTGAGCAGGGGAGGAGGGATAGAGGTGGGGAAGGGGCAGGAAGCACTGGTCTGGGGTGTGTGTGTGTGTGTGTGTGTGTGTGTGTGCGCGCGCGCGCGCCAATCAGAGGCTGCCTGAAGAGCCTGGGCTGGCAGGAGGGAACAAGGAGCTCTCCTGTCATTTCCTGTTTTCTCTTCAGCCAGAAAGGTTTGGTGGTGAGAGGGGTTGTTTTCTCATTCCAATCTTCAGCAAGTCTTCCCTTCGGATCTGTGGGCTCCTACCTCCGACTTTTGAGCTGGTTTGGGGGCTTCGTTAGACTAGTTCAGGTGGGGTGGGGAGCAAAGGCAGAAGAAAAATGATAAATTTCCTTATTATCTACAGCCCACTGACAAGTCCTTAAAACAGGCAGAGTGGCATTCCTCTAGGGACTCAACTACCTCAATGTCAACCGTTTGCTGAGGGCAAAAGGCAATCCTAGCTTGATCCACCCACCATCCCCCTCATCCTGTAAGTCTACTTTAACATATAAAAATTCCTTTAGAAATTTCCTTTATCTCTAAACCCCCCAAGATATGTGTTGGCAATCATCCCCCAAGCATATGGCCCACCGATATATATCTGAAGGGTCTCATGACTAAGGTTTTATTAGATGGTAATAAATGACCTTTCCCAACAATAGCTAGCCCCTCAAGGTCCTGGAAACCTTGCTTCCAAAATTCCTTAGAGACTTATGCTATCCCCAACCCTCTCCCAACTTGAAAGTATATAATGGGCCACTTCTGACCCCATTGCAGCTCTTTCTGCCCACGGGTCCTATCCCCGTGCTTTAATAAAATCACTTTTTTGCACCAAAGAGGTCTCAAGAATTCTTTCTTGGCCGTCGGCTTCAAACCCTAACGTCATCTGTCCTACATCACAGGGTCCAAAGGGAACAAGCCCAGTACCCCCAACCATCCTTCCAAACTTAGGGTGTGAGGATGTCAGGACCCATCAAGAGAGTTGCAGTCTTCCTGGGAACCAGGTGGTGAACATCTTTGAGGTGTGGCTGGTGATCCAGGTGGAGGCCGGGGCCTACCCACTGTGCCCTTCAGGAAATTTCAGCCAGTTAATGGGATGCAGGGCCTGCTCAGATGGGACAGTGGTCATAGCATTACCTTTGCAGAAAGACCTACACTGCTGTGCATGAGTGGAGGAGAGAGACTGAGGAGCCATATGAAAAAAAGTATTAGATTTACTCTGTTGCTGTATGAAGGTGAAAAGAATGGTCAGAAGCCACTTTGGCTCAATTAGTGACGATAAATTTTCCATAAATTTGAAACTCTCTAACCTTGGGAGTTGCTAGCTAGCCATTTCTCAAATGCGCAAAGGAAGATAGAATGGGAAATTCAATGGCCAAATTCTATTCCAGTCATTCCATAATCTTGAAATTTACAAGTTGCAAACCTTTTTTTTTTTTTTTTAAGGATAGAAACCTGTTAAAATTGCACTGCATGTTCTTGCGTTCCTAGTACCCGAGCATCTGACTGTAAATCTACAAAGAAGTAAAATTTGGAATATTTTGACTTTTCAGAGGTGTGAATCACAAGGATCTGATGGTGCATAAGAATACAATTAAAATTACTGGGCCAATGAGTACCCCAAATCCATTACTATTCCTGCAGAAAAATAAACCAAAATTAGCAGGAAGAATAATGTTTCTTTTGCTTTGACAGCAGTACCTGAATTAATGCTGGAAGTTAAGATTGTAAACAGAAGAATGAAATATTACAGCAATAACCCTGCTCTAATCCTGACCCTAACATTGACCTTGACCCTAGGTCTGACTCTGAACTTAATAACCTTACTTTTAATCTCACCTAACCCAGGGGTGGCTTTGAAATTTAACCACATTTAACCTCGCCCTGACCTTGACATCCAGTCCTACTTGACCTTGATCCTGACAATGACAGACACCCTTACTCTCCCAAATGTCCCTGACCCTCATGCTGACCTCTCCCATTTTCTTTCTTTTCTTTTTTTTTTTTTTTAAGATTTTATTTATTGATTTGAGAGAGAGAAAGAGCGCACAAGCAGGCAGAGCAGTAGGCAGAGGGAGAGGGAGAGGGAGAAGAAAGCTCCCCATTGAGCGGAGAGCTGGTTGTGGGGCTCGATCCCAGGACCCTGCCCTCACATGGATCCTGATGCCTAACTACACCCTGAACCTTACCTGACCCGAATTTTCACTCTGATTCTGCCCCTGACTCTCAAGCTGGATTCTTTTTTGATTCTTATCCTGAAACTGACCTTCACTTTGACCTCACCCTAACCATGACATGACTCTTTAACTCTCAACATGTTGCTGACCCTGTGACCATGACCGTGACCCTCATAGACCCTTACTAAGGCTCTGAAATTCATACTGACTCTGATTCCGAACCCAACACTTAACTTGACCTTCGCCCTGACCCTCACCGTCAACCTGACACTAATGTGCTGACTTTGATCCTGAAGCTGATCCTGACACTACTATCACCAAGACCCTGACACTGACCTTAACTATCAAACTTTCCTGATGTTGATTTTCATCCTGACACTGACCCTTCCTCCCTCGACTTGATCCTTACCCTTACCTGAACCTGCTTCTCACCAAGACCCTGACTATGAGCATGAAACAGACTCAACACCAGTATATCCCTATTCTCACTAATCCTGACCATAATATTCATCCTCTGCCTGATCCTGTCACCAAGGATCATGTTTATACTGACCCTCACCCAAACCCTGATTTCAACCCTAAAGCTTACCTGTCTCAGACCCTAATCTTCAACTTCACTGTACACCTGATCCATTTTCTTCAATTTCACCATACACCTAACTTTTATTTGACCTTCAACCTAAATCTAAGCCAATACTGAAATTCAAATGTACTGAGTCCTTCACATTCACCCTAATACTGACGCTCAAGCTGATCATTATTCTGAACCTCACACTCAACCTGACCAACTTGATCCTGACCCTGAATCGGACTCTGAATCCAACCCTCACTCTGTCCTTGAACCTCATCTTCACCCTCTCCATGACCATGACCTTCAACTAACTTTGACCCTGACTTGATCCCAACATTGACTCTATACTCTCCACCCCTCAAAATTTAAACTGAATTTGGTCTTTGATCTGAACCTAATACTGACCCTGATTCTGATTACTTTGACCTTGGACTGATATCCTGACCTAGGCACTAACTCTGAAGTTGACTTTTACTCTGACACACATAATCACCATGACCCTAAACCTTACTTTGACTCATGCCTGACCTTGGTGTGTGTGACTAAGATCCTAAGTGTGTGACTTAGATTCTGACCCTTAACCTTATACGCTACATGACTCTAATCCTCACCCTGACCCTGAACTGCTTGCTCAAACTGACTGTGACTATAACACTGACTTGATATTCAACCTGACATTGACTGTGCTTGTGACTTTCTTATGATCCTCACCGTACTCTGATGCTGATCCACTGTGATCCTCACCATGTCCCTGAATTTTACACTGACACCGAACGCTTATGTCTCTCTTACCCTTACTGGATGCTCACACGGACCTCGACTCTCATACTTTTTGTCACCATGACCCTGACCTTTACCCTCAGTTTGATCTAGATACTGATCATGACCATGATTCTGACCCTGAAGTATATAGTCACTGTCACCTTGACTCTGACTCTCATTCTGATTCTACCTCTCCTCTTTACCTAAACCTTACCCTGATGCTTACTCTCATCTTGTGTCTGATCATAACACTCACTCTGACTTCTCATCCTGAAGCTATCCCTACATCAGCATTCAATTTGACCCTCCACCCTGCCCCTGAATCCAACCTCACCATGACCATAAACTTGACCCTTACCTGACCCTAACTCTGATGCTCACACTCCACTTACCCTGACTTGACCACAACCTTCTCCCTGACCCCGACCTCACCCTGACTCTACAACGACCCTTACACATACCTTCATTATGTCCGTGAAAGAGCCTTGAATCTGAAACTTATGCTGAACCCGAACCAGACTATCAGCCTGACCCTGGCGCTAATCCTTCCTCACCCTGACCCAGGTTGGCACCGCACCCTGATTCTGATGCTGATACTGACCCTGACTCTCATCCTGAGCATGACTCTGAATATTTGCCTCATATTCCTGACTTCTCATCTTCACTCTGACACTGACCACCATTCTGACCCTCACAGTGACTCTCAACCTGACCTTGAGCATGACCCAGCAATTTGTTTTGAACTTGAGACTGACCTTCACCCTTACACTTACCTGATTCTGACCTTTCTCCTGACATTGAACCTGACATCATACTCTGAATCATACCTTGATTCTTACTCTAGAAATAACTTTGTTTCTAAACCTTACCATGTTCCTGAACCTGACCCTAATGCGATCCTCACCCTCATATTCACCTTTATCTTGCACTCTGAACTTCACCTAATCTGTCAACCTAACTAAAACCTCACTTTGACACTCAAATGACCCTGATCTTCACTATGACTCTGACCCTGATCATTAACCTCATCCTCACCAAGATAGTGCAATTCACATTGACCATTACCCTGACTCTGACTCTGATCCTAACTATGCACTTTAGTTTCATTTTATTCATACTTTAAACCTGACCTTCACCCTCACTCTCACCCTGACATCATTCTTCCTTTTTTTTTTTTTGAAGATTTTATTTATTTATTTGACAGAAAGAGAGATAGTCAGCGAGAGAGGGAACACAAGCAGGGGGAGTGGGAGAGGAAGAAGCAGGCTCCCAGCAGAGGAGCCTGATGCGGGGCTCGATCCCAGAACGCCAGGATCATGCCTGAGCCGAAGGCAGACGCTTAATGACTGAGTCACCCACACGCCCCCCGACATCATTCTGACCCTCATCATTAACCTGACCTTGACCTGACACTTACCGTCACCCAATTCTGACATGAACTTCACCCAGAAGTCACTGACTCTGACAATGACCATATCTCTGACACTGATAATCACCCCGACTGAACCCCAGTGCTCACCCTGATACCAACTCACATTCTCATCCACACGTGTATGGAGTCCCTCACATTGACCATGACCCTGACTGTGACTCTCACATTGACCTTACAATAACAATATAGTAGAATCTGACCCCGATCCTGCTTCTGACCCTCCTCCTTACCCTAATCTTTACTTGACACTCACTCTGTCCCTTGTACTCTTCCACACCCTTACCATGATCAAAATGCTGACCCTTATTGTGATCATCACCCTGACTCTGATCCAGAGGCTCATCCTGACAGTAATTCTAATTCTCACCTTCACCCTGATCTTGAAATTGTACCTCACGCTGACCCTGACAATGACCACTATTCTGACCTTTATTATCATTCCACCTTGATTCTGACCATAACAAACATGCTGGCTCTGAAACTTGGTCCTCACATATATACTATCTGATTCTTGTCTTCACCTTGAAGCTTCTAGGTGATCTTCAACCAGACCAGGACCTTGACCATCATCACCCTGACCCTTTTACTCTGGTCTCTCAGTCTGATTACCATCTTCATACTTAACTTGTCTGTGATCTACCCTCACCCTGATTTTAACTGTGATTTTACCCCAAATTTTATACTCACTATGACCTTTACCCTGATTGGAACTTTGACTCTCATTCTTACCCTGAACCTGATCTATATTCGGCTCTTATCCTTACCTATGCTGACCCTGATTATTTGAACCTGACTTCTGCCCCGGTGCTACACTTACTCTGACCATGGCCCTTACCATGACCTTCAACCTGATCATTACTATAAGAACCTTGCCCTGAACCTAATCCTTGCCATCCCTGACACTTTGTATTAATCCTGTTTTATAATTTTTTGTACTTTATGACACTTTAAATTGGAGTTTTGCAGACTTGGGAGAGACTGCCATTCCCTGGGCTAGCTAACTCCTACAGAGAGCAAATGACTTCCCTTGAAGCCTACCTTTCATATGCAAACCAACCAATCCAAAGTCCATACCTCCCAACTACTTCCTTTACCGGGTGTTCTCAGAGCTCTTAGATTCTTGGCCAGTATTCCTCTGCCTTAATCATCCCAGGGCCAGGTACCAGACAACCTGGGACAACCCTTATGCCTCAGAACCCCCTGAAATTATTCAAACTAGCCAATGGTTAGCTTGCTTACCCTGCCTGGCCCACTCCTTTCCATGAAAACTATAATAAAGCCTATGCTTTGCCTTCACTCTGTTTCCTAACCCCAGTGCTTCCCCATGTGGCTCTGTGTGACGTGCCATGCCCCTTCCACTTGGGAGCTGCAAGTAACAAAATATCTTTTTTTTTTTTTAAAGATTTTATTTATTTATTTGAGAGAGAGAGAGAGAGAATGAGCAGTGGGGAGGGGCAGAGGGGTGGAGAGAGAGAAAGAGAGAGAGAGAGAGAGGGAGAAGCAGACTTCCTGCTGAAAAGGAAGCCCGATGGGGGGCTCAATCCCAGGACCCAGAGATCATGACCTGAGCCAAAGGCAGACACTTAGCAACTGAACCACCCAGGCGCCCCAGCACAATATCTTTTCAATGGTAATCATATCTTGATTTGTTGGCCTCACCTTACTTGAACAATAATAACCCTACATTAAAAAACACACTCATCCTCACCCTCTCTATTACCATCTCCCAAAACTGACTCTGATGTAACCTGACACTAACTCTGACCTCCTCTCTCCCTTGAGCCTTAACTGAAATTGACCTTCAACTTGACCTTGACCCTACCCTGAACCTGACTCTGATCAGCACCCTACACTAAAAACAAGGTGACTGTGACTCTGATTCTGAAGCAGATACTGACCCAGACACTGTAGTCATATTTACTGAATCTTTACTGACCCTCTTCCTGACCTTGAACCTGAAACTAGCCTTTACTTTTACCATAAGCCTGATACTCTCACACTTACCCTGACTCTGGTCCTTACTCTGTCCTCAGCCTTACCTAATCCTTGATATGACCCTCACTCTGAGGCTGACCCTGAACTTGACAATTACCCTGACCCTGAACTTTACATTGACCCTCACCCTCACCCTCATCTTGACATTCACCCTGACCCTAAATTTGACTTGGTTACCCTCATGCTGAAACTGACCCTGGTGATGCAGGCTGCTGGGTCTGAGGACCCAGAGTGGGGGCCCGTAGGACCAGCCAAAACGTTCATTGGATTTGTACAGGATAGAAATCAAATGCAAAGTGAAAGGAAGTGAAAGCAGAGTTTATTAAAGATATATATGGAGTGTAGATATGGACAGAGTGTCTGGAAGACTTAGAAAGGAAAGAAGAGTGAGTCTCATCTTTGCTTGGGGTCTGGGGTTTTTATTGAGGATGGTGGTTTCGTGCATGTGTCTTTTTAGTAATCTAGGAACAAAGATGAGTGTTTAGGTGTTCCTGATAAGTCATTTATACCCTGGAGCCAGGAGTCTTGATGAGTCAGTGGTCTTGGTAAACTTTCATGATGACCTCACCTAGTCACTCCTTAGATGTTATCTACTGTGCTGGCCGATTCCAAAGAAATCATTAAATCCTTGACCTTTATAAGAAGGACATACATTATGTGTTCTATAAGGCATGTGCAAGGTGGGGGTGTAGGTCCTAGCAAGAATAGAAGCAGGAAAAGGAGCAAAAAAAAAGCAGTTTTGCAGGGGGTCCCTTTAGTTTTTCTGTCTTACTAGGATGACTTATGACTGACCTTGACCCTGACACCAAATATGATACAGACCCAATTCTGTCAAATGACTCTCATTTTAACTCTTATCCTGACTCTGACCTCCAAGCTGACCCTGACCTTTACACAGAATACGACCCCAAACCACACCCAACACTGACTATGACTGTGTTCCTGATGTTTGACATGACTCTGACCCTGCCTCTCACACAAACACTGACTCTGATCTCACCCTCAACATGACCCTGAACTGATGCCACACACTGTTCCTGACCCTGACCATTACCATTGCACTGATCCTGGCCCTTGCTATGATGCTGACGATCAACCTGATCCTGACTGGGACCATCACCTTAACTCTGACACAAACCTCACTCTAAAGATGCATCTCATCTTTATCTTGACCTTTATTTAATGCTTACTCTGACCCTGACACTAGATTCACCATCCCTAAACTCAACTATAACTCTTACCCTTACCTCTATCCTAACATTACTCAGATACTGATCCTCATCAAGACCTTGACACGTGCCCCAGCCATCCCCTGAACCTGACCGAAACCTCATGTTCACACTCTTCTTGACCCTGATCATCACTGTGACCCTGAAACAGACTGAAACTCATTCTCACCCTGACCCTTCCTTCCCTCACTCATGCTAGCTCTAACCCTAACCCTTATATGACTCACTATGATACTACCATGACTCTGAATCTGACCATGACCCTGATCCCCACCATGACACTTACTTTTACGCAAACCATTCACTGAATATTAAACCTAAACACATCCTAAACCTGATCCATGCCTCTTCGTGAATAATTCATGAAAAGCTCTTGCAAATACCTTCTCTGAGTCTGTGGCTTGTTTTCTCATTCTCTTGAAGATCTTATACTTTTTAAAAAAGTTATTTCAAAATGTATCATATACCTAAATGTAAAGCACAAAACTATAAAACTTTATGAGCAAATATAGGAGAAAATCTAGGTGACCTCAGGTTTGGTGATGAATTTCTAGATATAACACCGAAAGCATAATCTGTGAAAGAAAAATATGAGAAGTTGGATTTTATTATAATTAATGGGAGAAAATATTTGTAAAACATATCTGATAAATGACTTATAACCAAAATATATGAATAATTCTTAGAATTCAGCAAGAAAGCAACTTGACTTTTAAAAATAGGCAGAGAAAAAAATAGACACTTCATGAAGAAGATAAACAGACGGCAAATAAGCATGTAAAAATGCTCCACATCTTGCTATATGTTGGCTCATGGAATTTAAATTAAAAAATGCTTCACATCATCTATCATAAGAGAAGTACGAATTAAAACGACAATGTTATACCACTATACACCTTTTTGAACGGCTAGAATCCAAAACAGGGAGAACACCAAATGCTGGTGAGGATGTGGAGCAACAGAAATTCTCAGCCATTGCACACAAATGGATAAATATAGAAATATTTATGGATATGCATATGTACATGTGTTGTATGCAAACATATTTCTTTGCTCTGTCAGTTGAGAGGACCAAAAAGTAAAAACACTCAATAGGAACAAGCACATCATTTATAATCACCAAAAACTGGAAGCTATCAAGCTATCCTTCAACATGTGATTGGATAAATAAACTTATCTACATCTATCTATACAATGGAATATAATTCGGTGATGAAAAGAGATGAGCTGTTAAGCCATAAATGACAGAACATTAAATATATTGCTAAGTGAAAGACGCCAATATGAAAAGGTTACATAATACATGATTCTAATTATGTGACATTCTGGCAAAGGTAAAACTATAGAGATGGTCAAAAACACCAGTGGTTGTCAGGAATGAAGCAGGAGGCAGAGAAGGTTAACTATATGATGCATAGGGGATTTCTTTGGGTGGTGGAACTATTCTGTATGATGCTGTTACGGTTGATACATGGCATTATGCATTTTTCAAAATCCATAGAACTTTATGACACAAAGAATGTATTGTAATGTATGCAAATTTAGAGAAAAAATATTTAGAGAAGTCTAAAGAATTGCAGGAAAGAATACAGAACATGACAAGAGAATCCAAATGTATTACAAATGTACAAGACAGCCTCACTGAAGGGGATGGGGGAATAAAATGTGTTAACCTAAGTGACTTTGGAAATGATGGAGTCTAAAAGACTAAGGCAGAAGTAACTGCACATAAGAGAGTTGACAAAATTAGTTCCCACAGAAATGCACGTTAATAATTCTGATGCTGTTATACATGCACATTGGAATTAAAGAAACACGTAAATAGATGGTTGGAGTTTGGTTTCTCAATGTTAGAGTGGGAACTGAGAGACAGTCAAGGGGGAAAGTTAAGAATTACCCATGTGGTGATGGGTTAGAAACAGTGTGAACAGACTAGTAGGAGTGAAGTCATCATTATGGCAGTGCAAGGTGTTCCACTTTTCTCCTCCCCCTTTAAAAATAACCAATTAGACATCCATAACTGAACAAATGTGCCACTGTGCATTACAGCAAAGAATCTAAGAGGTTTCTAGCCCACCTCTCCATCTCAAAAGAAAGAAAGAGAACCTCGGTAAAGGCTGCAGATCCAAAGGAGTCAGCAAACCTGCTCCACCCCCACTCACCACAACTGGGGGGAAAAAGAACCTAGAGATGGCAAAACTGGGAGATACCCACAAATAAGAGAAAATTTGTGGAAGTTCAGCCTGCCTAAGGGGAGATTCCATCATGCCATTGGAGCAGGATAAGGACAAGTTTGGACACAGATGAGAGAGAGAAACTCACCAAGGGGACACCTCTCCCAGGAACAATACAGGGGTGGACTTTTGGAAACAGCAGTGGCCACTTCTCTGGCAGCAGAGGTGGAAAGTGGTGACCTGTCTCACACGGTAGGTGGAAAGTGAAAGTGGCGAGTGACTTCTTGGCTATCCTAGTTGTGTAGGTTGCTGCTGGAGAAATCCATTTCTCTCCAGCAGCACCTGGATTTCTGAGGACCACTATGTCTGGGAAAGGAGAAAAAAGGGAATAAAGCAGATATAAATATATCAAAGGGCATTAAAGGAACATTTCCTACTGTCTACTTCAGGACTTCAGTGAGAAGTCCACTCAAATCTTTGGTAGTTCCCCACTCGAGAATACCCCCACCAGCTGTGGGCACTCCAAAAGCACTATGTGCTAAACCCATACCTTCCCCCACTCTGCTGTCAGCTCCTTGTGTGCTTACAAATGTATCTGCCAGAGTGAACTCCAGTAGACACAGAGGGTGCTTAGATAACAGGCCAAGAAATGTGGGCAAGGGAGAAATCATGAACTTGAGCTATAACACCACCTTCTGGAATACAAAAGAAAGGTTTCTAATAGTCAGCCTATTGAGTCATAAGAACCAAAAAAGACATAAAAGCTTAGTTAAAGAAGTGTCTGCCACTTCAAATGTGAAAGCACAAGTCCATTCCTACAAACACTATGAAAAATAAAGGAAATATACTATCACCAAAAGAAAATAATAATTCTCCGGTGATTAAAAGTAAAGTTATGGTATATTGCAATCTAACTGATAAAGAATTAAAAATACCCATTAGGAAGAAATTCGGTGAGCTACAAGGACACTCAGAAAGACAATTCAATTAGCATAAAGAATAAAATCAATGAACATAAGGAGTTCTTTACCAAGGAGACTGGAATTATAAAAAGAAACCAAACAAATTCTGGAGCTGAGAAATTCAATGAATAAAATGTAAAAATGCAATAGAGAGCACCAGTAACAGGACAGACCAGATGGAAAAAAAGAAGTGACTTGGATGATAGGAATGTAGAAATAATTCAGTTAGGAGAGAGAACTAATATCTTTAAAAAGTGAAGAAAGCCTATGATAGTTATCTGATTCAACCAGAAGGGCAAATATAAAAATAATCGATGTGCCAGAAGGAGAAGAGAGGGAGAAAGGAGATTATTTAAAGAAATAAAAGCTGAAAACGTCCAAAACCTGGGCAAAAACTTGGACATAAAAGTCCATGAAGCTAATAGAACACCTATTATCTCAGTGCAAAAAGACCTTTCCAAGACACATTAAAATGAAACTGCTAAAAATCAATGATAAAGTATCTTAAAGGCATCCAGGAACAAAGAAAGTAACCTACAAAGGAACCCCCATTAGGCTATCAGTGATTTCTCAGCAGAAATGCTATAGGCCAGGAGAGAGCAGAATGACATAATCAGAGTGTTAGTGGATAAAAATTGCTAGCCAAGAATATATTATCTGGCAAAGTCATGCTTCCACTGTATCTGAGAAATAAAGGCTTTTCCAGACAAACAGATGTTAAAGGACTTCACCACCACTAGATCTGCCTTGCAAGATGCTAAAATGCATTCTTCAAGCTGAAATGAAAAAATGCTAATTAGAGACATAAAAACATGTGAAAGTAACTAACATTCTGGTAAAGATGAAATTTAGACAGCCAGAAATAGAAAACTGTAACTCTAATTAGAATGGTGTGTTAACTAACTATAATGTAAAGTTTAAAGGAAAAGACTATTAAAAATAACTATAGCCTAGAAATAAATCAAAGCATATATGGTCAATTAATTTACCACAAAAGAACCAAGATAATACAATGGGGAAAGGAGAGTGTCTTCAATAAATGGTGTTTGAAAAACTGGACAGTCTTAGATAAAAGAATGAAACTGGACCACTACATTACACCACATGCAAAAATCAATTCAAAATGGATTGATTAAAGATGTGAATATAAGATCTGAAACCATAAAACTCCTAGAAGAAAAATAGGCAATAAATTCTTTGACATCAGCCTTAGCAATGATTTTTTGGATTTAAGCAGAGGTAGAATTAATTAATAGAAGAAAAGTCAAAAACTGATGCAGAGAAAGTGTTTGACAACATACGGCATCCTTTCCTGATCAAAACTCTTCAAAGGACAGGGACAGAGGGAACATACATCAATATCATAAAAACGATCAAAGAAAAGCCCAAAGCGAATATCATCCCCTTGGGGAAAAACAGAACTATTCCCTTAAGGTCAGGAGCACGACAAAGAGGCCCACTCTCACCATTATTGTTCAACATAGTACTAGAAGTCCTAGCAACAGCAATCAGACAACAAAAAGAAATAAAAGGTATTCAAATTGGCAAAGAAGAAATCAAACTCTCTTCGCAGATGACATGATATGTTATGTTGATAACCCAAAAGACTCCACACCCGAAGTACTAGAACTCATACAGCAATTCAGTAACGTGGCAGGATACAAAATCAATGCAGAGAAATCAGTTGCATTTCTATACACTAACAATGAGATGGAAAAAAGAGAAATTAGGGAATCAATTCCATTTACAATAGCACCAAAAACCATAAGATATCTCTGAATAAACCTAACCAAAGAGGTAAAGGATCTATACTCTAGAAACTACAGAACACTGAGGAAAGAAATTGAGGAAGACACAAAAAATTGGAAAAGCATTCCATGCTCATGGATTGGAAGAATAAACATTGTTAAAATGTCTATGCTGTCCAGAGCAATCTATACTTTCAATGCCATCTCGTTCAAAACACCAATGCCATTTTTCAAAGTGCTGGAACAATCCTAAAACTCGTGTGGAATCAGAAAAGACCTGAATCGCCAAGGAAATGCTGAAAAAGAAACATAAAACTGGGGGCATCACATTGCCTGATTTCAAGCTATACTACAAAGCTGTGATCACAAGACAGCATAGTACTGGCACAAAAACAGACACATAGAGATTGATGGAATAGAACAGAGAGCCCAGATATAGACCCTCAACTCTATGGTCAACTAATCTTCAACAAAGCAGGAAAAAACATCCAATTGATAAAAGACAGCCTCTTCAATAAATGGTGCTGGGAAAATTGGGCAACTATATACAGAAGAATGAAACTCGACCATTCTCTCACACCATACACAAAGATAAACTCTAAATGGATGAAAGACCTCGACGTGAGACAGGAATCCATCAAAATCCTAGAGGACAACATAGGCAGTAACCTCTTCCACATCGGCCACAGCAACTTCTTTCATGACACATCTCCAGAGGCAAGGGCAACAAGAGCAAAAACGAACTTTTGGGACTTCATCAAGATAAAAAGCTTCTACACAGCAAAGCCAACAGTTAACACAACAAAGAGGCAACCCACGGAATGGGAGAAGATATTTGCAAATGACACTACAGATAAAGGGCTAGTATCCAAGATCTATAAAGAACTTCTCAAACTCAACACCCAAAAAACAAATAACCAAGTCAAAAAATGGGCAGAAGGTATGAACAGACACTTTTCCAATGAAGACATACGAATGGCTGACAGACACATGAAAAAATGTTCAACATCATTAGCCATCAGGGAAATACAAATCAAAACCACAATGAGATACCACCTTACACCAGTTAGAATGGCAAAAATGGACAAGGCAAGAAACAACAAATGTTGGTGAGGATGTGGAGAAAGGGGAACCCTCTTACACTGTTGGTGGGAATGCAAGCTGGTACAGCCACTCTGGAAAACAGTTTGGAGATTCCTCAAGACATTAAAAATAGAGCTACACTATGACCAAGCAACTGCACTACTACATATTTACCCCAAAGATACAGATGTAGTGAAAAGAAGGGCCACATGCTCCCCAGTGTTCATAGCAGCAATGTCCACAATAGCCCAACTGTAGAAGGAACCGAGATGCCCTTCAACAGAGGAATGCATAAAGTAGATGTGGTTCATATATACAATGGAATATTACTCAGCCATCAGAAAAGATGAATGCCCACCATTTGCATGGACATGGATGGAACTGGAGGGGATTACGCTAAGTGAAATAATTCAAGCAGAGAAAGACAATTATCATGTGTTTCACTGCTATGTGGAACATAAGGAATAGCACAGAGGACATTAGGGGAAGAAAGGGAAACTGAAGGGGGATCTCAGAGGGGGACATGAACCATGAGAGACTATGGACTCTGGGAAACAATCTGAGGGTTTCAGAGGGGAGAGGGGGGGTGCAGGGATGTGGTAGCCCGGTGATGGTATTAAGGATGGCACATGTGGTAATGAGCGCTGGGTGTTATTTGCAAATAATGAATCATTGACCACTACATCGAAAACTAATGATGTACTGTATGGTGACTAAGAGAACATAATAAAAATAAATAAATAAATAAAAATTAAAAAAAAAAAACTATTACCCTGATTATAAAGAAAAAAATAAAGGAAAAGAAAAAAAAGAAGCCTGATCCAAAGAAAAAAGAAAAAAGGAAATGAAAACACAAACAAGCAAACAAAAAAATATAAGCCTAATTCCAAAGGAAAAAGAGAAAAGAACAAAAGAATAAGTAAAAAAAATAAAAATAAAAAAAATACAGCCTGGTCCTATTTCCACCAGAACTGAAAGGGATGCTTTGAAGCATGCTGTGATTAGTAGACTTGGGGCATGTTGCCTGCTGCCTGTTTTGCTCTTCTGGGGGAGAGGCCTGCTGTGCTGGCTCAGTCAATCCTGCCCTTGTGAAAAAACAAAAACAAAAACAAAAAACAGTTGCCAAGATCGGGGTGGGGGGCATATGGAATTTGATGTAAGCAGCTCCCACCTCCACTGGGGCCACTGTGTTGCTCTCTCATGTCTGTGTTGGCAGTGGGAGCAAAATGGTGACACCCCCCTCTCTCTTCCCCAGACAGGGGATCTCACACACCCTGTTGTTCAGGAAGCCCTCGCAGAAGAACAAGGGCTGTTAGCGCACCCAGTGCCCAGCTTTTCTGCATTTTATCTTTGGCAGGGCTGGAATTCAAAACTCCAAATCTTAATGGACAGACACTTTTCCAATGAAGACATACAAATGGCTAACAGACACATGAAAAAATGTTCACGATCATTAGCCATCAGGGAAATTCAAATCAAAACCACATTGAGATACCACCTTACGCCAGTTAGAATGGCAAAAATTGACAAGGCAGGAAACAACAAATGTTGGAGAGGATGTGGAGAAAGGGGATCCCTCTTACATTGTTGGTGGGAATGCAAGTTGGTACAGCCACTTTGGAAAACAGTGTGGAGGTCCCTCAAAAAGTTAAAAATAGAGCTACACTATGACCCAGCAATTGCACTATTGGGTATTTACCCCAAACATACAGACGTAGTGAAGAGAAGGGCCATATGCACCCCAATGTTCATAGCAGCATTGTCCACAATAGCTAAATCGTGGAAGGAGCCAAGATGCCCTTCAACAGATGACTGGATTAAGAAGATGTGGTCCATATATACAATGGAATATTACTCAGCCATCAAAAAGAACGATTTCTCAACATTTGCTGCAACATGGATGCGACTGGAGGAGATAATGCTAAGCGAAATAAGTCAAACAGAGAAAGACAATTATCATATGGTTTCTTTTTTTTTTTTTTAAGATTTTTTATTTGTTTATTTGAGAGAGAGAGAGACAGCCAGCAAGAGAGGGAACACAAGCAGGGGGAGTGGGAGAGGAAGAAGCAGGCTCCCAGCAGAGGAGCCTGATGTGGGGCTTGATCCCATAATGCCGGGATCACGCCCTGAGCCAAAGGCAGACGCTTAACGACTGAGCCACCCAGGTGCCCCTATCATATGGTTTCACTCATTTATGGAACATAAGAAGTAGGAAGATCGGTAGGAGAAGAAAGGGAAGAAGAAAGGGGGGGGTAAACAGAAGGGGGAAGGAACCACGAGAGACTATGGACTCTGGGAAACAAACTGAGGGCTTCAGAGGGGAGAGGGGTGGGGGAATCGGATAGGCTGGTGATGGGTATGAAGGAGGGCACATATTGCATGGAGCACTGGGTGTTAGACGCAAGTAATGAATCATGGAACTTTACATCAAAAACTAGGGATGTACTTACTGTATGGTGACTAACCTAATATAATAAAAAATTATTATTAAACAAACAAACAAACAAACAAACAAAACCCCTCCAAATCTTAAAGGAGCTGACCACTGGAGTCCACTCCTCTCTCTGGATCAGAGGCTGGCTGTCCTCTTACTAGTGCCCTTTGCCCCCAGAAAAACAGTCCCCTGCCTTTGCAGTGCTCAGAATCTGTGGTAGGTTCACCTCAAAAATCAGCAACCAGGTTATCCTCCCCCTGCCCTCACCTTTGTCCCCTGCATATGGAAGGCCATTTGCTAGTGCCTGCAGGGTCTTTTGTCCTTGGAGACGCAATATACCCTCTTCCAAATGTACTCCAGGAAGGGGAACAATCTCTCCCTGGTGACTGATCCCTACCCCACTCTGTGTCACTCCCAGGCCAGAGCCCTCCTTCTCTCCAGGAGCCCATGCCACAGCTCGGCTCCTGCGAAAATCACGTGCTTTCAAAATCTCTGAGCACGAGCTCCAGACACTGCGAAAAACCTGTGCCACTCAGTTCCCCCCGCTCCTCAGTGTTGGTCCAAGAGGTTTTCTTCCTGTGGGAACCTGACTCCTCACTCTCTCATCCCCTCTCTCCCACTCTCCCTTTCCTCTCTCTGTGGGAACGGTTCCCTCCCCTCCGCAGCACAGCAGTTCTCCTCTCTCCCAATTCACTTCCATGTACCTCGCACCTGCCTCCAACTGTGGAGATCCTTCTTCCAATCCTCGGATTGATTTCCTGGATTTCCAAAAGCCAATATTTGGTTTTCCAAATATTCCAGATATTTGTATTTCCAAATACAGCTTTGTTTGAGGGACAAGGAAAGCCGAGAATCCCCCTACTCCTTCACCATCTTAACTCCTCTCTCCTAAGATTACCTTTTTACACCATATTTTATGCCTATGGCTCATGAACGAATCCCCTAGTTTTTTTTTTTTTAAACAAATCCCCGACTTATATTTAGATATATTTAAAAATATGCACTGGAGGTACAGCCAGAGGTATGGAAAAAAAAATCCCACAGCTAATCAACACTATTTACACTGTGCTATATATGCCTTTGATTTTTTTTTAATTTTAGCAAATATTTATTGAGTGGAAACTCTGCGCTAGTCTTTATTATAAACACTGAGGATACCAAATCTGACAAGATGGTCAGGGTACCTGCTCTTGAGGAGGCAACATTCTAGTTGGGGAACATACACAGTAAGAAAACATATTTTAAAAATTAGTACAGTTAAGAACTACAAAGATCGTCTCACAGGAAGACAGAATGGAGAGTGACAGGGTTCTACCCTATACAGAAAGGGAAGAGAGGACTATTTCTTACGCTCTTTCTCCTTCTTTACATTGGTGCACACTTGAGTCTGTAATGTTTCAGAAACAGCCTTCATTTTATAAAAATCTATTATTTCTTCTTCCAATTGTCTTCTCTCGTCCTCAAGTTTCATTGTCTCCTCTTGTTGGACTCTTTTAAGATGCTCAAACTTTTCCTGTAGCTGTGAAACAAATGTGCAGTTATGACTTGAAGCACACTATTGTGGTACCTTCCCAGGAATATGTTTGTCTTTTCTACTGATTATCAAACATAGCCTACATTATAGCAGAGCTTGATTTTAAAAACAGTTTCAACATTTCATATTTAAAGTAAATAATCGGATATGGAATTTCTTTTAATTTTAAATGTGTCCCCATTGAACCAAATGCAATAAAACACAAAGTTATGAAAAACACTCAACTGTAGAAATTTTTCCTAATGAGGTATATATTTTTAACTCTACATTTTCCCATAACACTACATTTTCCCATAAATCTCTTTCAGTAAAATTTGATAGACCCATGTCCACTAAAAATACATACATTAAAATATGACATGGATTATAAAGTGTTTCTTGACACTTTAATTGATAAAGGCATATCGAAAGAAAGTCTGATAATTTCCTTGTTAAGTAAGATTAGCGTAATTACAGGAAGAAACAAAAACCTCCTTCAGTTACTTTGTTTTTGCTTCTGAGATCTTATTTGATCTGTGGGACTTAAAATGAGCCTAATTAACCATAAGGAGATAATATCACCTTAGTTTCCATTCGAGGAAGGTCTTCAGCATGACTTTATTCAACATAAGAATTGCTTATATGCATCAGAGGACTATGATTTTTACAGCTATAGCTACTATGGCATAGAAGTATGAAGGACAGACCTGTTTTCAGTTTAACTTTTTGAAAAACAAGCGGACTAGGAGCTTAAACTGCCACACTATTAATTAGCTGGCTTATATGGCTGTGAAGAACCCAAGCGCGACGTTAACACTAGTGATTCCCGACGCTAGGTGGCCATTAGAATCGTTGGGTCAGCTCGCCCATCTCCCAACGCACAGGCTGCACACTGATCAGTTGCACCACACTACCCGGAGTGGAAACCCGAGCATCACTGCTTTTAGAAATTCCTAGGTGATTTTAATGGGCAGCCAAGTTTGAGAGCCATGGTTTTAAATAAAGATTTCTTTTTCCTCTGCTGAAGTTTGGTATCTCTCAGAATTACATTTTCATGCCTGAGAAGGAAATGAGTATCTACACACAACTGAAAAAGCTGGGGATGAGAGAGTGTGGTATCTATAAATGAGAGCAAAATCAGTGAGAAAAAGTTTCAGTTAAACATGGGAACGTGAGGCTTGGAAGGAAGATGGCAGTGGAGCAGGAGGACCAGAGGCTCACCTCATCCCACAAACAACGAAATAACGATCTAAATATGGCAAAAATCAACCGGAAGACTGAGAGAACAAACTACATAACTAAAGGGAGAGAGGAGGCCACACTGAAAAGGTATGAAGTGTGATGTGATTTAGGGGAGAAATGGATCACAGGTGCTGTGAAGGGGAGGGAGCTGTGGTCACAGAGAAGGGCAAGAGACAGAGGACCACACAGGGGAACACACCAGGAGAACATTTCACCAAAGCCATTGGCTTGGAAAATAAGAGTGACTGAGCTTTGTGAGTTCTTGCAACCTGTGAGGCTTAAAGCCTGGAGTTTTAAATGTCAACAGTCTTGGCTGGGCTAGAGCCCTGAGGGCACAGCCCTGCTCCTGGAGCGAAGACAAGCAGACAACCCAGGGGCATATGGCTTGAAAACAGCAATCTGAAGAACACCTGGGGCACACAGATGAAAGATTATTTGCTCTTCTCAGAGTGCATACCTGAGAGCCAGCATTCACTGAGACTTCTCTCCAGAAACAAAGGAGCTGGCTGGCACCATTTCCCTACCAGTTTCTCAGCATAAACACAGAGCCACCTGCTGGAACAGCATTGACACTGGCTGCCAAAGTTCCTTACACCAAGCATTCTGGCAGGACTGCCCTTTTTCGTCAAGCTTGCCTCAGTCCCAGTGTGGTGGGCCCCTCCCTGAGAACACCAGCACAAACTCCACCCACCCACTCCCACACTATGTCTCCCCACCAAGGGGTACTCCAGGGCCTTAGTTTTGGAAGAAGTGGTGTCAAGTCTCATTTCACAAACAGACCAGAGCACACCTAGTTAAAACTCATCACATTCAGACCGGAGACCAAACACTGCGCACTGTTGGTAAGGACAGCCTCTGCAGATGAATGACCTCCAGCAGAGAGCAGCCAAAACACAACATCATGGAGAAAGGGGAACCCTCTTACGCTGTTGGTGGGAATGCAAGTTGGTACAGCCACTCTGGAAAACAGTGTGGAGGTCCCTCAAAAAGTTAAAAATAGAGCTACACTATGACCCAGCAATTGCACTACTAGGTATTTACCCCAAAGATACAGACATAGTGAAGAGAAGGGCCATATGCACCTCAATGTTCATAGCAGCATTGTCCACAATAGCTAAATTGTGGAAGGAGCCAAGATGCTCTTCAACAGACGAAATGATAAAGAAGATGTGGTCCATATACACAATGGAATATTACTCAGCTATCAGAAAGAACAATTACCCAACATTTGCAGCAACATGGACGGGACTGGAGGAGATTATGCTAAGTGAAATAAGTCAAGCAGAGAAAGACAATTATCATATGGTTTCACTCATTTATGGAACATAAGAAATAGGGAGATCGGTAGGAGAAGGAAGGGAAGAATGAAGCGTGGGTAAACAGAAGGGGGAGTGAACCACGAGAGACTATGGACTCTGGGAAACAAACTGAGGGTTTCAGAGGGGAGGGAGGTGGAGGAATGGGATAGGCTGGTGATGGGTATTAGGGAGGGCATGTATTGCAGGGAGCACTGGGTGTTATAAGCAAACAATGAATCATGGAACACTACATCAAAAACTAATGATGTACTGTAGGGCGACTAACATAACATAATAAAAAATTAAAACAACAACAACAACAACACAACATCAGAGTGCACACAGCACACACTGGAGACACTCTCTGAAGTGCCAGGCCTGGGCACTACATGTCTTCTTCGTAAGACCGTTACTTTCAGGAGCAAGAGACATAACTGGACTTTCTCACACAGAGAAGAAGGCAGAGACTTAGACAAAATGCCAAAACAGAGGGATTTATCCCAAATGAAAGAGCAAGATAAAGTCCAGTTAGAGAGCTAGGCCGAACAGATATAGGTAACATGCCTAATGGAAAAGTTAAAGGAACAATCATAAGGATACTCACTGGGCTTCAGAAAGGAATAGAAGACATCAGTGAGACCCTTACCACCCTTACTCCCCGGCTTGGAGTGCATTTGGGAGAGGTGACATGGCCTCTCCGTGGGCAAAGTTCCCCGTGGGTGCCATCAAAAGATCCTGCCCATCAGTACAGGAACAAAGATGCTGGCTGAGGCCTACAAACCCTGGCAGTTCTGGCTGTGTACTGCAATTTACCATACACTCCCACACCACTGCCTTCTGTAACAAGCCAACTGCAGCCACAGCTTGAGAGCTTGAGTGAGTTTGGGAGAGGTGACATAGCCTCGCCATGGGCAAAGGACCCTGAGGGCACTATCGAAAGGTCCTGCCCACCAGTACAGGAACAAAGACGCTGGCTGAGGGCTACAAACCCCAGTGGCTCAGCTGTGTGTTGCAATTCACCATAAACTCCAAACTGCGGCGTGATCCTGCCACTACCTTCTGCTACAAGCGAGCACTAGCCATGACATCGGGAAACCCTCCTCCAGAGAATCAGTGTGGGTCTGCTTTTCTTGTCTCTGAAGTTTTCTTGTCTCTGGGGTTTTGAAACAGCGACTTTACAGGTAAAACAACAGCACTAAATTCGTATCTTTCAACAATTACTCTGAATGTAAATGGACTCAACGCTCCAATCAAAAGACATAGGGTATCAGAATGGATAATTAAAACAAAACAAAACAAAACAAGACCCAACGTCATGCTGTTTATAAGAAACTCATTTTAGGCCCAAAGGCACCTCCAGCTTGAAACCGAAGGGGTAGAGAATCATTTATCATTTATGTGACGCTAATGGACATCAAAAGAAAGCTGGGGTAGCCACCCTTATATCAGACAAACTAGATTTTAAACCAAGGACTGTTGGGGCACCTGAGTGGCTCAGTCTGTTAAGCCTATGCCTTTGGCTCAAGTCGTGATCCCAGAGTCCTGGGATCAAGCCCTGCATCAGGCTCCCTGCTCAGCAGAGGAGTCTGCTTCTCCCTCTCCCTCTGCCCCTGTTCCTGTGGTCTCTCTCTCGCTTACTTTCTCAAATATGTAAATAAAAAATCTTAAAAAAAACCCCAAGGACTGTAATAAGAGATGAAGAGGACACTATATCATAATAAAAGGATCTATCCAAAAAGAAGATATAACAAGTGCAAATATTCATGCCCCTAACTTGGGAGAAGCCAACTATATAAATCAATTAATAACAAATGTAACAGAGCTCACTGATAATAGTAGAAGAATTTAACACCCCTCTTCGGCAATGGACATATCATCTAAACAGAAAGTCAACAAGGAAACAAGGGCTCTCAATGACACACTGGACCAGATGGACTTCACAGATATATTCAGAGCATTTCACCCTAAAACAGCAGAATACAACATTCTTTTCTACTGTGCATGAGACATTCTCCAAAATAGATCACTTATTAGGTTACAAATCATGGCTCAGCAAGTACAAAAAGATTGAAATCAGACCATGCACCTTTTCTGACGACAATATTATGAAACTAGAAATCAATCACAAGAAAATATCTGGAAAGACCATGAACACATGGAGGTTAAGCAACATGCTACTAAACGATGAATGGGTAAAACAGGAAATCAAAGAAGAAAATTTAAAAATATATGGAAACAAATGAATATGAAAATACAACTGTCAAAAGCTTTGGGATGCAGTTGGAGTGGTCCTAACAGGGAAGGATATAGTAATATGGGCCTACCTCAACAAGCAAATAAGGAAAATCTCAAATAAGGAACATAACATTACACATAAAGAAGTTAGAAAAAGAACAAAAAATTCATCCTAAAGCCAGCAGAAGGAAGAAGATAATAAAGATTAGAGCAGAAATAATGATATAGAAACATAAAAAATGATAGAACAGATCAAGGAAATTAGGAGCTGGTTCTTGGAAATAAAATTAATACTATTGATAAACCCCTAGCCAGACTTATCAAAAAGAAGATAGACGGGACCCAGATAAATAAAATCACAAATGACGCAAGAGAAATAAGAACCAACCCTGCGGGAATACAAACAATTCTAAGAGAATATTATTAAAAATTATACGTCAACAAATTGGATAATTGAGAAGAAATGCCATTTTTCAGAGTGCTGGAACAAAAAATCCTAAAATTTGTCTGGAACCAGAAAAGACCCCAAATCGCCAAGAAAATGTTGAAAAAGAAAAACAAAGCTGGGGGAATCACATTGCCTGATTTCAAGCTATATTAGAAAGCTGTGATCACCAAGACAGCATGGTACTGGCACAAAAACGGATGTGTAGTTCAATGGAACAGAAGAGAGAGCCCAGATATAGACCCTCAACTCTATGGTCAACCTATCTTCGACAAAGCAGGAAAAAAACATCCAATTGATAAAAGACAGTCTCTTCAATAAATGGTGCTGGGAAAATTGGACAGCTATATACAGAAGAATGAAACTCGACCATTTTCTCACACCATACACAAAGATAAACTCTAAATGGATGAAAGACCTCGATGTGAGACAGGAATCCATCAAAATCCTAGAGGACAACATAGGCAGTAACCTCTTCCACATCGGCCACAGAAACTTCTTTCATGACACATCTCCAAAGGCAAGGGAAACAAAAGCAAAAATGAACTTTTGGGACTTCATCAAGATAAAAAGCTTCTACACAGCAAAGGAAACAGTCAACACAACAAAGAGGCAGCCCACGGAATGGCAGAAGATATATGCAAATGACACTACAGATAAAGGGCTAGTATCCAAGATCTATAAAGAACTTCTCAAACTCAACACCCAAAAAACAAATAACCAAGTCAAAAAATGGGCAGAAGGTATGAACAGACACTTTTCCAATGAAGACATACGAATGGCTGACAGACACATGAAAAAATGTTCAACATCATTAGCCATCAGGGAAATTCAAATCAAACCCACATTAAGATACCACCATACACCAGTTAGAATGGCAAAAATTGACAAGACAAGAAACAACAAATGTTGGTGAGGATGTGGAGAAAGGGGCACCCTCTTACACTGTTGGTGGGAATGCAAGCTGGTACAGCCACTCTGGAAAACAGTATGGAGATTCCTCAAGACGTTAAAAATAGAGCTACCCTATGACCCGTAATTGCACTACTGGGTATTTACCCCAAGGATACAGACATAGTGAAGAGAAGGGCCATATGCACCCAATGTTCATAGCAACATTGTCCACAATAGTCAAACTGTAGAAGAAGCCAAGATGCCCTTCAACAGATGAACAGATAAAGAAGATGTGGTCCATATATACAATGGAATATTACTCAGCCATCAGAAAAAAATGATTACCTAACATTTGCGTCAACATGGATGGGACTGGAGGAGATTACGCTAAGTGAAAAAAGTCAGGCAGAGAAAGACAATTATCATATGGTTTCACTTATTTGTGGAACATAAGGAATAGCAGGGAGATCATTAGGAGAAGGAGGGGGAAAATGAAGGTGGTGGGGAACACAGGGGGAATTGAACCATGAGAGACTATGGACTCCGGGAAACAAACTGAGGGTTTTAGGAGGATGTGGTAGCCTGGTGATGGGTATTGAGAAGGGCACGTATTTCATGGAGCTCTGGGTGTTATACACAAACAATGAATCATGGAACACTACATCAAGAACTAATGTACTGTATGGTGACTACATAACATAATAAAAATTAAAAAAAAAAGAAATGGATAAAGTTCAAACCAAAACTGAAACAGGAAGAAATAGAAAACCTGAGCAGACCCATAGCCAGCAAAAAAATTGAATTAGTCATCAGAAAACTCCCAACGAACAGAATTCCAGGAACAGATGATTTCCCAGGCAAATTCTACCAAACATCTAAAGAAGAGTTAATATTTTTTCTTCTCAGACTATTTCAAGAAACAGAAAAGGAAGGAAAACTTCCAAATTCATTCTGTGAAGCCAGCTATACCCTGATAAAAACAGATAAAGACTCCAAAAAAAAAAAAAAAAAAAAGAGAGAGAGAACTATAGGCCGATATCCTTGATGAACACAGATGCAAAAATTCTCAATAAAATACTGGCAAACCAAATCCAACAATACATTAAGAAGGTCATTCACCACAATCAAGTGGGATTTTTTTCCTGGGCTGCAAAGGTGGTTCAATATACACAAATCAATCAATGTGGTACACTACACTAGTAAAAGAAAGGATAAGAACTATATGACCTTTTCAATAGATTCAGAAAAAGCATTTGACAAAGTACAATATCTATTCATGAAAAAGCCCCTAAGAAAGTAGGATTAGAGGGAACATAGCTCAACATAATAAAGGCCATATATGAAAAAGCTACCACTAATACAATCCTTAAGGGGGAAAAACTGAGAGCTTTTCCCCTACAGTCAGGAACAAGACAAGGATGTCCGCTCTCACCACTCTTATTTAATATAGTACTGGTAGTCCTAGCCATAGAAATCAGACAACAAAGATAAATAAATGGCATCCAAGTAAGCAAGCAAGAAGTAAAAACTTTCAGTATTTGCGGAAGACGCGATAATCTATATAGAAAACCTGAAAGATTCCCCAAAACTGCTAGAACTAATAAGAGAATTCAGTAAAGTTGCAGGATACAAAATCAATGTACACAAATCTGTTGCATTTCTACACACCAACAATGAAGCATCAGAAGGAGAAATTAAAAAAAAAAAAATCCCATTTACAACTGCACCAAAAACAATAAGATATCTAGGAATAAACCTAACCAAAGGGGTGAAAGATCTGTACTCTGAAAACTATAAAACACTGATGAAAGAAATTGAAAATGACACGGAGAGGGGCGCCTGGGTGGCACAGCAGTTAAGCGTCTGCCTTCGGCTCAGGGCGTGATCCTGGCATTCTGGGATCGAGTCCCACGTCAGGCTCCTCCGCTGGGAGCCTGCTTCTTCCTCTCCCACTCCCCCTGCTTGTGTTCCCTCTCTCGCTGGCTGTCTCTCTCTCTGCCAAATAAATTAATAAAATCTTAAAAAAAAAAAAAAAGAAAATGACACGGAGAAATGGAAAAACACTCCATGCTCATGTATTGGAAGAACAAATACTGTTAAAATGTCTATACTACCCAAAGCAATCTACACATTTAATACAATCCCTATCAAAATAACAACAGCATTTTTCACAGAGCTGGAACAAACAATTCTAAAATTTGTGTGGAGCCACGGAGAAACTGAATAGCCAGAGAAACCTTGAAAAAGAAAAAAAAAAAAAAAGCTGGAAGCATCACAATTCTGGGCTTCAAGCTATATTACAAAGCTGTAGGGATTAAAACAGTATGGTACTGGCACAAAAACAGATACACAGATCAACACTATATGTTCAGAAAAAGCATTTGACAAAGTACCATATCTATTCATGAAACTATAGAACACTATAGAAAACCCAGAAGTAAACCCACAACTCTATGGTCAATTAAACTTTGACAAAGCAGAAAGAATATACAATGGAAAAAAGACAGTTTTTTCGACAAGTCGTGTTGGAAAAACTGGATAGCAACATGCAAAAGAATGAATCTGGACCACATTCCTACACCATACACAAAAAAATAACCTCAAAATGGATGAAAGACCTAACGTGAGACACGAAACCATCAAAATCCTAGAGGAGAACACAGGCAGTAAGCTCTTTGACATTGGCCATAACAATTCAAAATAAAACCTTCTTCACAGTGAAAGAAACAATCAACAAAACTAAAAGGCAGCCTATGGAATGGGAGAAGATATTTGCAAATGACAGATCTGTAAAGGGTTACTATCCAAAATATATAGAGAACATATAAAACTCAACACCCCCAAAATGAATAATCCAATTAAAAAATGGGCAGAAGACATGGACCAACATTTTTCCAAAAAAGACATACAGATGACCAACAAACAAATGAGAAGATGCTCCGTATCACTCATCATCAGGGAAATACAAATCCAAACTACAATGAGATATCACCTCACACCTGCAGAATGTCTAAAATCAATGGCACAAGAAACAACAGGGGTTGGCGCGGATGTGGAGAAAGTGGAACACTCTTGTACAGTCTGTGGGAATGCAGACTGGTGAAGACACTATGGCAAACAATATGGAGGTTCCTCAAAAAGTTAAACATAGAGAATTACAGACCTATATCCCTGATAAATATGGATGCCAAAATTCTCAACAAGATCCTAGCCAACAGGATCCAACAGTATATTAAAAGGATTATCCATCAAGACCATGTGGGATTCATCCCTGGGATGTAAGGGTGGTTCAACATTTGCAAATCAATCAGTGTGACAGAACACATTAATAAGAGAAGAGACAAGAATTGTATGGTCCTCTCGATGCAGAAAAAGCATCTGACAAAATACAGCATCCTTTGCTGATTAAAATCCTTCAGAGTGTAGGGATAGAGGGTACATTCCTCAATTTCATTAAAACCATCTATGAAAAGCCCTCAACGAATATCATTCTCAATGGGGGAAAACCTGAGAGACTTTCCCTTAAGATAGGAACACGACAAGAATGCCCACTCTCGCCATTATTGTTCAACACAGTACTAGAAGTCCTAGCAACAGCAATCAGACAACGAAAATGAATAAAAGGTATTCAAATTGGCAAGGAAGAAGTCAAACTCCCTGTCTTTGCAGATGACATGATACTTTATGTGCAAAACCCAAAAGACTCCACCCCCAAATTACTAGGACTCGTACAGCAATTCAGTAACGTGGCAGGATACAAAATCAACGCACAGAAATCAGTTGCATTTCTGATACACAAATACAAATGTTGCAGGACACAAAATCAGTGTAAAGAAATCTGTTGCATTTTGGGGAGGAGTTAAGATGCATTTGGTGGAGGAGTAGTGGGATCCTAAGTTTGTCTCATATCTCGAATACAACTAGAATTATCACATCATTCTGAACACCCAAGATATCAATCAGAGGTCTGGGGAAAGAAAAAAGAAATGCTATATCTACAAGTAGAAAAGTGACCACCTTTTGGGAGGTAGGAGGTACAGAGACTTGAATCTGGTGTGATACAGCTGAGTATAAGGCAGCAGGGAGAGAACCTTCTTAAGGAGGCTACTGCAAAATATTATAAGCAGTGGAGTGCAAAATTGGTACTTTTACAAGTCAGCTACAGTGGGAGACAAGCCTGGCTTAAAGGTGCTTAGGTGGTGAAGTGGGGCAGAATGTCACGTGTGACACCATGATCCGAGGATCCCCTTGGTCACAAGAATGGGTGGTGCCTAAGTGACGCACTGTTCCCAGGCACAGGAGCAGGGAAGCTGGCTGAGAACAGCCAGTTTAGTTACTGGCTTTCTGCTCTGTGTTTTCTTAAACTGTGAACTGCTGCACGGTCGTGTGACTGCTTTCCTGGAACAAGTCCAGCAGAAGACAGAAGCATGGTGAGACCCTTTCTGTGAAGAATAGCATGCATGCATACCATGGAAGTCCCTAAAATTTGGAGTTTTGAAATCAGTCACGTGCCTGAGATAATAAAAAAGCCTGGACTCTGGCAGGGTGAACACAGAACTCTCACGGAAACTGGGGAGACAAGACTTATTAATTTCTCTTCTATGAGGGCTCACTGAAAAGCGAGGGACACGAATTTTCAGCTGTGGGGCTAGAGAACAGGGATCTACCATATTCATCCTGCCCATGAGGGCTTAAAGCCTTCAGGGAACAAAACAGCACCACCTAGTGGAGCCCAGAGCCGCTTACACCAAGCCCTGCCTCTCTGAGCATGGGAGGCACCTTTCCACTAGGGCAAGATCATCTGAGTATCAGCGCAACAAGGTCCCTCCCCCTGAACACCCATACAAACAACTCTCTCACACCAACTTTATTGATGACAGAGGGCTGCAAAGCTTCAACTAGAGGACAAAATAGTATCTAGCATCCTTTGTACTTCTATTCTTTTTTATTATTGTTTTTTCAGTTATTTTCTTCTTTTTTCAATTTTTATCCTTAAGTTTTTCTATTTATATATAATTTATATATTTATTTTATTTTTTATTTCCTTTCATTGTATTATATATATTTTACTTTATTTCTTATTTTGGGACCTAGTTTCTTTCTTTCTTTTTTTTTTTTATTATGTTAGTCACCATACAGTACATCATTAGTTTTTGATGTAGTGTTCCATGATTCATTGTTTGCGTATAACACACAGTGCTCCATGCAATATGTGCCCTCCTTAATACCCATCACCGTGCCAGCGCATCACTCCACCCCCCCCCCCCGCCCCTCTAAAACCCTCAATTTGTTTCCTGGAGTCCATAGTCTCTCATGGTTCATTTCCCCCTCTGTTTCTATAAAGAACTTCTCAAACTCAACACCCAAAAAACAAATAATCCTGTCAAGAAATGAGAAGTAGACATGAACAGACACTTCTCCAAAGAAGACATACAAATGGCTAACAGACACATGAAAAAATGCTCAACATCACTAGCCATCGGGGAAATACGAATCAATACCACATTGAGATACCACCTTACACCAGTTAGAATGGCAAAAATTAACAAGGGAGGAAACAACAAATGTTGGAAAGGATGTGGAGAAAGGGGAACCCTCTTACACTGTTGGTGGGAATGCAAGCTGGTACAGCCACTCTGGAAAATGGTGTGGAGCTTCCTCAAGATGTTAAAAATAGAGCTACCTTATGACCCAGCAATTGCACTACCAGTTATTTACCCCAAAGATACAGATGTAGTGAAAAGAAGGACCACATGCGCCCAATGTTCATAGCAGCAACGTCCAAAACAGCCCAACTGTGTAAGGAGCTGAGATGTCCTTCAACAGATGAATGGATAAAGAAGATACGGTATATATATATATATATACAATGGAATATTATGCAGCCATCAAAAGAATGAAATCTTGCCATTTGCAACAACATGGATGGAACTAGAGGGTTTATGCTAAGCAAAATAAGTCAATCAGAGAAAGGCAAGTATCATATGATCTTTCTCATATGTGGAATCTAAGAAAGAAAACAGATGAATGCACGGGAAAGGGGGAAAAGAAAAAAGGGAGTGAGGGACACAAGCCATAAGTGACTTTTAATGATAGAGAACAAACTGAAGGCTAATGGAGGGAGGTGGTTGGAGGCTGGGCTGGATGGGTGATGGGTATTAAAGAGAGCATTTGTTGTGATGAGTTTGGATGTTTTATGTAAGTAACGAATTCTACTCTAGAAACCAATATTGAGCTGTATGTTAATTAACAACTTAAAAAAAAAAAAAGGAAGAAAGAAACAGACTCTAATTCTAGAGAACAAACTGATGGTTACCAGAGGGGAAGGACTGATGGGGATTAAGGGCTGTAGCTGTTGTAATGAGCACAGCATGGCACATGGAAGTGTTGAATCACTATACTGTACACCTGAAACTAATAAAACACTGTATGTCAACTAACTAAAATTAAAAACTTTAAAAAAATGAAAAGATGAGCAAATCTCTAGTAATGTGGGAAATGTACAAATTTACCAGTTTTTAAGTATTTAAAATTATAAAGTTGTAATTTTGAATTCTGACTAATCCGTCTGCTAGATGTGCTTAAAAAGCTTCCTTTACATCTGTAAGCCTCCACTTTCCATGTCGGCTAATCCCAGTTTCTGTCTACTTTTCATGTTTTCAATAATTAAGTTGGTCCTTTTCTGAGAAAGCCTGGTGGGCCTGTTCCCTCTCACTTCGTTCTGTATGGATGCTTTTTACAATCCTGGTCATTTTATTTCTACCAGAATTTTTTTCTATAGTCGTTTATTAATCTTTGTTAAGAATTTTGGCTCCTCATCACTTTGCACAACCAATTTTAGACTGTGTTTGGTTTTTCTTGAGGGAACATATAACTGAAGAATTGGAGAAGAACTGATGTCCGGAGGGCAAAAATGAAGCAGATGTACACAAGTAAGGCAGAGGAAAAACAGAGAATTTCAATGGTTGATTTGGTTTCTGGTCACTTTCTACTCTGGGTTTAAGTTATCGTAAGATCCAGCTATGCTTCCTATTCTTGGATTCAATAGGAAACCCTCGAATACTTCTAAAACTTTACCTTCATCCCTAAGCTAATAGAATTTTTATTACATACAGTTCAATTATCCATGATTGAGACGTCTGGTATACAGCACCTAGTCACTATCTTGCTTCTATTGAAAAAGTTCATGTTTCAATTTACCTATTTCTGCTCAAAACTAAATTCTTGAGTTAAAACCACATTCACTTAGAGAACAATATTTATGATTCCAAATATATTTTTTGTTTAAAAGGCATTGGTGCAAAAAATCAAAACTATATAAGTAGTCTTTTTCCCATTTCTTTGGAAATATAAAGGAATGAAATGAAAAGAAACTCACATAATTCACCAACTTAAAGTTCTCTAAGTCTTGTGTTAGTCAACATTTACCCACTTACTTATAAAAGTGAAGAAAATTTACTAATGCAGTAGTAGTGTTAGAAAGTAATGACTCTTCATAGAAGTCAATAGCTCGAATTTGCTATAAATTAAAATTCATGCAGGAAAATTCAAATTGTAAAATAAAGGTAAATAGTTTTTACAAAATTATTTTCACTTTTTAAAAAAGCAAATTACATATTCTAGAAAAAAATAAAATTGCTGACTATAATTTTTAAAGCTTGTATTCAAAACTTATATTGGAAATAGCTACCTTTTGAAAACAGCAAATATTCTCCAAAATCATCAACTAAACCTTTGAGACTAAAACTCCAAATTAACAATACACATAAAAATGAATACAAATTATACCAGACTAGTGTACTTACCTCTTTTTCAGATTCTTTAAATGTTGTTTCTTTCTCCTTTACTCGCTGCATAAACTTTTGTTTCAGTTCTTCTTCTTCCCTCTGGCATTGATCATAGAACTTTTGTCTTTTGGCTTCATAGATCTCTTGAAAACTATAAAAAATATATTATTACTCTCATATTAAAATGGTAATATAAATAAACCTGTAAATATATATATTGTATGTTAAGTCCCATGAAAGGGCATTTACCAACATTTTCTTCATGTATAGAAATAGAAATTTCTATATCATGAGATGTAAAAAAGTGAGGCGCGGTATTAAATAATATATAGAGAGTATGCCTAAAGAGTACTAGAATTGTGAGACAAATATATTAGTGATTTCTTGTTACCACCACTTTTCAATATATCACACTTCTTCACATCTTTTGATAATAAAATTTAGGGAAACCTCTACTTTATAAGGTTCTTATTTAAAATAAAGCCAGGCAGGGATGCCTGGGTGGGCCAGTCAGTTAAGCCATCTGCCTTCGGCTCAGGTCATGATCCTAGGGTCCTGGGATTGAGTCCCACATCAGGCTCCTTGCTAAGCAGGGAGCCTGCTTCTTCCTCTGCCTGCCACTCCCCCTGCTTGTGCTCTCTCTCTGATGAATAAATAAATAAGTAAAATCTTTTAAAAATAAAAATAAAATAAAATAAAATAAAATAAAGCCAGGCATCATCATCATCACTATCATCTAATAATCAAAACAGTATGGAACTAGCACAAAAATAGATACATAGATAAATGGAACATAGTAGACAGTCCCAAAACAAACCCAGGTTTATATGGTCAATTAATCTATGACAAAGGAGGCAAGACTATACAATGGGGGAAAGACAGTCTCTTCATTAACTGGTACAGGAAAACTGAACAGCTATATGTGAAAGTATGAAACTGGACCAGTTTCTTATGCCATACACAAAAAAAGCCTCAAAATTAATTAAATACCAAAATGTGAAACCTGAAACCATAAAACTCCCAGAAGAAAAGATAAGCAGTAATCTCTGGGACACTGGCCAACATTTTTCTACCAACATTTTTCTAGCTATGTCTCCTCAGGCAAAAGAAACAAAAGCAAACATAAACTATTATGACTACACCAAAATAAAAGGCTTTTGTAGAGTGGAGGAAATGATCAACAAAAAGAAAAGGCAACCAATTGAATGGAAAAAAAAACTGTAAATGATATATCTGATAAGAGGCTAATAACCAAAATATTATAAAGAACTTATATGACTCAACACTAAAAAAATAAACTGATAAAAAATGGTCAGAGAACACGAACAGACATTTTTCCAATGAAAATATACAGATGGCCAAAAACCACATGAAAAAATGCTCAACATTACTATCATCAGGGAAATGCAAATTCCCCAAAAACCACAATGAGAAATTGTCTTACACCTGTCAGAATTGTTAGACTCAAAAAGACAAAAATAAAAAAATTTTGGTGAGGATGTGGCCAAGAGGAACCCCCATGCACTGTTGGCTGGAATGGAAATTGGTGCAGCCACTGTGGAAAACAGTATGGAGTTTCCTTAAAAAATTAAAAATAGAAATACCATAGGTTCCCGTAATTCCATTAATGAAAATGAAAACGCTAATTTGAAAAAAATATATGAATCCTTATGTTTATTTCAGCATTATTTACTGTTGCCAAGATGTGGAGGCAACCTAAGTTTCCATCAACAGATGAATGGATAAATAAGATGTGGGGTGTGTGGGTGAGTGTGTGTGTGTGTAAAGAATATTAAAGAATCTTGCTATCTGTGACATGAATGAACCTAGAGAGTACTATGAGAGTACCATGCTAAGGGAAATGTCCGACATAGAAAAATACCATATAATTTCATTTATATGTGGAATCTAAAAAACAAAGCAAAAGAACAGACAAATAAAGAAACAAGAAAAGGAGGAACAGAAGAATAAATACAGAGAACAAACTGGTGATTGCCAAAGGGAAGGGTAATGGGAGATTGGCAAAATAGGTGAAAGGGAGTGGGAGGTACAGGCTTCTGGTTATGGTATAAAGAAGTCATGGGGATGAAAGGTACAGCACAGGAAATATAGTCAGTGGTATTATAATAGTGTTGTATGGTGACCAATGGTAACTACACTTGTGGTGAGCATAGCATAATGTATAAAGTTATCAAGTAATTATTTGTAAACCTGAGAGTTATGTAATATTGGGTATCAACTATACTTCTTTTTTTTTTTTTAAGATTTTATTTATTTATTCGACAGAGATAGAGACAGCCAGTGAGAGAGGGAACACAAGCAGGGGGAGTGGGAGAGGAAGAAGCAGGCTCATAGCGGAAGAGCCTGATGTGGGGCTCGATAACGGATCACCAGGATCACGCCCTGAGCCGAAGGCAGATGCTTAACCCCTGTGCCACCCAGGCACCCCTATACTTCATTTTTTTAAAAAATTGACTTTAGGGGCGCCTGGGTGGCACAGCGGTTAAGCGTCTGCCTTCGGCTCAGGGTGTGATCCTGGCGTTATGGGATCGAGCCCCACATCAGGCTCTTCTGCTGTGAGCCTGCTTCTTCCTCTCCCACTCCCCCTGCTTATGTTCCCTCTCTCGCTGGCTGTCTCTATCTCTGTCAAATAAATAAATAAAATCTTAAAAAAAAATAAAAAATAAAAAATAAAAAATAAATAAAAATTGACTTTAAGAGTGGAAAAAATCCGGTTTCCACAACATCTTTATTAAAAAGTCCATCTCTTCTCCCAAAATAAAAATATGAAAGTTATGTCAGGCATCTTTCAAAATTCAATTCAGTTAAGATAGCCAGTTCAATTTTGGTTGTCTTCGAAGTACCTAAAAAATCGATATACCTGGATCATACCTCACTGTAATTCTTTAGAGTACAAATCCTATTCCTCTTAAATATAACTAAATACACCTGCTCTCAAACTATTTTCACTTGACTTCTACAATGTTACGGTTGCTTTTTCTCTTTCCTTCATCCAATATTCAATGTCCTTTGCCATCCTTCTCAATATCCTTTGCCAGCCTTTATCAATCTTTGCCAATATTTGAAAATCTCTTCCATGAACATCTATTTCATATGAAATACAAAAATAAAAACAAAATAGTATTTTTCTTCTGGATACACATTTCACCATATACACATACTGAATACTCATATTTGAGCATATAAATGGGCCCCTGAATTACATTGCTGTTAATAACTCCGTCCAAGTCTGATGATTAAAAAAACATACAATTCAGGATGACCCAGAATGTGAAATGTACAGCTATTCTCATTCCCAAATGATTGAATCTCATGGTTGTAAGGGATTTCTAAATCACCCATTAGCTTGTTCTGACAAGATCTCCTCCACTCACCTAAGTGGCTTGTTATCTGGGCCCACATCAGTAAAGCCCATTTTTTTCAGTTTGCAGCACCTATAACGTTCATAGTGCTGAATGTGGGTTTGTTCTTTCAGGTCTTCCATATTTATGCAAAGAAGCATATCCCGGAGCTTGACAAAATCACAGTGATTTTCATTTTCCACTAGGCAGAAAAATAAGAAAGCAGCAACACTCATGATCAATCCTTGGCACCCACTAAGTATTCCTGAGTGAATGTATGCATGAAAAACACATTTAAAATAACAGCTGAGAGATTGTTATAATTAATAGATATAATTCTTTGTAACTGTAACTATGATTATATGGTACATATCTATTACAGGGAGAGTTTATATTTGGATCAGGAAATTTGCTTTAAATGTATTAGCCACAGAATAAATAGGAAACAGTGAATTAACATGTTATATTACTGTATGGCATAGTTTTTTGTTAATAACTGTTAGTATTTTACAAACTACCCCCAAGGTATTTCACAGAGCACTAAGAAAGAATGTAATATAATTCACTAAAGTAAGTAATTTCATTAATGTAATCCTGCTACCATGAAGGCATTAAAAATTATGCATGTTTTAGTTCTCAAATACTATTTATATCCTGTATTTATGAGACCAAATTAGTCAAAGTTTAAAAATCAACCAATAAATTTACATGCCTCTCTCCTATGTTTGTCGTATCCATACTACTGGGCACTATATATATTTTATCATGCATGATATTGTAACCAAATTTAATATTCATTAAAATATATTGTTTTTAAGTGTGTTTCATAAATTTAATTTTTAATATAGGAATTAATAAAACAACATTTTGGAAACTAGTACAAGTGGAGATAATAATCCAATCCCCAATAATTTGTATTACAACTATATAAACCAGAGAATAAATGACTGCCTGTTGTTATATCAACTCATGACAATGTTAGATAGCTAATATAAATATTTAAGCGTAATTTTTCCAAAGGTAAATTACATGTTTTTATCTTAAAAATAGTTTACCATCCTTTTTGTCTAGTGACCACTTAAAAATGCCTTAATTAAGTAGTAATTAATTTATGTAACAGGTTTTAAACACCGGTATTTATGCTTTAATGTTGTTCAAAGTTCTTTTGTTCAAACCACTTTCCAACATTCTGAATGTAATTGTTTACGCATAGAGAGATACTCTGCCAATGTGAGATTGGGGTAAATGAGGAGGTTGTACCAAACCTCTGTGAGTTTTTGTTTAGAGCACCACCTAGCAAACGCCTATGAGAACGAATTATAGTCAAAGTAAGAATTTGCTTAAATGGAAAAGAATTTGTGCTCTTCATTAGTAACCTTTAATTTACTGTTTAGCAATAACTACCAATATTGACTCAAGTTAAAATATTTTAAGACTATGAGAATACACACACACACACACACACACACACACTTTCCAGAGCAAGCCTGCTCACTTTCATCACATTTACCTTGTAAAACTCCCCAAGGGTACTGACGGCCTCTGACCATTCTTTTTCCAACTTTCACTTCATCCATACTCCCTACTACAGCAAAAGGTAATTGTCCCTAAAAGTAAAACAACTTTAATTATGTTCTCTTACAACAGTATGGCCTACTCTGTTACTTATTTCTGTTATGGAAATCAAAAGAGACAAGAATATCATAGTAAGTTTATTCAAAAAATGTATCTACCCTGTCTCAGATTTTTAAATGCGGAGGTAAATTTGTGCAAATTAATTTTTGCAAGCATTATCATCAGGCCATGCACACAACTGAAAACTATCTACTGAGCAGAGCCTAAAGCAAGGGGTTCTGCTGTGGGGAATACAAATAAAAAATATTTTTACGAGACACAATTTTTTTCACATTATCTTTACCCTGAAACACAAATATGTTGAGGAAATGATATGTAAACAACTTTTAACTCTAGTATACAAGTTAAAATGGAAAATATTAAGGAAAAAAACTATGATAATTAGTTAATGGATATACAATTAGAATATATTAATAAATATACTAAATATGTCTCAATGAATTCTAAATAAAATTAAAGGGTCACTCTTGGAGGTGAGAGTCAGAGGGATCTGAAAATTAATGTGGAACCCACAGGAGATTGGGGAAGATGAAAAGCAAAGTAAGAAGAATAATCCCAGGTAAAATAGGGTTTTGAGCAGGATGTAAAGACAGCAGAAATATGCAAGATAAATTCATGATCTGTCAGAAGTTACATAGATTGTCTGAATAGAAGGGTTGATATACAAGAAATGTCAAAGATAAAAATTATTAAGCACCATGTTAAATATTTAATAATTAACAGTATTTAATTTACGGATTAATTTTGGTTAAAAAAAAGTATTCCCTATGAATTCCTAGAGGTAAAATTAGAGAGGTCAAAATCTTTAAGACAGTATCTAAAGTCAATATAACACAGAAGATAAATAAAAAGTTTACATTACTCAGCTTTTCAATTCAGAAAACTGTTTAGTTTGTGAAGTCTTAAAGTAAATGGTGTATGAAAAATAACAAAAGAAAATGGAAGAAACAGAATTCGTACTTATTTGTTATAACCAGACACTGTGTATCAGGAACTTTGCAAAGATTATAGCATTTATACCTCACAAGAAGCCTCAATAGTCATCTTAGTGATCCCATAGTGTATATAAGTCAACAGCCTCAGGGAAGATAGGAATTGTATTAAGAGCCTATTTTTTAAAGAGTTTTACTCTTTCTTAAAGTTTTTATTTAAATTTCAGTTACTTAACATATAGTGTAATATTAGTTTCAGGTGTACAATGTAGAGATTCAACACTTCCATACAACACTCAGTGCTCATGACAATGCACTCCTTAATCCCCATCACCTATTTAACCCATCTCCCCTCTGATAAACATCAGTTTGTTATCAATAGTTAAGAGTCTGTTTCTTGGCTTTTCTCTCTCTCTCTTTCCCTCTCTTTCTCCTTTACTCATTTTTTTAAAAGATTTTATTTATTTATTTATTTGACAGAGAGAGAGACAGCCAGCGAGAGAGGGAACACGAGCAGGGGGAGTGGGAGAGGAAGAAGCAGTCTCCCAACAGAGGAGCCTGATGTGGGGCTCAATCCCAGAACGCCGGGATCACGCCCTGAGCCGAAGGCAGACGCGTAACGACTGAGCCACCCAGGCGCCCCTCTCCTTTACTCATTTGTCTTCTTTCTTTCTTTCTTTTTTTTTTTTTAAAGATTTTATTTATTTATTTATTTGACAGAGAGCCAGCCAGCGAGAGAGGGAACACAAGCAGGGAGAGTGGGAGAGGAAGAAGCAGGCTCCCAGCAGAGCAGGGAGCCTGACGTGGGGCTCAATCCCAGGACCCTGGGATCATGCCCTGGGCCGAAGGCAGACATTAATGACTGAGCCAACCAGGTGCCCCTGTCTTGTTTCTTAAATTCCACATATGAGTGAAATCATATGGTATTTGTCTTTTTCTGACTAACTTATTTCCCTTGGCATTATATGCTCTAACTCTATCCATGTCATTGCAAATAGCAAGATTTCATTTTTCTTATGGCTGAATAATATTCGATTGAATATATGAACCACATCTTCTTTATCCATTCATCTATTGATGGACACATTGGCTGCTTCCATAATTTGGCTATTGTAAATAATGCTGCTATAAACATAGAGGTGCATGTATCCCTTTGAATTAGTGGTTGTTTTTTTTTTGGCGGGGGGGAGGTAAATACCAAACAGTGCAGCTTTGGATCATAGGATTGCTCTATTTTTAATCGTCTGAGGAATTTACATACTGTTTTTCCTGTTTTGCTTCTTATAGTCCAGTTTTCTTTTTGTTTCCATTTACATCTTAAATGTTTTTTCATACCTCCACTTTTAATCTGCATGTGTCTTTAGGTCTGAAGTGAATCTCTCATAGACAACATATGGGTCTTGCTTTTTTATCCGTTCAGTAATTCAATGTCTTTGGATTAGAGTATTTAAAACATTTACCTTTAGGGCGGTCAATGATAAATAGGTACTTATTGGCAGTTATTAATTGTTTTACAGTTGTTTTTATGGCAGTTATTGTTTTACAGTTGTTTTTATACTTCTTCTCTATTCCTTCTTCCTTCTCTTGCATTCTTCCTTTGTGGTTTAATGTTTTTCTCTAGTGTTATTCTTTTATTTCTTTATCTTTTTAATATCTATTTTAGATTTTTTATTTTTTTACCATGAGTTTCATATATAATATCTTATGTGTATAGTAGCTTATATTAAGTTGATGGTGACTTAAGTTTGAACCCATCTTAAAAGAATGAAATTTCTATCCCCTCTCCCCACATTTTAAATATATGATGTCATACTTTACATCCTTTTATCTTATGAATTCTTGACTCATATTAGTGGGTAGGATGGTATGGGTGTTTTTGTTTTGTTTTGTTTAACTTCAAGTTAGTTAACATATAGTTTTATTATCAGTTTTAGGGGGAGAATTCAGTGATTCATCAGTTGCATATAACACCCAGTGCTCATTATATCAAGTGCCCTCCTTAATGCCCCCATCACTCAATTACCCCATCACTCACCCACCTCCCCACCAGCAACCCTCAGTTCATTCCGTATAGCTAAGAGTCACATCTGTTGTCTCCTGACTTGTTAATATCATCCATTCTGACCAGTGTGAGGTAGTGTCTCATTGTGCTTTTGATTCATATTTTCCTGATGCTGAGTGATGTTCAGCATTTTTTCATGTGCCTGTGGGACATTTGTATATCTTCTTTGCAGAAATGTCTGTTCATGTCTTCTACCCATTTCGTGACTGGATTTTTGTTTTTTGGCTGTTGAGTTTGATAAGTTCTTCATAGATTTTGGATACTAGACCTTTATCTGGTATGTCATTTGCAAATATCTTCTCCCATTCCATAGGCTGCCTTTTAGTTTTGTTGATTGTTTCCTTTGCTGTGAAGAAGCTTTTTATCCTGATGAAGTCCCAATAGTTCATTTTTGCTTTTGTTTCCTTTGCCTTTGGAGACGTGTCTAGGAAGAAGTTCCTGGGGCCAAGGTGAAAGAGGTTGCCATTTGTGTTCTCTAGGATTTTGATGGATTCCGTATCACATTTACATCTTTTATCCATTTTGAATTTTTAAAAAGATTTTATGTATTTATTTGGCAGAAAGAAAGAGAGAGAGAGAGAGAGAGAGTGCACAAGCAGGAGGAGTAGGAGAAGGAGAAGCAGACTCCCCGCCAAGCCGGGAGCCTGATGCAGGGCTCAATCCCAGGACTCCAGGATCATGACCTGAGCCAAAGGCAGATGCTCAACTGGCTGAGCCACCCAGGCACCCCTGAATTTATTTTTGTGTATGGTATAAGAAAGTGGTCCAGTTTCCTCCTCCTGCATGCAGCTGTCCAATTTTCCCAATACCATTTGTTGAAAGACTGTCTTTTTTCCATTGGCTATCCTTTCCTGCTTTGTCGAAGGATAGTTGACCACAGAGTTGAGAGTCCATTTCTGGGTTCTCTATTCTGTTCCATTGATCTATGTGTCTATGTACGTACCAGTACCATCGTGTCTTGAAGATTACAGTTTTGTAATATACCTTGAAGTCTGGAAATGTGATGCCTCCAGCTTTGCTTTTCTTTTTCAACATTATTTGGACTATTTGGGGTCTTTTGTGGTTCTGTACAAATTTTAGAATTGTTTGTTCCAAGCATGCTACGACTTTTAAGTACAGAAGGTAGAACTGAAATTTAAGTCTAACTACAAGGTTTATCTTTTCAAATATGATTTGAGGAGGAGTTAACATGACAGAGGAGTAAGGGGAACCTAAGTTTCCCTCATCCCTTGGACACAGCTAGATAATTATCAAAACAATCTGAACAGCCAAGAAATCAATCTGAGGCCTGAAAGAACAAAACTACAAGTCTTCAAGCAGAAAAGCAAGCACCCTCTGGAAGCTGGAGGTGCAGAGAGTGGATCTGGGGGAGATAAGAACTTTGCGGGCTGCGGAGGGGAGGGAGCCCTGCTTACAGCTCTGTTTAAGCAGCAGAGCATAAAATTTGAAGGTTAGGAGTCAGCCACCACCAGGTCGTGACTAGCTAAAAGTTGCTGCAGTAGAGAAGGAGGGCAGAGACCCAGGAATGGCCTGAGAATGCCTGGGTCGCAAGAAGAACGGGTGGTGCCAACATGCTACACTGTTCCCAGGCATAGGAGCAGGGAATCCAGCTGAGGGCCGTGACACTGGATGCCAGCTCTCTTCTCTTCCTTGCCATAAACTCTAAACTGCTGTGCAGTAACATGGCCACTTTCTTGGGATGGGCCAGTAAATGGGTAAAAAGCCATGAGACCCTGACCCAGAGGACCAGCATGGGTCTGCACCACGGAAGTCCCTAAAATTTAGAGTTTTGAAACCCAGCCACACAACTGAGACAAACAACTCAGACACAGGCAGGGTGAAGGCAGAGATCTGAAGGAAGCCAGGGACAAGAGGGGTGATTGTTTGCATTTCTGTGAAGGGCTCCTGAAGAGTGGTGGATGTGAACTCTCAGTTCCAGGGCTAGAGAGCATGGGGCTGCCATTTTCACCAGCTCCTCAATGCTAAAAGTCTTAAGGGAGCAAATCTCCAGCTAGTAGAGGTTGGAGCAGCCTACACCAAGCCCTGCCCCCCACACCCTGCAGGCACATCTCCACTTGGACAAGTCCACTTGAGAATCAGCGAGGCCCTCCCCCATAAGACAAGCAGAAACAACTCACACACAAGTCTACTGATCATAGAGGACGCCAGAGCCTCATCTCTAGGGGAAATAGGGGAAATCTAACTACCTTTTTATTTCTATTTTTTTATTATTTATTATTTTTTATTGCTACTTTAATTGTTTATTATTTTTTAACTTTATTTTTATATATATTTTTATATTTTATCTTTGTTTTTGATTTTTGGGGGATCTAGCTGCTGCTGCTGCTGCTGCTGCTGCTGCTGCTTCTTCTTCTTCTTTTAATTTAGCTTCTTTTAACAAGCAGACCAAAATACAACCAGGGTCTAGTTTGCTTTGTTTTTTCTGGAAAAAGTGACAAGGCAGAGGAATTCACCCCAAAAGAAAGAACTAATGGCCAGGGATTTAATCAAAACAGATATAAAAAAGACGTCTGAACTAAAATTTAAAACAACAATTATATGGATATTAGCTGGGCTTGAAAAAATTCACAGAAGAAACTAAAGAATCCCTTAATACAGAGATAAATGAATTAAAATCTAGTAAAACCAAAATTAAAAATACTATAACCGAGATGCACGTTATAAAAATGAGGATGGATGAGTAGAGGAACAATTCATTTATACAGAAGATAAAATTATAAAATAATGAAGCTGAAAAGAAGAGGGAAAGAAAGGTAATGGATCACAAAGGTAGACTTAGGGAAATCAGAGACTTATTAAAATATAATAACATTTGCATCATGGGTGTCCCAGAAAATAAAGAGAGAAAATGGGGCAGAAGGCTTATTTGAACAAATTATAGATGAAAGCTTCCCTAATATGGGGAAGGATGCAGACATTAAAACCCAAGAAGCAAAGAGAACTCCCATTAAATTCAACAAAGGCCGATCATCGCCAACACATATCATAGTCAAATTCACAAAATACACAGAAAAGGAAAGAATCCTGAAAGCAGCAAGGGAAAAAAAAAAGTCCTTAACTTATAAAAGAAGACAGATCAGAATCACAGCGGATTTGTGGCAGGTCAGAAGAAAAGATATATTCAACATTATGTGTGGGAAAAACAGGGAGCCAGGAATTCTTTATCCAGCAGAACTGTCATTCAGAATGAAGAAGAGATGAAAGAGTTTTTCAGACAAACAAAAACTAAAGGAGTTTGTGACCACTAAACCAGGCCTGTAAAAATTTTAAGGGGGACTCATTGAGTGGAGAAAAAGGACCAAAAGCAACAAAGACTAGAAAGGACAACAGAACATGACAAGAAACATACTCTACAGGTAGCACAATGACACAAAATTCATATCTTTCAATAATCACTCAGAATGTAAATGAACCAGGGGGCGGGGGGAAAGATGGCAGAGGGGTAGGGGACCTTATTTCAACCGGTCCCCTGCATCGAGCTGGATATCGACCAGACCATTCTGAACACCCACAAACTCAGCCTGAGATGTAAGAAGATACATCTGGATCTCAACAAACAGAACATTACTGGTGGTTTGTCTCGAGGTATGAAGTGGGGAGCTGAGAATCTGTGGGCACATATCGGAAGATAAACAGAAGGGGGAGGGAGCCTCCGTGAACTTGTGCTGGGAAGGTGAAAGCCTCCCACCCTGGGGACCAGGCACAGACTTGCAGACCAGAAAGGTCTTTAGGACACCACCCACCACACTGAACCGGGAGCTCGGGAGCGCGTGTGCGAGCTAGGGCGGCTGGTGGTGTTAGAAGCACAAAGGGCAGAGACGTGGCAGCCCTGGGAATGAGGACTGGGAGAGCAGCTGTGGAGCACACAACTCAGGACACTGTGGGTTTTAGCAGCACTGACAGAATGGAGTCAGTGTAGCCTGGAGAGCTCAGTGAAGAGCAGACTGCGATCTCTCTGTTCTGAGACAGAGGTTTGGATATGGTCACATCTGCTCTGACTCTCAGAAAAGACACAGAAAGCTACCAGGGAGAGCCGCCGGAGAACAAAAGCCCCCCAAAACTGGTTCTCACTGAGTCCATCCCCCCCACAGGGGGTAGGGCAACTCTCCCCAAAGAGGGTTGCCTGAGTATCAGCGCAGCAGGCCCCTCCCTCAGAAGGCCGGCTGGAAGTACAAGAAGCCCATCTCCTTAAGGTCCCTATAAAACAGTTGCATCTTGCTTGGGTCCTGGTCAATAACTTGGACTCTGTACATCCCCACAACCACACCTCATCAGGATGACAAAGAGGAGGAACCCCCAACAAAGGAAGAAACAGAGACTATGGCCTCTGCCACAGAACTAATGGATATGGATATAACCAAGATGTCAGAAATGGATTTCAGAATACCAATTATCAAGATGATATCTAGGCTTGAGAAAAATAGTAACAAAAATATAAAATCTCTAAGGGCTGAAATGAGATCTAATCTGGCTGACCTTAAAAATGCTATGAATGAAATGCAGTCTAAACTGGATGCTCTGACTGCCAGGGTAAATGAGGCAGAAGAACGAATTAGTGAGTTAGAGGATGAGATGATAGAAAAGAAGGAAAAAGTGACATGGGAAAAAAAAAATCCAATTTCAAGAAATTAAGCTGAGGGAGATTACTGACTCAACGAAACATTACAATGTCAGAATTATCAGGAACCCCAAGGAGGTGGAGAAAGAGAGAGGTCTAAAAGATATATCTGAGCAAATCGTAGCTGAGAACTTCCCTAATCTGCGGAAGGAAACAAGCATTCATGTCCAAGCAGCCCATTCTTTGGCTCTCTGTTTGCAGCCAGCTTCCTTGCTCCAATGCCTGGGAACTCTGCAGCACTCAGGGACCCCCATTCTTTTTGTGACCCCAGGGATCCTGAGACCACACTGTTCCACCTAGGATTCTGCCCGCTTTGCCACCTGAGCGCCTTTCAGACAGGAACGTCCCTCACGGAGCAGACGTCCACAAGTTTTTATTTTGTGCTCCATTGCTCTATCACTTTCCAGTAGCCAGCTTATGGAGGTTCCCTCCCCCTAGCTCCGTGGTTTGTCTTCAGATATATGGCCTGGGATTCCTTGCAAAAAGTAGTTGCTTTTCTATTTGTAGAATTGCAGCAATTCTTTTCTTAGATCTCCAGTTGAGTTCACAGATGTTCAGAAAGATTTGAGAGCTATCTAGCTGAGTTTCAGGGGCCAGACAAAAACAAGGGTCCCCTACTCTTCTGCCATCTTCCTCTGAAACCTGTTATATTTCTATACACCAATAATGAAGCAGCAGATAAAGAAACCAAGGAATCAATCCCATTTGCAATTGCACCCAAAACGGTAAGATACCTAGGAATATATCTAACTAAAAAAGTAAAAAAAATCTATACTTTGAAAATAATAAAACACTAATGAAAGAAATTGAGGACACAAATAAATGGAAAAACATTCTGTGCTCGTGGTTTTGAAGAACAAACATTGTTAAAATGTCTATACTACTGAAAGCAATCTACACATTTAAAGCAATCCCTATCAAGATACTACCAGCGTTTTTCACAGAACTAGAACAAACAATCCTATAATTTGTATGGAACCAGAATAGACCCCAAATAGTCAAACAATTGTTTAAAAGAAAAACAAAACTGGAGGCATCACGATTCTGGATTTCAAGCTATGTTACAAAGCTGTAGCCATCACGATAGTAAGGTACTGGGGCTCCTGGGTGGCTCAGTCAGTTAAGTATCTGCCTTCAGCTTAGATTATGATGCCAGGGTCCAGGGTTCAAGCCCTGCATTGGGGTCCATGCTCAGTGAGGAGCCTGTTTCACCCTCTCGCTCTGCAGTTCCCCTTGCTTGTGTTCTCTATCAAATAAATAATATTAAAAAAAGAAAAAGACAGTATGGTACCAAAACAAAAACAGACACATAGATCAATGGAACAGAACAGAGAACGCAGAAATGGACTCTCTAATCTATAGCCAACTAATCTTCAATAAAGCAGGAAAGAATATCCAAAGGGAAAAAGAAGGAAGGAAACACCTCTTCGATAATGGTGCCGGGAAAACTGTGCAGCAACATGCAAAAGGATGAAACCAGACCTCTTTCTTATACCATAAAACAAAAATAAATTCAAAATGGATGAAAGACCTAAGTGTGAGACAGGAATCCATCAAAATCTTAGAGGAGAACACAGGCAGAAACCTCTTTGACCTCAGCCTTGCAACTTCTTATTAGACACATCGCCTGAGCCAAGGGAAACAAAAGCAAAAATGAATTGTTGAGACTTCATCAAGATAAATAGCTTCTGCACAGCAAAGGAAACCATCAACAAAACTAAAAGGCAAACAACAGAATGGGAGAAGATATTTGCAAATGACATACCTGATAAAGGGTTAATATCCAGATCCTATAAAGGACTTACCAAATTCAACAACCAAAAAACAAACTATCCAGTTAAGAAATGAGCAGAAGGGGGGCGCCTGAGTGCCTCAGTCGTTAAGTATCTGCCTTTGGCTCAGGGCGTGATCCCGGCGTTCTGGGATCGAGCCCCACATCAGGCTCCTCTGCTGGGAGCCTGCTTCTTCCTCTCCCGCTCCCCCTGCTTGTGTTCCCTGTCTCGCTGCCTGTCTCTCTCTCTCTCTGTCAAATAAATAAATAAAATCTTAAAAAAAAAAGAAATGAACAGAACACATAAATAGACACTTTTCCAAAGAACATACAAATGACTAACAGGCAAATGAAAAGATGCTCAACATAACTTATCATCAAGGAAATGCAAATCAAAACCATGATGATATGCCACCTCTCACCTGTCAGGATGGCTAAAATTAACAACACAAGAAACAAGAGGTGTTGGTGAGGATGCGGAGAAGGGGAATCTTCTTGCACTGTTGGTGGAAATGCCAACTGGTACAGTCACTCTGGAGAACTGTATGGAGGTTCCTCGAAAAGTTAAAAATAGAACAGCCCTAAGATCCAGTAATTGCACTACTAGGTATTTACCCAAAGGATAAAAAAATACTGATTTGAAGGGGTACATGCACCCTGATGTTTGTAGCAGCATTATCAACAATAGCTAAACTATTGAGACAGCCTAAATGTTCACTGAATGATGAATGGATAGAGAAGATGTGACATATATATATATTTCAGTAAAATATAGAAAAATCAAAGATATTAAAAGTGGATTCTTTGAAAAGATCAACAAAATTGACCAACCTTTAGCCAGATCAACCAAGATAAAAAGAGATTCAAGTTACTAGAATCAGAAATGAGACACAATACCACCAACATTGCAGAAATAAAAATAATCATAAATGAATACTATGAACAATTGCACACCAACAAATTAGACAACTAAATAAAATGGATATTTAGACATTTCTCCACTGATGATATACAAATGTAAAAAGCACATATAAAGATGCTCAACTTCAGTAATCATTAGGAAAATTCAAATCAAAAGCACAGTGAGATACTACTTCACATCCATTAAGACTAGCTATTATTTAAGAAAGAAAAAAACCAGAAAAGCAGCATTGGTTAGGATGTAGATAAACTGCAGTTGTTAATGAAAAATAGCACAGATGCTATGGAAACGGTATGACAGTTCTCAAAAAAATTAAACATAGAATTCCATAAACTCTAACAATTCCACTTCTTGGCATGTACTCAAAGTAATTAAAAGCAGGACTCAAAGAGATATTTGTATAGACATTAAAGGACAAATATCGTATAATTCTGTTCTTAGGAACTACCATAAATAGTCAAATTTATAGACAGACTGTAAATAGACAAAATTATAGACAGACAAAATACAACAGTGGTTTCCAGGGGCTGAGGGGAGGAGTAATGTGGAGTTACTGTTTCTTAGATACAGGCTTTCACTTTTGCAAGGTGAAAAGGGTTCTGTGGATAGATGGTGATGACGGACATACAAAAATGTGAATGATTAATACCACTCCACTGTATACGGTAGAAGATTGAAGATGGTAAATTTCATGTTAGGTGTATTTTCCATAGTTTTTTAAACTCTTAAAAGAAAACATAAATATTTATTACCTTGGATTTGGCGAAATATTCTTAGATATGACACCAAAAATACAAACAACAAAAAAGATAAATTGGACTTCATCAAAATTAAACGTTTGTGTTTCAAATGATAGCAAAAAGAAAGTGAGGAAATGACCAACAGCTTGGGAGAAAATACTTCCAAGTTATATGTCTCATAAGGAACTTGTATCAAGAATACATAAAGAATTTACAACTCAGTGATAAAAAGACAAAGCTCACTTAAAAATGGATCTTTTTTTCCATTTTCTAGATCCTTATTAAATGGATATAAGCAAACATTTCTCCTGGGAAGATATGCTTATAGCCAATAAGTACAAGAAGAGACCAAATATCATTAATTCTATTTATATGATATGTCCAGAACAAAGAAATCATCTACAGAGAGGGAAGTTGATTAGTGGTTGCCTGGGGTTGGTGAGGAGGAGGTCTGACAGGTCGCAGAGGAGAAGAGAAGAGAAGAGAAGAGAAGAGAAGAGAAGAGAAGAGAAGAGAAGAGAAGAGGAGAGGGAGAGGAGAGAAGAAAGAAGAAAAGAGGAAGGGAGGGAGGGAAGGGGTGAAGAGGAGGGGAGTGGAGGGGAGGAGAGAAAAGAGATTTCCCACAATAGATTTTAAAGTCTCTTTGTCAGATACAAGTGACAATTTATTACTAATATTTTTACTTATAAATTATATTTTTATTCCCACACAAAACAGAATTGATATTCAGTAGTTAAAAGCTTACATTCATTGAGGAGTTCATCTGAGCAGTAGTTTCATCATCTGTTGGAAACTGATATATCTGGATGCCATTACTAACCAATTCACTCATTATTTTACACTTGAATTTCTGTAAATCATTTTTAGAAATTGTATCTGCTTTGGCAATCAATGGCACAATGTTCACCTGTAAATAAAGAAGCAAACAAAATCTCACCATTGAGGATTTGTTGTCAATCCTGGAATTTTTATGTCAAAACCTCACAAGCTCTGACAATAAATTCTTACAGCTAGATAATCATTGGCTACTACCATACGTTCCTCACAAAATGGCTTTCCAAAGTCATTAGTACTTTTGAAGATTAATCTTTTATCAGAATTCAAGTTTAGAAGTTTCAAATTTGGAGAGCTGTGGAAAGATGGCGGAAGGGTAGGGGACCCTATTTCAACCAGTCTCCTGAATTGAGCTGGATATCTACCAGACCATCCTGAACACCCATGAAATCAGCCTGAGATGTAAGAAGGTACATCTGGCTCTCTACAAACAGAACATCTCTGACGCTTGGTCTCGAAGTATGAAGTGGGGAGCCAGGAGTCTGTGGGCAGATATCAGGAGATAAATGGAAGGGGGAGGGAGCCTCCATGCTCCTGCACCAGGAAGGCGGAGCCTCCCACACTGGGGAGCAGCCAGACTAGCAGACCAGTAGCACCAGGGAAAGGTCTTTGGACACCACACCAGACTGAAACCTGGAGCTTGGGCGCACGCGTGCAAACCGGGGGCAGCTGGTGGTTTTAGAAGCACAAAGGGCCCAGATGTGCCCAGCCCTGGGAGCGAGGACTGGGAGAGTGGCTGTGGGGCGCACAACCCAGGACGCTGCGGGTTTTTAGCAGCACCGACAGAAACGGAGTCAGTGTGGCTTGAGGACCTCAGTGAAGAGCAGACTGCGATCTCTCTGTTCTGAAACAGAGGTTTGGATATGGTCACTTTTGCTCTGAATCTCAGAAAAGACACAGAAAGCTACCAGGGGAAGCTGCCAGACAACAAAAGCCCCCAAAAATGTATTCTCAGAGCCCATCTCCCCACTCCCACAGGGGTCAGGGCAACTCTGACCAAACAGGGTTGCCTGAGTATCAGTGTGGCAGGACCCTCCCCCAGAAGGCAGGCTGGAAGTACAAGAAACCCACATCCCTAAGGTCCCTATAAAACAGCTGCATCTTGCTTGGGTCATGGTCAATAACTTGGACTCTGTACATTCCCGCAACCACACCTCATCAGAATGACAAGGAGGAGGAACCTCCAACAAATGAAAGAAACAGAGACTATGGCCTCTGCCACAGAACTAATGGATATGGATATAACCAAGATATCAGAAATGGATTTCAGAATAACAATTATCGAGATGATATCTAGGCTTGAGAAAAATAGTAACAAATATATAGACTCTCTAAGGGCTGAAATGAGATCTAATCTGGTCGAACTTAAAATTGCTATGAATGAAATGCAGTCTAAACTGGATGCTCTGACTGCCAGAGTAAATGAGGCAGAAGAACGAATTAGTGAGTTAAGAGGATAAGATGATAGAAAAGAAGGAAAAACAGGTGACATTGGTAAAACTAATCCAATTTCAAAAAATTAAGCTGAGGGAGATTACTGAGTCAATGAAACGTTCCAATATCAGAATTATCGGGATACCTGAGGGGGTGGGTAAAGAAAGAGGTCTAGAAGATATATTTGAGCAAATCATAGCTGAGAACTTCCCTAATCTGTGGAAAGACACAAGCATTTGTGTCCAAGAGGCAGAGAGGACCCCTCCCAAGGTCAATGAGAACAGACTGACACCATGACATATAATAGAACAATTCGCAAATCTTAGATCCAGGAAAACAATCTTGAAAGCAGCGAAGAAGAAGCGATTCCTTACGTACAGAGGGAGGAACATCAGAATAACGTCAGACCTGTCCATGAAGACCTGGCAAGCCAGAAAGGGCTGGCAAGACATATTCAGGGAACTAAATGAGAATAACATGTAGCCAAGAATACTGTATCCAGCGAGGCTGTCATTCAGAATGCATGGAGAGACAAGGAGCTTCCAAGACCAGGAGAAACTGAAAGAATGTGTGACCACCAAACCAGCCCTGCAAGAAATATTAAGGGGGGTTCTATAAAAGGAGGAAGACCCCAAGAGAGATACAGCACAGAAATTTACAGAGACAATCTATGGAAACAGGACTTCACAGGCAACATGACGACATGAAAATCATATCTCTCAATAATCACTCTGAAAGTGAATGGTCTAAATGCTCCCATAATGCCACAGGGTCGCATACTGGATAAAAAATACATGCCCCATGCACATGCTGTGTACAAGAGACTCACTCTGAACCTAAAGATACATCCAGACTTAAAGTGAAGGGATGGAGAACCATTTTTCATGCCAATGGACCTCAAAAGAAAGCTGGGGTAGCAATTCTCATATCAGACAAATTAGATTTTAAGCTAAAGACTATAGTAAGAGATACACAAGGACACTATATCATTCTTAAAGAGTCTATCCAACAAGAGAATCTAACAACTATAAATATCTATGCCCCCAACAGGGGAGCAGCCAACTACATAAGCCAACTGTTAACCAAAATAAAGAATCACAATAGACAGATCATCTAAGCAGAAAATCAACAAAGAAACAAGAGCTTTGAATGACATACTGGACCAGATGGACCTCATAGATATACACAGAACATTCCACCTTAAAACAGAAAACTCATTCTTTTCGAACGCACATGGAACTTTCTCCAGAATACACCATATACTGGGTCACAAAACAGGTATCAACCAATACCAAAAGATTGAGATTATTCACTGCATATTCTCAGACCACAGTGCTTTGAAACTGGAACACAATCACAAGAAAAAATTTGGAAGAAACTCAAACACTTGGAAACTAAGGACCATCCTGCTTAAGAATGATTGGGTAAACCAGGAAATTAAAGAACTTAAGCAATTTATGGAAACCAATGAGAATGAAAACACATTGGTCCGAAACCTATGGGATACTGAGAGGCCCTAAGGGGAAATACATAGTCATCCAAGCATCACTCAAAAAAACCCAGAAAAATCTAAAATACAGACCCTATACTCACACCTTAAACAACTGGAGATGGAAAAAAATTAACAGGCCTAAGCCATGCACAAAGGAGAACTAATTAAGGTTAGAGCAGAGATCAATGAACTAGAAACTGGAAATACCGTAGAGCAGATCAATGAAACCAGAAGCTGGTTCTTTGAAAGAATTAACAAGATCAATAAATCACTTATGGCCAGACTTATCCAAAAGAAAAGACAAAGGACCTAAATTAATAAAATTATGAATAAAAGGGAAGAGATTATGACTAACACCAAGGAAATAGAAACAATCATTAGAAACTATTATCAACAACTATATGCCAATAAATGAAGCAACCTGGAAGAAATGGATGCCTTCCTGGAAACCTATGAACTACCTAGACTGAAACAGGAAGAGACTGACAACCTAAATAGACCAATAACCAGTGAAGATATTGAAGCAGTGATCAAAAACTTCCCAAAAAACAAGAGTCCAATTGGTAGGAGAAGGAAGGGAAGAATGAAGGGGGGCTAAACAGAAGGGGGAATGAACCACGAGAGACTATGGACTCTGGGAAACAAACTGAGGGTTTCAGAGGGGAGGGGGTGGGGGATTGGGCTAGGCCGGTGATGGGTATTAAGGAGGGCACGTATTGCACGGAGCACTGGGTGTTATATGCAAACAATGAATCATGGAACAATACATCAAAAACTAAGGATGTACTCTATGGTGACTAATATAACATAATAAAAAATAAAAAAAAAAAAAGAGTCCAGGGCCTGATGGATTCCCTGGGGGAACTGTACCAAACATTCAAAGAAGAAATAATACCTATAATCCTGAAGCTGTTTCAAAAAAATAGAAACAGAAGGAAAACTTTCAAACTCATTCTATGAGGCCAGCATTACCTTGATCCCAAAATCAGGCAAAGACCCTATCAAAAAGGAGAATTACAGACCTACATCCCTGATGAATATGGATGCCAAAATTCTCAACAAGATCCTAGCTAATAGGATCCAAAAGTACATTAAAACGGATGGGTATTAAGGAGGGCACATATTGCATGGTGCACTGGGTGTTATATGCAAGTAATGAATCATGGAACTTAACATTAAAAACTAGAGATGTACTGTATGGTGACTAACATAATAAAAAATTATTATTAAAAAAAAAAGGATTATCCATTACAACCAAGTGGGATTCAACCATGGGATGCAATGGTGGTTCAACATTCGCAAATGAATTAGTGTGATAGAACATACTAATAAGGGAAGAGACAAGAATCATATGGTCCTCTCAGTTGATGCATAAAAGGCATTTGACAAAATACAGCTTCCTTTCCTGATTAAAACCCTTCAGAGTGTCGGGATAGGTGGTACTTTCCTCAATTTCATAAAAAAATCTATGAAAAGCACCACAGCAAATATCATTCTCAATGGGGAAAAGCTGAGAGCCTTTCCCTTAAGATCAGGAACACAACAGGGATGCCCACTCTTGCCATTATTGTTCAATATAGTACTAGAAGTCCTAGCAACAGCAATCAGAAAACAAAAAGGAATAAAAGGCACTCAAGTTGGCAAAGAAGAAGTCAAACTCTCTTCACAGATGACATGATACTTTTTGTGGAAAACCCAAAAACTCCACCCCCAAAGTACTAGAACTCATACAGCAATTCAGTAATGTGGCAGGATACAAAATCAATGCACAGAAATCAGTTGCATTTCTGTACACTAACAATGTGACTGCAGAAAGAGAAATTAGAGAATCGATTCCATTTACAATAGCACCAAAACCCATAAGATATCACAGAATAAACTTAACGAGAGAAGTAAAGGATCTGTACTCTAGAAACTACAGAACACTGATGAAAGACATTGAGGAAGACACAAAAAGATGCAAAAACATTCCATGCTCATGGATCAGAAGAATAAACATAGTTAAAATGTCTATGCTACCCAAAGCAATCTACACTTTCAACACCATCCCAATCAAAATACCAATGACATTTTTCAAAGTGCTGGAACAAACAATCCTAAAATTTGTGTGGATTCAGAAAAGACCCCGAATTGCCAAGGAAATGTTGAAAAAGAAAAACAAAGCTGGGGGCATCACGTTGCCTGATTTCAAGCTATACTACAAACTGGTGATGACAAAGACAGCATGGTACTGGCACAAAAACAGACACATCAATGGAACACAATACAGACTCCAGAAATGGACCCTCGACTCTATGGTCAACTAATCTTTTACAGAGCAGGAAAAAACATCCAGTGGAAAAAAGACAGCCTCTTCAATAAATGGCGCTGGGAAAATTGGACAGCTATATACAGAAGAATGAAATTTGACCACTCTCTCATACTATACACAAAGATAAACTCTGAATGGATGAAAGACCTCGATGTGAGACAGGAATCCATCAAAACCATGAAGGAGAACATGGGCTGTAACCTCTTTGATATCAGTCACAGCAACTTCTTTCATGACACGTTTCCAAAGGCAAGGGAAACAAAAGCAAAAATGAACTTTTGGGACTTCATCAAGATAAAAAGCTTCTGCACAGCTAAGGATACAGTCAACACAACAAAGAGGCAACCCACAGAATGGGAGAAGATATTTGCAAATGACACTACAGATAAAAGGCTGGTATCTAAGATCTATAAAGAACTTCTCAAACTCAATACCCAAGAAACAAATAATCAAATAAAAAAATGGGCAGAAGGTATGAACAGATACTTTTCCAATGAAGACATACGAATGGCTAACAGACACATGAAAAAATGTTCAATATCATTAGCCATCAGGGAAATTCAAATCAAAACCACATTGAGATACCACCTTATACCAGTTAGAATGGCAAAAATGGACAAGGCAAGAAACAACAAATGTTGGAGAGGATGTGGAGAAAGGGGAACCCTCTCCCAGTGTTGGCGGGAATGCAAGTTGGTACAGCTGCTTTGGAAAACAGTGTGCAGGTTCCTAGAAAATTAAAAACAGAGCTACTGTATGACCGAGCAATTGCACTACTGCATATTTACCCCAAAGATACAGATGTAGTGAAAAGGAGGGCCACATGCACCCCAATGTTCATAGCAACATTGTCCACAATAGCCAGACTGTGGAAGGAGCTGAGATGCCCTTCAACAGACGAATGGATAAAGAAGACATGGTCACCCAACATTTGCATCAACATGGATGGGACTGGAGGAGATTATGCTAAGTGAAATAAGTCAAGCAGAGAAAGACAATTATCATATGGTTTCACTCATTTGTGAAGATTTTAGGAGAAGGAAGGGAAAAATGAAGGGGGGGTAAGAAGAGGGGGAGATGAACCACGAGAGACTACGGACTCTGGGAAACAAACTGAGTGTTTTAGAGGGGAGGGGGTAGGGGGATGGGCTAGCCCAGTGAATCGTATTAAGGAGGGCACGTATTGCATGGAGCACTGGGTGTTATATGCAAACAATGAATCATGGAACACTACATCAAAAAGTAATGACTTACTGTATGGTGACTAACATATCATAATAAAAAGAAAAAAAAGGGGGGGAAAAGTTTCAAATTTCTTTTCTCAAACTTTCTTACACTTTCAACACATTTCGAGTTAGTAAAATGTAAGTAGTAGAATAAGAGAGTCAAATTAATTCATTATCAATTTGATTTCTTTACTAAAAGTCAGAAGGGACTTTCATCAATACACTAAATTAATTTCATCCTTCTACCTGTCATTCATTTGCAACACCTTCTCCGTAAATCATATATTTGCTTGTGTTTTCCAAAGGCCACCTAAAAATAATAGGCCTTTTTTTTTGTTACAATAAAGACTGAGTGTATGTATATATGTGTATAATACCTTGCTCACAAATATCTTCATTTGTAATTTGTAAAAAGGTTTTCTTTCTTTTTTTTTTTTTTAAAGATTTTATTTACTTATTTGACAGAGAGAGAGAGCCAGCAAGAGAGGGAACACAAGCAGGGGGAGTGGGAGAGGAAGAAGTAGGCTCCCAGCAGAGGAGCCCGATGTGGGGCTCGATCCCAGAACCCTGGGATCACGCCCTGAGCCAAAGGCAGACGCTTAATGACTGAGCCATCCAGGTGCCCCAAAAAGGTATTATTTCTATATTGCATATTTGAGGATGAAATTTTTATTCATAAACTTTTCTTCCTAGTTCTACAAAAGGATTACTCCTGTCTCCATGCATTTACATTTTAATAATTAAACTTTGTAGAAATTAAAAATATGTAAAATTATAAAATGTTTTATTACTGTTAAAATAAAGTATCTTATTAAATCATAGCTACACAATGTCAAGTTCTGTAATATAGTAAGAGTGTATAAAAGTCAGTTCTAGGTATATTGTTTTTGTTTTAGATTCTCAAAGTGCATTTTAAAAAATCCTTGTACAGGGGCGCCTGGGTGGCACAGCGGTTAAGCGTCTGCCTTCAGCTCAGGGCGCGATCCCGGCATTATGGGATCGAGCCCCACATCAGGCTCCTCCGCTATGAGCCTGCTTCTTCCTCTCCCACTCCCCCTGCTTGTGTTCCCTCTCTCGCTGGCTGTCTCTATCTCTGTCGAATAAATAAATAAAATCTTTTTAAAAAATCCTTGTACAAATTTAAGGCCTCAATATAACACTGATTTTCAAATTTTTATCTAATTTAGAGTCTTAAATAATACCTTCCACAGTAAAAAGCAGACAACTAGTAAGGTAGGTTCAAGTCTAACATAAATATCTTGGATTGTTTTGCTGAGAAAGCTATCTTCTAATGATAGTAAAGCCTTAATACATAACAAATAGAAATTTTCCATGTTAATAATTCTTTAGGTGTTCAGAATTAAGGAATGAAAGTCACTTATTGCAGAAGGGAACTGAGCAACCTAGAAGAGAAGACAAAAGACACGCACACAAATCATTGCTCACCCCTTTACGTAATGTTTCTGTAAAAAAAAAAAAAGTAATTTTCTATATCTGGAAATTGTTTGATAATAACAGCTATCTATAAAATTAAAAATAAAACTGTATGTCCCTGGTGATTGAATATACTAATAACCAAGAAATTGAGGTAGCCCTTGATTTTAACTAGAAATCTAACTTCTTTCAACAACCTGGTGACATATAAGATTAGGTGCAAAATTTCTTTCCAGTTTGAACAATACATAGCAAAAGTCAGACCTTCTTTGATAAAAAGAAACCAAATTTTAGAACTTTTCTCTCTTCAACTTAATAAAGTATAGAAAACATGACATAAACTTTCTTTCATATGTACATTTACCCTCTATTGGAAAAAATATATACATACATATTGCATTCTGAATCCTCTGTGATAGGATCACTAGCCAGGATCATGAAAACTTCACGATTCACACAATCAGTGGTAACAGGTAAATATTAATGGAGCTGTTTTATAGTACTGTAGAATGAATTCAATTTTAAAAATACAAATTTTTAAATGGAACCACAACCTCTATGACTTTAATCACAAAAACCCATAAATTTTTATTTTAATATTTTTTAACCTTTATCTTATTTTCCTAATACATACCTAATTAAATTTTTCTCGAAAGCAAACTAAGGTTGAAATTTATTAAATGCTGTTATGTGTTGAATGTATCATCCCTCTCCCAGTGCATATGTTGAGGCTCTAACCCCCAGCATCTCAGAACAAGACTCTTTAAACAGGTGATTAAGTGAAAATAAAGTCATTAGAATAGGCCCAATCCAATGTGACTGGTGTGCTTATAAGAAGAAACATAGACTTACAGACACATCAGATATGTGCAGAGGAAAGACCATGTGAGGACACAGTGAGAAGGCAGCGATCTATCACTCGGAAAAAGAGGTTTTAGAAGAAAGAAAACCTTCATGGCTTCTTCATCTTGCACTTCTCCTTCCCATAATTGTGAGAAAATAAATTTCTGTTGTTTGAACTACTAAGTTTGTGGTATGTTGCAATGCTATCGCTTGGAAAATAGGAGCAGTGCTTTAAAGATTAACAGAAAACAATATATTTGGGGGTGCCTGGATGTCTCAGTTGGCTAAGCGCCTGCCTTCAGCTCATGTCATGATCCCAGGGTCCTGGGATGAAGCCCCGAGTTGGGCTCCCCTCTCAGAGGGAAGCCTGCTTCTCCCTCTCCCTCTGCCTGCTGTTCCCCCTTGCTAGTGCTCTCTCCCTCTCTCTGTCAAATAAATAAATAAAATCTTTTTTTAAAGAAAAAATATATGTTAACGTATTAAAAATAACAAGTTCTTGTATGCAAATACCTTCAAGTTATATATCATCACAAAATAATTATCAAATTTGGATAGGTTGATGCATTTATCTAACACACCTTACTGTCAATGTTCTTCATAGTTAATAGATCAAGGGACTTCAGAGAATGTCCTGTAGGTGAAATGAGGTAAAGGCACACATGTATACGGGAATCATGGTAGTCGACGAAGGAACGCTTAATTTTCAATTCTTCTTGAAGATAGGCCTCAAATTGAGCATCGACATAGTCAACTACAGGTTGATAGCTGAAAAAAAAAAGATTATTTCAACAGATTAGCATGACAGGTTAATAACACCTATTGTCTCTCTTTTTACCATTTAATAAATAGTTAATATGGGGAGCTTGGGGTGATGGTGGAGTAGGACACTGGGCTCACCCCATCCCATATTTACAAAGAGATATCATCCACATCCAACTCAATAAATCAGAGGGAGATCCAAGACTGGCAAAACAAGTTCCACAACTAAATATAGAGAAGAAGCTACATCTGGGGCACCTGGGTGGCTCAGTAGGTTAAGCATCTGCCTTCAGCGTGGATCATGATCCCAGGGTCCTGGGATTGAGCCCCAGGTCGGGCTCCCTGCTCAGTGGGGAAACTGCTTGTCCCTCTCTCTCTCCCTCTGCTCCTCCCTCTGCTTGTGCTCTCTCTCTCTCAAATGAATAAATAAAATCTTTTAAAAAATAGAAGAACCAGCTGCCTCTGAAAGTTTAGGAAGGTCAGAAGCGTGGAGGAAGACTGCCCACGGAAGGGAGGGAGCTGCATGTGCAGAGAGGGGAGAGAAATAGGTCCTCGCACCAAGGAGCTCACACAGGGCAGACAAATCCCCATATCTTTTGGTTTTAAAAACCAGAGGGGCTGAATTTCATGAGTTTGCATAACCACTGGGACTTGGAACCTGGAGCTTTAAATGCCAGCTGACTCAGCACTGGGCAAGCCCAGAGGGGTAGTAATAACTGTAATAGCTGTGTTACTACCCTTAAAAGATAGCAGCCTGTGCATGGTGGTAACATAAGAAATGGCAGTCTACACAATGCTGGGGGCAAACAGGAGACACACCTGTTTATACTGATTTCAGAGCATGTTGGAGACTTCACTGAAAAGGAGGGAGCTGGCAGGTGCCACTCTCTACCCCCATTTCCCAGCATAAACACAGGCCAGCTGCAGGACCTTGGGCTGCACAGACACTAGCTAACTAACTTGTTAGCAATGTGCCATGCCCACAAGTTCTCCTGAGGACTCCCACACTCCAATGCTGCTAGCCTCGGGCCTGGGCTCAGGGAAAATTTTGTTAAGCTGCATAAGAGCCCTGCCCAGCTGCTGGGTGCATAGCCACCATTGCACACCTGACTCAGCTATGCCTACCTATCACCACACACTGTACCCAGCAACCCACAGCCTCTCACACTGAAGCCCAGCCCCCAGCTGCCCCAGCACTTCAAGGGATCCAGCATAAGACTACTTGCATAAAAAAATTTTTGCTAAAGCTTCTGCTCCACCCCCAAGTTCTCCAGCAGGTGCAATCCCTAAGAACTGCCTTGCCTAGGTCCCACTAACAGCATACAGAACAAGCATAGCCCACAATAGGCAGAGAGTCAGCTCAGGTGACTGAACTGAAAGGAAAAGTGACTCAGACACAAAAGCAGGATGTACAGGACCTCCCCTTCATAAAGTCACTACTTTCAAGAGGAGAAGACATAGCTGACATTCTTAACACATACAAACAGACACAAAGACGCAGACAAAATGAGGAGGCAGAGAAACTTACCCAAATTGAAAGAATAGGACAAGGACACAGCCCTTTCAAAGCAAAACAAATGAAAGAAACATGCCTGAGAGAATTTAAAGCAATGATCATGAGGACTCACTGGAATTGAGAAAAGAGTTCAAGGCATGAGTAAGAACATTAACAAAGAGATAAGGAACAAACAGCAGAGACAAAGGGCACAATAAACTAAATGGGAAACATGCTTGACGGAATGAACAGCAGAAAGGAAGAAGCAGAGGAATGAATTAGTGACCAAGAAGACAGAGTAATGAAAGAAAGTAACCAAGCTGAACAAAAGAGAGAAAAAGAATCATGCAAAACAAGAATAGACTTATAGAATTCAATGACTCCATCAAACATAATATCATCCACAGTATAGGACTCCCAGAAGAAGAAGAGAGAAAGGGGGGCAGAAAATTTATTTCAAGAAATAACAGCTGACAACTTCCCTAATCTGGGGGGAAAACACAGATATCCAGATTCAGGAGGCATGGAAAACTGCCATCAAAATCAACAAAAGCAGATCATCCCAGACTCTCGTGGCACCACCATTTTCATTCAGCCCATTGGTGCTGAAACCCTTCAGGGAGCAAAACAGCACCACACAGTGCAATACAGAGCCACCTACAAAAAGCCCAGCCCCCTGGCAAGGGAGGCACATTTCCACAAGGGCAAGGACACATGAGAATCAGTGGAACAGACTCCTCCCCGAGAAGACCAGCAAGGACAACTGGCCCATACCAAGCATACCAATCATAGAGAGCTACAAAGCTTCAGCTCTTGAGTAAAACATAATAGCTTTCATGGTTTTTTTTAATTCTTTAATTCTTCAGGGTCTTTTTTTTTTTTTAGTAATTTTTGTATTTTTTCAGTTATTTTTTAATTCCTTTTTAACTTTTATGTTTATATACACATCATATATATATACATATATATACATGTATACATACATATATATATACAAGTATATATATATTTATTACTGTTGGTTTCTTTTCATTATATTTTATTGTATTTTACATTGGATACATATGTTTTTCATTTTTTTCTATTTTGGAATTGAGTTTCCTTTAACAAGTAGACCAAAACAGCAGGATCCCATTCTTTCTTTTGTTCTGTTTTGCTTCTTGTTTGATATTTTCTAATTTTGCTTTGTTTTTCTTTTCTTCCAGTTTGTTTTGTTTTGATTTCTGTTGTTGTTGTTGAGGCTATCTTTTCTGTATCTTTCTAATATTCTTTTCTGGACAAAATAATGAGACAGAGAAAAATCCCCCCAAAGAAAGAACAGGAGCTTGTACTCACTGCCAGGGATTTAATCAACATGGATATAAGTAAGAGGTCTGAACTAGAATTTAAAACAACAACTAAAAGATACTAGCTGGGCTAGAAAAAAGTATAGAAGACACTAGAGAATTCCACACTGTAGAAATAAAAGAACAAAAATCTAGTCAGGACAAAATTAAAAATGCCATTACTGACATGCAGCCAAAAATGGAGGCTCTACAACCAAGGACAAATGAGACAGAAGAGAGAGTCAGTGATATAGAATGTAAAATGCTGGAAAATAAAGAAGCTGAAAAGAAGAGAGAAAGAAAACTACTGGATCACAAAGGGAAACTTAAAGAACTTGGTGAATCCATAAAGTGAAATAGTATCTGGATAACAGGGGTCCCAGAATATGAATAGAGGGAGACGGGGCAGAAGATTTATTTGAAAAAAATTATAGCTGAGAATTTCCCTAATTTGGGGAAGGAAAAAGGTATTCAACTTGAAGAGGCACAGAGAAACTCCCTCAAAATCCATAAAAATTGGTCAATACCTCCACATGTAATAGTGAAATTTACAAATTTCAGAGATGAAGAGAAAATCCTGAAAACAACTCAGGACAAGAGGTCCACAACCTACAAGGGTAGGCACATAAGGCTGGCAGCAGACCTGTCCACAAAGACCTGGCAGGCCAGAAAGGACTGTCATCATATATTCAATGTGCTAAATTGGAAAATATTCAGCCAAGAATACTTTATCCAGCAAAGCTATCATTCAGAATAGAAGCAGAGATAAAGAGTTTCAAAGACAAACAAAAACAAGGAATTTGTGAATACTAGACCAGCCCTACAAGAAATATTAAAGGGGACACATTGAGCAAAAAGAGAGACCAAAATTAATAAAGACAACAAACAATACAATCTACAGAAACAGTGACTTTACAGGTAATACAGTAGCACTAAATTCATATCTTTCAATAATGACTCTGAATGTAAATGCACTAAATGTTCTAATCAGAAGACATAGGGTATCACATAGGATAAGGGGGAAAAAAAAACAAGACCCATCGATATGCTTTTTACAAGAGACTCATTTTAGACACATAGACACTTCCAGGATGAAAATGAGGTGGTGAAGCATTTATCATATTAATGGACATCAAAAGAAAGCTGAAGTAGACATCCTTATACCGGACAAACTATTTTAAAACAAAGACTGTAATAAGAGATGAAAAAGGATAATATATCATAATAAAACTATCTATACAACAAGAAGATCTAACAATTGTAAATCTTTATGACCTTAAATAGGGAGCAGCCAAATATATAAACCAATTAAAAACAAACCTAAAGAAATTCATTGATAATAATACAATAATAGTAGGTGACTTTAACACCACACTCACAGCAATGGACAGATCATCTAAGCAGAAGATCAATGAGGAAACAAGGGATTTGAATGACACAAGGGAACAGATAGATTCAAAGAAGATATATTCAGATATTTCATCCTAAAGCAGCAGATATACATTCTTCTCAAGTGCACGTGGAATATTCTCCAGAATAGATAATACACTGGGTCACAAATCAGGACTCAGCCAGTACAAAAGACTGAAATCATACAATGCATATTTTCAGACCACAATTTTAAAACTTGAAATCAACTACAAGAAAAACATGGAAGAGCATCCTACTAAAGAATGAATGGGTCAACCAGGAAATTAAAGAAGAGTTTTAAAAATAAATGGAAATAAATGAAAATGAAAACACAACAGTTCAGAATCCTTGGGATGCAGCAAAGGTGGTCCTAAGAGGGAAACATATAGCAATATAGGCCTTTCTAAAGAAACAAGAAAAGTCTGAAATATACAACCTAAGCTTACACTTGAAAAAGTTGGAAAAAGAACAGCAAATAAAGCCTAAATCCAGCAGGAGAAGAGAAATAATAAAGATTAGAGCAGAAATCAATGACAAATTAAAAAAAAACACAGTAGGACAGATCAATGAAACTAGGAGCTGGTTTTTTGAAAGAATTAACACCCCTAGACAGACTTATCAAATAGAAAAGGGAAAGGACCCAAATAAATAAAATCATGAATGAAAGAGGAGAGATTACAACCAACATTGAAGAAATACAATTCTAAGACAATATTATAAGCAATTACATACCAACAAATTAGCAATGTGGAAGGAATGGATGCATTCCTAAAAACATATAAACTGCTAAAACTGAAACAGGAAGAAATAGAAACCTGAGCAGACCCATAACCAGCAAAGAAATTGAATGAGTAATCAAAAATTTCCCAACAAATAAGAGTTCAGGGCCAGATGGCCTCCCAGCAGAATTCTACCAAACATATAAAGATGAAGTAGTACTGCTTCTTCTGAAGCTGATTCAAAAAGTAGAAAAGGAAGGAAACCTTCCAAACTCATTCTATGAAGCCAGCATTACCTTGACCCCAAAATAAGACAAAGACCCCACCAAAAAGGAGAATTACAGACCAATATTCCTGATGAACATGGATACAAATATTCTCACCAAGATACTAGCTAATACGATCCAACAGTACATTTAAAGGATTATTCAAGATAATCAAGTGGGATTTACTCCTGGGCTGCAAGGGTGGTTCAACATCTGCAAATCAATCAATGTGATGCACCACATTAATAAAAGAAAGAACAAGAACCATATGTTCCTCTCAACAGATGCAGATAAAGCATTTGACAAAATATAGTATCCTTTACTTATTAAAAAAAAAAAAAAACCTCTCTGCAGTATAGGGATACAGGGAACATACCGTATACAAAAAACCCCCACAGTGACTATACCATCCTCAACGGGAAGAAACTGAGAGCTTTTCCTCTAAGGTCAGGAACATGACTGGGATGCTCACTCTCACCACTGTTGTTCAACTGGAAGTCCTACCTTCAGCAATCAGACAACAAAAAGAAATATAAGGCATCCAGAAGAGCAAAGAAGAAGTCAGTCTCTCTCTCTTCGCAAATGACATGCTACTTTATGTTGAAAGTCCAAAAAATTCCACCCCAAAATTGCTAGAACTCATGCAAGAATTCAGCAAAGTTGCATGATATAAAACCAATACACAGAAGTCAGTTGCATTTCTGTACACTAACAATGAGACAGCAGAAAGAGAAGTCAAGGAATCAATCTCATTCACAATTTCACCAAAACCTGTTAAGATATCTAGGAATAAACCTAATCAAAAAGGTAAAGGATTTGTACTTTGAAAACTATAGAATACTTATGAAAGAAATGAAGAAGACACAAAGAAATGGAAAACATGGGGCGCCTGGTGGCGCAGGTGTTAAGCATCTGCCTTTGGCTCAGGGCGTGATCCCGGCGTTATGGGATCAAGCCCCGCATCAGGCTCCTCCACTATGAGCCTGCTTCTTCCTCTCCCACTCCTCCTGCTTGTGTTCCCTCTCTCGCTGGCTGTCTCTATCTCTGTCAAATAAATAAATAAAATCTTTTTTTAAAAAAAGAAAGAAAACAGTCCATGCTCATGGATTGGAAGAACAAATATTATTAAAATACCTATGCTACCCAAAGCAATCTACACATTCAATGCAAAGCCTGTCAAAATACCATCAGCATTTTTCATAGAACTGGAACAAACAATCCTAAAATTTGTATGGAACCATAAAAGACCCCAAATAGCCAGGGAATTGTTGAAAAAGAAAACCAAAGTTGGTGGTATCACAATGCCAGACTTCAAGTTCTATTACAAAGCTGTAATCATCAAGACAGTATGGTACTGGCACAAAAGCAGACACATATCAATGGAACAGAATAGAGAATCCAGAAATGGACCTTCAACTCTATAGTCAACTGATCTTTGACAAAGCAGGAAAGAATACCCAATGAAAAAAGACAGTCTCTTCAACAAATGGTGTTGGGAAACTTGGACAACCACATGCAGAAGAATGAAACTGGACCACTTTCTTACATCATATACAAAAATAAATTCAAAATGGATGAAAGGCCTAAATGTGACATAGGAATCCGTCAAAATCCTAGAGGAGAAAACAGGCAGCAACCTATTTGACCCTGGCCACAGCAACTTCTTGCTAGACACATCTCCAAAGGTAAGAGAAACAAAGGCAAAAATGAACTACTGGGACTTCGTCAGGATAAAAACTTTTGCACAGCAAAGGAAACAGTCAGCAAAACTAAAAGGCAACCTATGGAATGAGAGAAGATATTTGCAAATGGCCCATCAGACAAAGGGCTAGTATCCAAACCCGATGAAGAACTTATCAAACTCAATACTCAAAAACAAATAATGCAGTCAAGAAATGGCCAGAAGACATGAAAGAGAGTTCGCCAAAGAAGACATACAAATGGCCAATAGACACATAAAAAAATTCTCCACATCACTTGGCATCAGGGAAATAGAAATAAAAAACAATGAGATACCACCTTACACCAGTCAGAATGGCTAAAACTAACAAGTCAGGAAACTACAAATGTTGGCGAGGATGCACAGAAAGGTGAGCCCTCTTGCACTGTTGGTGGGAATGCAAGCTGGGACAGCCACTCTGGAAAACAGTACGGAGGTTCCTGAAGAAGTTAAAATAGATCTACCTTATGACCCAGTAATTTCACTACTAGGTATTTACCCCAAAGATGTAAATGTATGGATCTGAAGGGTCACCTGCACCCCAATGTTTATGACAGCAATGTCCACAATAGCCAAACTATAGAGAGTACAGATGTCCATGGACAGATGAATAGATAACGAAGATGTGATACATATATACAATGGAAAGACAATTATCTTATAGTTTCACTCATATATGGAACATAAGAAACAGTGCGGAAGATCATAGGGGAAGGCAGGGAAAACTGAATGGGAAATCATCAGGGAGAAAAAGCATGAGAGACTCTTAACTATAGGAAACAAACTGAGGGTTTCTGGAGGGGACATGGGTAAGGGGATGGGGTGATAGGGTGATGGGCATTAAGGAGTGCACCTGATGTGATGAGCACTGGTTCTTATATGCAACTGATGAATGATTGAACTCTACATATGAAACTAATGATTTACTATATGTGGCTAATTGAATTTCAATAAAAAATAAATAAAATAAAAATAAATAAATACCCATATGCAGATATATAATGGAATATTACTCAGCCATCAAAAAGAATGATATCTTGCCCTTTATGATGGATGGAGCTAGAGTGTATTATCCTAAGTGAAATAAGTCAGTCAGAGAAAGACAAATACCATATGATTTACTCATATTTTGAACTTAAGAAACAAAGCAGATGAACATATGGGAAGGAGGAAAAAGAAAAGAAGAAAAAAGATGGACATATGCAAAGGAAGAAAAGAGAAAGGGAATGAATCATGAGACTCTTAATGACAGAGAACAAACTGAGGGTTGATGGAGGGAAGTGGGTGGGGGATGGGCTAAATGGCTGATGAGTATTAAGGAGGGCGCATGTTATGATGAGCACTGGGTGTTATAGTAAGTGGTGAATCACTAAATTCTACTCCTGAAACCAATATTACACTATGTGTTAACTTACTAGAATTCTTTAAAAATTTGAAGAAGAAAAAGGGAGTGTTGAATCACTATATTGAAAACCTCAAAATATATAACACTGTATATTAGCTAAATAGAATTAAAAACTTAAAGCACACACAAATTTTTGAACTAAATTCATTGTCTTTTGTGAGCACAGGTCATGGTGCCCCAAAACAATTACAATAGTAACACCAAAAGTCCCTGATCATAGATCACCATAACAAATACATTAATGAAAATTTTTGAAATATTGCCAAAGTTACCAAATGTGACACAGAGTCACAAAGTCACCCAACGCTGTTGGAAAAACCATGACGATAGACGTGCTTCATAGAGAGTTGCCACAAACCTTCAATTTGTAAAACAAACAAACAAAACATATCTGACAAGAACAATTAAGTGAAAAGTAATAAAATGAGGTATTCTTGTATAAATAATGAGGTTAAATAAGTAATCAAAAATCTACCAACACAGAGAAACTCATGACCATACGGCTTCAGTATTGAATTCTAATAAACATTTAAGGAAGAATTAACATCAGTACTTAAACTCTTCCAAAAAATTAAAGGAAAAACTTCTAAACTCATTTGAATGGTCAGAATTATCCTGATACTACTACTACTACTACTACTAATAATAATAATAATAATAATAAAGAAAAGAAATGACAGGTCAATATCTCTAATAAACGCAAATGCAAAGTCTTCAACAAAATACTTAGCAAAGTGAATTCAATAGCAAATTAAAAGGATCATACACGATGACAAAGAGGGATTTATCTTCAGAATGCAAGGATTATTCAACATGACAAATTGATTTATAAATGCCACATTGATTGAAAAATAAAAATCATATGACTATTTCAATAGTTGCATAAAAGGTATTTGACAAAATTCAACATCCTTTCATGATTAAAAAAAAAACTCATGAAACTAGGTATAAAAGGAATTTATCTCAACACAATAAAGGCCACATATGAAATCTAAATTGTTGACTTTACTATACACAGCCTAACTGAACATAATGAAAAAATTTAAATTCAAATCCAAGTGGCTTGCATCTTAAAAATAAAAAATAAATAAACTGTTGACTTTATAGGCATTGAATTGTTTGTTGTATTCTTATCTTTTTAATTTTTATAAAATCAGTAATAACGTCTGCTTTTTTATTCCCGATGTTGGTGATATTTGACTTCTCATTTCTTTTGCTCACTCAGTCTGGTTGAAGGTTTTCAATTTTATCAACCTTTGTATATAACAAGCAAAATTAATTTGCTGATTTAATTGATTTTCTGACCTTTTTCTGTTTTCATCAATTCCTACTGTAGTATAACTTTTCCTCTCTTTTTCTTGCTTTAGGGTAAATTTTTGTTTATTTGCCTAGTTTCTTAACATGGAAATTTACAATACTTGGCATTGTCTTTTTTTCCCCTTTTTTTTCTAACATAAGTATTTTATGTTATAAATTTCCCTCTAAGCAATACTTCTGCAGCATCCCATAGGTTTTCTTTTTACTTGTGATAAGAACACTTAACAGGAGATTTACTCTCTCATAACAAATTCTTGAATGTACAATAAAGTACTGTTAAATCTTCTATTGTACAGAAGACCTCAAGAACTTGTTCATCTTGCATAATTAAAATATTATAACCATTGAACGGTAACTCTTAATTCCTCCTTCTCCCCACCTACTGGCAAACATTTTACATTCTTCTATGAGTTTGATGAGAAGTTGTGATCAAGAAAGGGAAGGCCCATGGGCATCAGGTCTTAATTTAAATAGGAAGATGTTTACATAGGATGCTTGTTTCAGAATTATCTATTAACCTGTTCATAAATGTTTTATGCATTCTTAATTATACACAATATAGTTTAAATAAGTTTATTCTGTATTATTTCACACATATGTTAGTTATTACAAAAATTCAGTAGTTGTATGACAACATAAGTCTGAGAGGACACTTACTAAACTTATAATAGTGGCTATTTTTGGAAAAAGAAAAGGCTCAAAGTACTTATGTTTGGCTAAGTAGGTTTTCATTTCGTGCGGTGCATTTAAATTTTTACAGAAATAAATTTATTTATAACTTGGATAAGTGATAGAAAACAAGTTATCCAACAAGTAAATAAAGATTTTATTTATTTATTTGAGATAGAGTAAAAGAAAGGGAAGGAGAGAGCACAAGCGGGGAGGGGGGAGCAAGGGACAGAAGGAGAGGGAGAAGCAGGCTCTCCACTGAGCAGGGAGCTCAACTTGGGGCTTGATCCCAGGACCCTGGGATCATGACTTGAGCTGAAGGCAGACACTTAACCGACTGAGCCACCCAGGCGCCCCAAACAACAAGTAAATAAATGGGAAAATCTATTTTAAAAATTATTTAAGAATCAAACCTATCTTATAAAGTAGGAACAGTGGATTCAATGGTGAGATCCAAAAAGATATGTCTGCATTCTAATCCATAAAACCAGTAAATTTAATTTTATTGAAAATAAAGTGTTCGTATAAATAAGATCGCCCTGGGTTATTTCGGTACATCTTATATCAAACAACAAATGTCCTTAAAAGAGACACAAGGGGAGCAGAGAAGGCTGTGTGAAGAGAGAGGCAGATGGGAGAGATACAGCCAGAGGAAATATCAACAAAGAAACTAAATTCCTTGAAATAAGAAAATCTTTTATAATTGAAATAAGAAAACACTCACCTGGCTTCTTTGTTTATTTGATCACCATATCCCACTGTCTTCACAACAGTTAATTTCAACTGAACATTACTTTCCTGAAGCTCATATGTCTGAATTTTAAGTCCAACATTTGAGTAAAAATGCGAGGATTTTTTGTCTTTCAGATTAGTATTGAATAATGTGTCAATGAGTGTTGATTTTCCAATCCCAGTTTCCCCTGTAATAAACATAGATACATTATCTAGGAGCATAAGATGGCTGAGAAGTAACACTCTTAACCCCTAAAATGGTTTAAAGGGTCTCAAATATATCAATGACTATAATGTCCTTTAAAGTATACAAGTTTCTCTTGACTCTATCAGTCATTAATATAATATAGAAAATATGTACACAAAGATAATCAGATTTTGAAGAGCACTGAAACATTTAAAGAAAAAGTCTAAGGAGCATGACTAACATGATGGAAACAAAACCAGATTGACAGACATGGTCTTGAAGTAACAGCACCAGTGTTATACTACTTAAGATAAGTTGAAATGAGCATTAAGAAAATTAAGTAATAATTCAAATGAGGAGTCAGGCACTTACCCACACAGAGAATATTAAAAGAGAATCCTTGTTGGATAGATCGGTTCACCAACTGATGAGGCAAACATTCAAAACCAAAATGACCAAGCATTGTTAAACAACGGACACTATCTCCTTTGGGCTTAAAAAAATATATATACTTTAATTAGAATTAGTAATATCATTTGAAAATATAATTTTAATATGTTAAAAAATTAGAATTATCATTTGATTATCATAACTCAGACATTATTCAAACGAAGTAAATTTGTGAGCAAATAAGTCCTTGTCCAGACACATAGATTTTGCTTTCAATTTAAAAAATAGTAAATCTGGAAGAGGAAGAGGAAGATGGTGGTGCAGTAGGAGGACCCTAGGTTCATCTCATCTCACCAACACAAATAGATAACTACAAAATCATCCTAAATACCCCAGTAATCAATCTGAAGAATGACAGAACAAACTCCACAACTAAAGGAGAGAAGAGGCCACATCAAAAAAGGTAGGAAGTGTGGGGAAGTGGTATAGGGGAGAAAAAGATCATGGCTGCTGCAGTAAGAAGGGAGCCAGAGTTGCAGAGAAGGGTGAGAGAGGAGCACACAGGGGAACACACAAGGAGAATGTTTTGCAAAAGATATGGGGTTGGAAAACTAGAAGGGCTTAATTTCATGGTTCTTGCAACCAGTGGGGCTTAAAGCCTGCAGTTTTAAGGGTAAGCTGCCTTGGCTGGGGTAGAGCTCCAACGGCACTGCGCTGCTCCTGGAGAGAAGGCAGGCAAACAACCCGGGGGCAGATCCCATGCAAACAGCGGTCTGATGACTGCCTGGGGCCCACAGGGGGGAGATGATTCCTTCTTCTCCATGCACATACCAAAGAGGCATTGTTCACAGACACAGCTCTGGGAACAAAAGAGCTCTCTGGCAACATTTCCCACATTTGCCCCGCGGCATAAACACAGAGTTGCTGGAAGCAGCACAGTGCCAACACTGGCTAACTTGCTTGCACAAAGCCCCACCCCTTGCACTCTGGTGGGACTACCCTTCCCAGTCAAGCTTGCCTCAAGCACACTGTGACAGGCCCCACCTCCAGAAGACCAGCACAAACCTCTGCCCACACCATGTCTCCTGCCCAGAGAGTTCTGCAAGGCTTCAGTTCTAGTGGAAGTAGTATCAGGTCTCATTTACCAAGACGACCAGAGCACCACTGGTTAAAACCATTCTGGCCAGGGACCAAGCACCGCACACTGCAGGCAAGAAGAGCCTCTGCAGACCACTGATATGAAGAACAGAGCAACAGCAAGTGCATGCAGCACACACCAGAGTCACTCCCTGAAGCATCAGGCCCCGGACATTATATGACCTCTTCTTCATAAAGCCATTCAGGGGTCCTGAGAGTATCAGGAACAGGACACATAATGGGCTTTTCTAACGCACAAAAGAAGACAAAGACTTAGACAAAAATGCCAAATGGAGGAATTCATCCCAAATGAAAGAACAAGATAAGGTCACAACCAGAGATCTAAGCAAAGCAGATAATAAGTAACATGTCTGATGGAGAATTTAAAGCAATAATCACAAGGATACTCTCCGGGCTTAAAAAAAAAAAAAAAGAATAGAAGCGATCAGGGAGATCCTTACTGCAGAAAGAAAAGAGGAAAAAAGAATCAGTCAGAGATGAAGAGTGCAATAAACGAGATTGGAAACAGGCCTGATGCAATGAACAGCAGGCTGGAAGAGTGAATTAGTGACATAGAGGAAAAAGTAACAGAAATTAAAGAAGCTGAACAGCATAGAGAAAGTATTGCACAAGAATAGACTCATGGAAGTCAGTGACTCCATCAAATGTAATAACATGCATATTATAGGAGTCCCAGAGGAAGGGAGAGAAAAAGAGGTAGAAATTTTATTTGAAGAAATAGCAGCTGTGAAGTTAAACTCTCACTCTTTGCAGATGACACGATACTCTATGTGTAAAACCCAGAAGACTCCATTCCAAAATTGCTAGAACTCATACAGGAGTTCAGAAACATGGCAGGATATAAAATCAATGCACAGATATCAGCTGCATTTCTATACACCAACAATCAGACAGAAGAAAGAGAAATGAAGGAGTTGATCCCACTTAAAATTGCACTAAAAACCATATGATACCTAGGAATAAACCTAACCAAAGAGGCAAAGGATTTGTACTCAGAAAACTGTAGAACACTCCTGAAAGAAATTGAGGAAGACACAAAGAAATGGGAAAACGTCCCATGCTCATGAATTGGATGAACAAATATTGTTAAAATGTCTATGCTACCTAGAGCAATCTACACATTCAATGTAATCCCTATTAAAATACCATCAACTTTTTTCACAGAACTGGAACAAATAATCCTAAAATTTGTATGGAACCTGAAAAGACCCCAAAGAGCCAAAGGAATGTTGAAAAAGAAAACCAAAGTTGGTGGCATCACAATGTCGGACTTCAAACTCTATTACTGTCATCATCAAGACAGTATGGTACAGACACAAAAACAGACATACAGATCAATGGAACAGAATAGAGAATCCAGAAAATGGACCCTCAACTCTATGGTCAACTAGTCTTTGACAAAGCGGAAAGAATATCCAATGGAAAAAGGACAGTCTCTTCAACAACTGGTGTTGGGAAACTTGGACAGCCACGTGAGGAAGAATGAAATTGGACCATTTTCTCACACCATACACAAAGATAAACTCAAAATTGATGAAAGACCTCAAAGTGAGACAGGAATCCATCAAAATCCTAGAGGACAACATAGGCAGTAACCTCTTCCACATTGGCCACAGTGACCTCTTTCAAGATACGTCTCCTGAAGGCAAGGGAAACAAAAGAAAAAATGACATTTTGGGACTTCATCAAGATAAAAAGTTACTACACAGAAAAGGAAACAGTCAACAAAACTAAGAAGCAATCCACAGAATGGGAGAAGATATTTGCAAATGACACTACAGATAAAGGCCTGGCATCTACGATCTACAAAGAACTTATCAAACTCAACACCCAAAAAACAAATAATCAAGTCAAGAAATGGCCAAAAGACATGAACAGACACTTCTTCAAAGAAGACATACAAATGGATAATAGATATGAAAAATATTCAACATGATTAGCCATCAGGGAAATGCAAATCAAAACCACAATGAGATACCAGCTTACACCAGTTAGAATGGCAAAAATCAACAAGACAGTAAACAACAAGTGTTGGTGAGGTTATGAAGAAAGAGGAATCTTCTTGCACGATTAGTGAGAATGCAAGCTGGTACAGCCGCTCTGGAAAACAGTATGGAGGTTCCTCAAGATGTTAAAAATAGAGTTACCCTACGACCCAGAAATTACAGTACTAGGTACTTACCCCAAAGATACAGATGTAGTGAAAAGAAGGGGCATAGGCACCGCAATGTTCATAGCAGCAATGTCCACAATAGCTAAACTGTGTAAGGAGCTGAGATGCCCTTCAACAGATGAATGGATAAAGAAGTTGTGGTATATATATACAATGGAATATTATGTAGCCATCAAAAAATTAAATCTTGCCATTTGCAGCAATGTGGATGGAACTAGAAGGTATTATGCTAACTGAAATAAGTCAGTCAGAGAAAGACAATTATCATATGATCTCACTGATGGGCAGAATTTAAGAAAGAAGGCAGAGAATCATAGGGGAAGAGAAGAAGAAATGAAACAAGATGAAACCAGAGAGGGCGAGAAACCATAGGAGGTGATTAACATCATCATAATAATGAAAAAAAAAAAAGAAATCATAAGAGACTCTCAGTCTTAGGAGTCAAATTGAGGGTTGCTGGAGGGTAAGGAGTGGGGGGGGATGGGGTGGCTGGGTGATGGACACTGGGGAGGGTATGTGTTGTGGTGAGTGCTGTGTGTTGTGTAAGACTGATGAATCACAGACCTGTACCCCTGAAACAAACAATGCATTATATGTTAATTTAAAAAAAGTTTTTTTAAATAGATCCTAGAGGAGAACACAGGCAGTAACCTCTTTAATACTAGCTATAGTAACTTCTTTCTAGATATGACACAAGAGAAACAAAAGCAAAAATAAACAATTGGGACTTCATCAAAATAAAAAGCTCTGTACAGTGAAGAAAACAATCAACAATTGAAAGGGCAACTTATGGAATAAGAAAAGGTATTTGCAAATGATATATCTGATGAAGGGTTAGTATCGAAAATATATAAGGAACTTATAAAACTCAGTGCCTGAAATACAAATAATCCAGTTAAAATTAGGCAGAAGACATAAATAGACATTTTTTTCCAAAGAAGACATCCAGATGACCAAAAGGCACATGCAAAGATGTATCATCATCAGGGAAATACAAATCAAACCTACAATGAGACGTCACCTCACAGCTGGCAGAATGGCTAAAATTAACAACATAGGAAACAACAGGTTTTGGTGAGGATGTAGAGAAAGGGGAATCCTCTTACACTGTTGGTGGGAATGTAATTGGTGAAGCCACTCAGGTAAACAGTATGGAGGTTCCTCAAAAAGTTCAAAGTAGAACTACACTACAATCCAGCAATTGCACTACTAGGCAGTTGCACAAAGAATACCAAAATACTGATTTGAAGGGATACATGTACCCCAGTGTTTATAGCAGCACTATCAACAATAGCCAAATTATGGAAAGTGCCCAAATATCCATCAACTGATGAATGGATAAAGAAGTGGTATATATACACAATGAAATATTACTCAGCCATTAAAAAGAATGAAATCTTACATTTGCAACGACAGATGGAGTTAAAGAATATTATGCTAAGTGAAATATGTTAGTTCAGAGAAAGACAAATACCATATGATTTCACTCATATGTGGAATTTAAGAAACAAAACGAATGAACATAAGGGAAAAAAGAGAGGCAAACCAAGAAACTGACTCTTAACTATAGAGAAGAAACTGATGATTACCAGACGGAATTTGGGTGGGAGGATGTGGTAAATATGTGATGGGGATTAAGGAGGGCACTTGTTTTGATGAGCAGCAAGTATTGTATGTAAGTGTTGAATCACCAAATTCCACACGTGAAACTAATATTACACTGTATGTTAACTAACTGGAATTTAAATACTAATTTTGAGGAGAAAAGATTGGTATATTTATCTGAGATGGAATATTACTTAGCCATGAAAAAGAATGAGGTGTTGTCATTTGCAACAACATGGATGGACCTAGATGGTATAAAGCTAAGTGAAATAAGTCACTTAGAGTAAAACATGTACTATATCATTTTACTTATATTTGAAATTTAAGAAACAAAGCACAAAAAGAAAAAAGGACAAACAAAAAATACTCTTAAATACAGTGAAGGAACTGGTGGTTCTCAGAAAAAAGATGGGTGGGGGAATGGGGAAATAGATAAAAGGGACTAAGAGTAAATTTATCATTATGAGTATTGAGTAATGTATTGAAGTTTTGAATCATATTGTATACCTGAAACTAATACAACACTGCATCTTAATTACACTTTAATAACAATTAAGTGAGTCTACTTAAGCTTTACATTCCAATACAGGAGAGAGATCAAAAAAAAAAAAAAACTAGGCATCCTCACATATTGATGGTTATAGTATAAATTGGCATAGTATCTTTATAAGAGTGATTTAGCAATTACTGATCAAATTTTAAATTGCGTGTATTTTCTCACCCAACAATTCCATTTCTAGCAAAGTATTCAAACATATACCTGAAAAAGAATGTAGAAGGATATTAAATGTGGCATTATATGGAATTGGGAAGAAGAAAGAAGGAGAAGAAGGAGGAGGAGGGGGTGGGGGAAGAAAGGAAAAAAGAGAGGCAAAAAAAAGATGGCAGAGGAGTGGGGGACCTTTTTTCAGCTGTTCCCCTGAATCGAGCTGGATATCTACCAGACCATCCTGAACACCCACGAAATCAGCCTGAGACGTAAGAAGATACATCTGGATCTCTACAAACGAACATCTCCAGCGCTGGGTCTCAAGGTACAAAGTGGGGAGCCGAGGGTCTACATGCAGATATCGGAAGATAAATGGAAGGGGGGAGGGAGCCGCCGTGCTTGGGCGCCAGGAAGCAGTAGCCACCTGCATGGGGGAGCAGGCCAGACTCGCAGACCGGTAGCCGCCAGGAAACCAGACTGAAAACCGGAGCTCCGGAGCGCGTGCGTGAACCAGACTGAAACCGGGAGCTCAGGAACGCGCGCAGGAACTGGGGCGGCTGGTGGTGTTAGAAGCACAAAGGACAGAGACGGGCCGGCCCTGGGAGCGAGGACTGGGACAGTGGCTGTGGGGCGCACAACCTGGGACGCTGCGGGTTTTTGCAGCACTGACAAAAAAAGAGTTAAAGTGGCCAGGAAAGCTCAGTGGAGGGCAGACTGTGATCTCTCTGTTCTGAGACAGAGGCTTGGATAGGGTCACTGCTGCTCTGACTCTCAGAAGAGTCACAAAAAGCCGTCAGGGAAAGCCGCCAGAGAACAAAAGCCCCAAAAAACCAGTTCTCACTGAGTCCATCCCTCCACAGGGGGTAGGGCAACTCTGGCCAAACAGGGTTGCCTGATTATCAGCGCGGCAGGACCCTCCCCCAGAAGGCAGGCTGGAAGTACAAGAAGCCCACATCCCTAAGGTCCCTATAAAACAGGTGCGTCTTGCTTGGGTTCTGGTCAATAATTTGGGCTCTGTACATCCCCGCAACCACACCTCATCAGAATGACAAGGAGGAGGAACCCCCAACAAATGAAAGAAACAGAGACTATGGCCTCTGCCACAGAACTAATGGATATGGATATAACCAAATTGTCAGAAATGGATTTCAGAGTAACAATTGTCAAGATGATGTGTAGGCTTGAAAAAAAAATTAACAAAAATCTATCTCTAAGGGCTGAAATGAGAATGAATCTGGCAGAAATTAAGAATGCTATGAATCAAATGCAGTCTAAACAGGATGCTCTGACTGCCAGGGTAAAACTAGGCAGAAGAAGGAATTAGTGAGTTAGAGGAAGAGATGATAGAAAAGAAGGAAAGAGAAGAAACATGGCTTTAAAAACTCCACTTTCAAGAAAAAAAGACTACCGGAGATTACTAACTCAATGAAACGTTCCAATGTCAGAATCATCGGCATCCCCAAGGGGGTAGAGAGAGAGAGAGAGAGGTATAGAAGAGATATTTGAACAAATTGTAGCTGAGAACTTCCCTAATCCGGTGAAGGAAACAAGCATTCATGTCCAAGAGGCAGAGAGGACCCCTCCCAAGATCAATGAGAACAGACCAACACCATGACATATAATAGTACAATTCGCAAATCTTAGATCCAAGGAAACAATCTTGAAAGTGGCAAGGGGGAAGAGATTCCTCGCGTACAGAGGGAGGAACATCAGAATAACGTCAGACCTGTCCACAGAGACCTGGCAAGCTGGAAAAAGCTGGCAAGACATATTCAGAACACTAAGTGAGAAGAACATGCAGCCGAGGATACTGTATCCAGCAAGGCTGTCATTCAGAATGGATGGAGAGACAAGGAGCTTCCAAGACCGGCAGAAACTGAAAGAATATATGACCACCAAGCCAGCCCTGCAAGAAATATTAAGAGAGGTTCTATAAAAGGAGAAAGACCCCAAGAGTGATACAGAACAGAAATTTACGGAGACAATCTATAGAAACAAAGACTTCACAGGCAACATGACAACAATAAAATCATATCTCTCAATAATCACTCTCAATGTGAATGACCAAAATGCTCCCATAAAACGCCACAGGGTTGCAGATTGGATAAAAAGACATGACCCATCCATATGCTGTCTACAAGAGACTCATTTTGAACCTAAAGATACATCCAGACTGAAAGTGAAGGGATGGAGAGTGATTTTTCATGCCAACAAACCTCAAAAGAAAGCTGGAGTAGCAATTATCATATCAGACAGATTAGATTTTAAGCTAACGACTGTAGTTAGAGATACAGAAGGACACTATATTATTCTTAAAGGGTCTATCCAACAAGAGGATCTAACAATTATAAATATCTATGCCCCCACTAGGGGAGCAGCCAGTTACATAAGCCAAATCTTTTTTTTTTAAAGATTTTATTTATTTCACAGAGATAGAGACAGCCAGCAAGAGAGGGAACACAAGCAGAGGGAGTGGGAGAGGAAGAAGCAGGCTCATAGCGGAGGAGCCTGATGTGGAGCTCGATCCCACAACGCCAGGATCACGCCCTGAGCCGAAGGCAGACGCTTAACTGCTGTGCCACCCAGGCGCCCCACATAAGCCAAATCTTAATCAGAATAAAGGACATATAGATAACAGTACATTAATAGTAGGGGACCTCAACACTCCACTCTCAGCAACAGACAGATCATCTAAGTAGAAAGTCAACAAAGAAACAAGAGCTTTGAATGACATACTGGACCAGATGGACCTCATAGATATATACAGAACACTACACCCTAGACCAACAGAATACTCATTCTTTTCAAACGCACATGGAACTTTCTCCAGAATAGACCATACACTGGATCACAAAACAGGTCTTAACTGACACCAAAAGACTGAGATTATTCCCTGCATATTCTCAGACCACAGTGCTTTGAAACTGGAACTCAATCAGAAGGAAAAATTTGGAAGAAATTCAAACACTTGGAAACTAAGGACCATCCTGCTTAAGAATGACTGGGTAAACCAGGAAGTTAAAGAATTTAAGCAATTTATGGAAACCAATGAGAACGAAAACACATCGGTCCAAAACCTATGGGCACTGCAAAGGCGGTCCTAAGGGGAAAATACATAGCCATCCAAGCCTCACTCAAAATAATAGAAAAATCTAAAATGCAGTCCTTATATTCTCACCTTAAGAAGCTGGAGATGGAACAGAAGAACAGACCTAACCCACTCACGAAAAGACAACTGATTAAGATTAGAGCAGAGATCAATGAATTAGAAACCAGAAACACAGTAGAGCAGATCAACAAAACTAGAAGCTGGTTCTTTGAAAGAATTAATAAGATGATAAGCCACTGGCCAGACTTATTCAAAAGAATAGAGAAAGAACCCAAATTAATAAAATTACGAATGAAAGGGGAGAGATCACGACCAACACCAAGGAAATACAAACAAGCATTAGAAACTATTATCAACAACTATATGCCAATAAATTAAACAACCTGGAAGAAATGGATGCCTTCCTCAAAACCTATGAACTACCCAGACTGACACAGGAAGAAATTGATTATCTAAACAGACCGATTAATTGTGAAGAAATTGAAGTACTGATCAAAAACCTCCCGAAAAACAAGAGTCCAGGGCCTGATGGATCCCCTGGGGAATTCTACCAAATATTCAAAGGAGAAATAATACCTATTCTCCTGAAGCTGTTTCAAAAAATAGAAACAGAAGGAAAACTACCAAACTCATTCTATGAGGCCAGTATTACCTTGATCCCACAACCAGGCAAAGACCCCATCTAAAAGGAGAATTACAGACCGATATCCCTGATGGGCATGGATGCCCAAATTCTCAACAAGATCCTAGCTAATAGGATCCAACAGTACATTAAAAGGATTATCCATCATGACCAAGTGGGATTCATCCCTGGGATGCAAGGGTGGTTCAACATTCACAAATTGATCAGTGTGATAGATAACATTAATAAGAGTAGAGACAAGAACCATATGATCCTCTCAATTGATGCAGAAAAGGCATTTGACAAAATACAGCATCCTTTCCTGATTAAAACCCTTCAGAGTGTAGGGATAGAGGGTACATTCCTCAATTTCATAAAAACCATTTATGAAAAGCCTACAGCGAATATCGTTCTCAATGGGGAAAAGCTGAGAGCCTTTCCCTTAAGATCAGAAACATGACAAGGATGCCCACTCTCACCATTATTGTTCAACACAGTACTAGAAGTCCTAGCAAGAGCAATCAGACAACAAAAAAGAATAAAAGGTATACAAATGGCAAAGAAGAAGTCAAACTCTCTCTCTTCGCAGAGGACATGACACTTTATATGGAAAACCCAAAAGACTCCACCCCCAAATTACTAGAACTCATACAACAATTCAGTAACGTGGCAGGATACAAAATCAATGCACAGAAATCAGTTGCATTTCTTTAAACAAACAATGAGACTGAAGAAAGAGAAATTAGGGAATCCATTCCATTTACAATAGCACCAAAAACCATAAGATATCTCGGAATAAATTTAACCAGAGTGGTAAAGGATCTATACTCTAGAAACTACAGAACACTGATGAAAGACATTGAAGAAGACACAAAAAGATGGAAAAACATTCCATGCTCATGGATTGAAAGAAGAAACACAGTTAAATTGTCTATGCTACCCAGAGCAATCTACACTTTCAACGCCATCCCAATCAAAATACCAACGCCATTTTTCAAAGAGCTGGAACAAACAATCCTAAAATTTGTGTGGAACCAGAAAAGACCCCGAATCTCCAAAGAACTGTTGAAAAGGAAAAACAAAGCTGGGGACATCACATTGCCTGATTTCAAGCTATACTACAAAGCGGTAATGACCAAGACAGCATGGTACTGGCACAAAAACAGACACATAGACCAATGGAACAGAATACAGACTCCAGAAATGGACCCTCGACTCTATGGTCAACTAATCTTTGACAAAGCAGGAAAAAACATCTGGTGGAAAAAAGACAGTCTCTTCAATAAATGGTGCTGGGAAAATTGGATAGCTATATACAGAAGAATGAAACTCGACCACTCTCTCACACCATACACAAAGATAAACTCCAAATGGATGAAAGACCTCGATGTGAGACAGGAATCCATCAAAATCATAGAGGAGAACATAGGCTGTAACCTCTTCAACATCGGCCACTGCAACTTCTTTCATGACACGTCTCTAAAGGCAAGGGCAACAAAAGCAAAAATGAACTTTTGGGACTTCATCAAGATAAAAAGCTTCTGCACAGCAAAGGAAACAGTCATCAAAACAAAGAGGCAACCCACAGAATGGGAGAAGATATTTGCAAATGACACTACAGATAAAATTCTGGTATCCAAGATCTATAAAGAACTTCTCAGGGAAAAAGACAGTCTCTTCAATAAATGGTGCTGGGAAAATTGGACAGCTGCATGCAAAAGAATGAAACTTGACCACTATCTCACACCATACACAAAAATAAACTCCAAATGGATGAAAGACCTCGATGTGAGACAGGAATCCATCAAAATTCTAGAGGAGAACATAGGCAGCAACCTCTACGACATCGGCCAAAGCAACCTTTTTCATGACACATCCCCAAAGGCAAGAGAAACAAAAGATAAAATGAATTTATGGGACTTCATCAAGATTAAAAGTTTCTGCACAGCCAAGGAAACAGTCAGAAAAACTAAGAGGTAGCCCACGGAATGGGAGAATATATTTGCAAATGACACTACAGATAAAGGACTGGTATCCAAGATCTACAAAGAATTTCTCAAACTCAATACACGAGAAACAAATAAACAAATCAAAAAATAGGCAGAAGATATGAACAGACACTTTTCCAATGAAGACATACAAATGGCTAACAGACACATGAAAAAATGTTCAAAATCATTAGCCATCAAGGAAATTCAAATCAAAACCACACTGAGATACCACCTTACGCCAGTTAGAATGGCAAAAATAGACAAGGCAAGAAACAACAATTGTTGGAGAGGATGTGGAGAAAGGGGATCCCTCCTACATTGCTGGTGGGAATGCAAGTTGGTACAGCCACTCTGGAAAACAGTGTGGAGGTCCCTTAAAAAGTTAAAAATTGAGCTACCCTATGATCCAGCCATTGCACTACTGGGTGTTTACCCCAAAGATACAGATGTAGTGAAGAGAAGGGCCATATGCACCCCAATGTTCATAGCAGCAATGTCCACAATAGCTAAATCGTGGAAGGAGCCAAGATGCCCTTCAACAGATGACTGGATTAAGAAGTTGTGGTCCATATATACAATGGAATATTACTCAGCTATTAGAAAGAACGAGTTCTCAACATTTGCTACAACATGGACGGCACTGGAGGAGATAATGCTAAGTGAAATAAGTCAAGCAGAGAAAGACAACTATCATATGATTTCTCTCATCTATGGAACATAAGAGCTAGGATGATCGGTAGGGGAAGAAAGGGATAAAGAAAGGGGGGGTAATCAGAAGGGGGAATGAAACATGAGAGACCATGGACTATGAGAAACAAACTGAGGACCTCAGAGGGGAGGGGGGTGGGGGAATGGGATAGACCGGTGATGGGTAGGAAGGAGGGCACGTATTGCATGGTGCACTGGGTGTTATACACAACTAATGAATTATCGAGCCTTACATCGGAAACTGGGGATGTACTGTATGGTGACTAACATAATATAATAAAAAATCATTAAAAAAAAAAGAACTTCTCAAACTCAATACCCAAGAAACAAATAATCAAATTAAAAAATGGGTAGAAGATATGAACAGACACTTTTCCAAAAAAAACCATACTAATGGCTAACAGACACATGAAAAAATGTTCAACATCACTAGCCATCAGGGAAATTCAAATCAAAACCACACTGAGATACCACCTAACACCAGTTAGAATGGCAAAAGTTGACAAGGCAAGAAACAACAAATGTTGGTGAGGATGTGGAGAAAGGGGAACCCTCTTACGCTGCTGGTGGGAATGCAAGTTAGTACAGCCACTTCGGGAAACAGTGTGGAGGTCCCTCAAAAAGTTAAAAATAGAGCTACCCTATGACCCAGCAATTGCACTACTGGGTATTTACCCCAAAGATACAGACGTAGTGAAGAGAAGGGCCATATGCACCCCAATGTTCATAGCAGCATTGTCCACAATAGCTAAACTGTGGAAGGAGCCGAGATGCCCTTCAACAGACGAATGGATAAAGATGTGGTCCATATATACAATGGAATATTACTTGCCCATCAGAAAGAATGATTATCCAACATTTGCAGCAACATGGATGGGACCAGAGGAGATTATGTTAAGTGAAATAAGTCAAGCAGAGAAAGACAATTATCATATGGTTTCACTCATTTGTGGAACATAAGGAATAGCAGGAAGATCGGTAGGAGAAGGAAGGGAAGAATGAAGCGTGGGTAAACAGAAGTGGGAATGAACCACGAGAGACTATGGACTCTGGGAAACAAACTGATGGTTTCAGAGGGGAGGGAGGTGGAGAGATGGGCTAGCCCGGTGATGGGTATTAAGGAGGGCACGTATTGCATGGAGCACTGGGTGCTACACGCAAACAATGAATCATGGAACACTACATCAAAAACTAATGATGTACTGTATGGTGACTAACATCATAATTTAAAAAAAAAAAGGAAAGGAAAAAAAAGCGGGAGTTACCCTATCGCTACCTAGAGGGGACTGGTTATTGAAGAAAAGTACTTTCATAACAACTGTGTACTAGGAAGTACAGAGCTAAGCTATTAAAATGAATGAGGTTGATCTGTGTGCTGATATAAAAAGTTGTCCAAAGATTAGTTACTGCTGGTAAAAAAAAGTTAATAAAAAAAAACTAGATTGAGAGAAGTGTTTTCTCTTTCCTACTGTTTGAACATGATAGTTTTAATATTTAAATGAGAGAATAAACTAGTTGCTAATTGCAAAAGGGTTCCACAAAAAAGACCCTATAAGATTACTTCCTAAAAAATGTGTAGCATGTATTTATATATCGGATTAAAGTTTCGCTATTGGCCTTCTGGATCCCTTCTAATTCAAAAATTTTATTATTTTAATATCACGTAAACAAAGGAGTGTTCACCATGATTTAACACTAAGGGGGAACCAAAGATAATATGGAATGGACATAAGTCAGTGGTTTAGTTTCTGAAACAAAACTTTGACAGTAGTTTGAAAAACAGTGAAGATGAAAGGTGGATTAAGTGTGATTTTTAAAGTATGACTGATAGAAAAATAAAATTGAATAAGTCATTCACTCCAGAGAAGTACCAGTGAGAAGGAAAAGGAAAAAAAAGTTGTAGTTTGGATACAGAAAAACCTACATGTTTGGAGGAAGAGAAAACACCAAGAAGAGAGCCATTAGTTATTAAGACAATAGGGGTGGGGGGTTACCGAATGGGAAGACATCAGAGAGGGAGGCAAATCATACGAGACTCTTGACTCCGGGAAACAAACTGAGGGTTGCTGAAAGGGAGGTGGGTGGGGGGATGGGGTACCTGGGTGATGGGCATTAAAGAGGGCACGTGATATGATGAGCACTGAGTGTTAAACTGAACTAATGAATCACTGAACATTATATCAAAAACCAAAGATGTACTATACCTTGGCTAATTGAATTTAAATTACAAAAAACATAAATGAACACGATTTAACATAGATCAATACTCATGTATATATTTGAAATTCTGCTCAAAAAGAATTCAAAACTGAGTTTTCACCCATTCAGACATATTACTCTCTTTTTTAGTGTAAATTTTTATGTGAATTATTATATATTGTCCCTAGTATAGACGCTCATCTTAAAATGAAACTTGGTTCAATCTCCCACTAAGCAAAGAAATTAACAAGCAGTCACTCAACCATTTCCTAAAATAACTTCATTTTAATGTCATTTATTATCAGCACATAAAGTTCCACAAATACATGGATCAAAATAATGCTATTCTCCTCATCTAATGGGAATTTCTGAAGTTCTGATTTGTTATTCTTTGGTGTTAAATAGGAATACTCTTTTGCACTACTAAAAAGGTCTGCAAACTCAAGAAACAGGCAACAGTTATTTAAACCATTATTGGTATTTAACTCCAATCAATATAAAAGTTAATTCATGTGCAAACATAACAAACATGAGCCTGTATCATCTATGTCTATATCATTTTACTGAGTCAATATTTTAAAATCACCCAATCTCATTAAAGTACAAAATGTAAAGTTCTATTTGAAAGATATACTCAACTACATCTTCACCACGGGGTATTTGCGTGGGCATACACATTGGTTTTTCTGCCATGCCAGGTTGAAAAAGCTGAAAATGAAGAAATAAAAATCTTTTAAAAACTACTTTAGAAGGCTATATTCCTGTAATACAATTTAGATCAATAAGCGATTCTAATAGGACATTTATCCCAGGTTTCGGCTTTCAGTCCAGACAATTGACCTGTTTTAAATTGTGGCTGTTTTCCTAGACAGGTTCCTATATAATAAATAATATGTAATATTTAACTTACAATGTACAGAGATACATTTAACCATAAACATGCAAAATCATCCAAAGAAAGGTGAACTCTCTTCTGAAATCAAGACAACAGAGAGCATTCTTCTTTCAAGTACTATCTGGATGTGAAATAGGAAATTTTGCTTTGAAAGGTGCTTAAAAGAATCAGGAAAGTACATAATTACTTAACTTTCTTGAGTAGCTTATCAGGGAAGACTAGGGTGTTATAGTGTACTTATTTAAGGAGAATTGGGAAAGAAGAGCCTATAAAATCTAAACAAGTCCCTTAGACATTGAACTAAATTAATAACAATTGTCATTTATGACGCTCTTACTATGCACCCAGCATTGTGCTGAGCGCTTATGCGCTTCAGCTCCTTTAGTCCTCATATACACATATTTTTGTTGCCATATGCCAAGTGAGAAAATTCAGATTCAGAAAAATTCAAGTAACTTACTTGCCCAAGATTTCAACTATGCAGCAGACACAGGTCTGAACTGATCCAAAGCTGGTGTTCTTTCTACTGTCCCCAGTTATGGACCAAATATTCACTCTGTTTGCAACACTGTGGAACAAGGGAGGAGAGGTACAAAAGAGCATTTTGTGCTGATTTCTAAGCAGAACTGCCTGAGAAGGACATGCTACCCTACTTCTGAGTACAGCACAAAGATATGAGAATATGAAGCATGATTTAAAAGGAAATATTATATACAAGTATAGCAAAAAGAAAAGCAAACAGAATCAAAGAATGGCTCTGTGCCATGGTTTCTTCACTTGATACATCCTGAGGATTATTCCTCTCTTGTATATACATTGACCTCATATTTTTCCTTTATAGCAAATAGTGTCCTGTAATACAAATCGTTTTCTGTTTTATGGTATGATTTACTCTAGTCTAGTATATATTATTATTATTATTATTTATATTTATATTATTTAGCAGAACTTTAATGATAGGTAATTGCAGTGATTTCCAGCTTTTAATTGCAACCAACTAAACATCTAAACCACTAAAAAAGAACTGTTTCTTAACTTTTTCTATCTATCCTCTCAGAATTTGAAATGTTACTATAAATTCAAGAGTTTCAAGTTTTAGTTATGCAGATAAAAAAGTTCTGGAGATCTACTGTATACCATGGTGTTTGCATACTTGAAATTTGCTAAAAGAGTAGATCTTAAGTGTTCTTCCCTGCCCCCCCCCCACAATGGTAACTCTGTGAGGTAATGGTAGCTTTATTGGGATAATCATTTCACAATGTATATCAAAACATCACATTGTGCACCTTAAATATATATAGTTTTTATTTGTCAGTCACATCTTAACAAAGCTACAAAAAAGAGAAGAATATTTTCAGAAAAAGAGAATCTCTAACTGCTGACTTTCTGGCAAGCCCGTACAAGATGGCTTGAAAACTGGAGATACAAGTGATCTTGTATTTTAAAAGCTAACTAACTTTGCCTTAAACCAATTGTGGAGTTTATTTATGTCACATAAGTCTGAGCCAAAATTCTTGAAGTATGTTCCCTAGGACTCTGGAGATCACTGACACTCTTTCAGGGAGTCCATAAGGTCAAACATTTATTTTTCTTTTTTTTTAAAGATTTTATTTATTTATTCAACAGGATAGAGACAGCCAGCGAGAGAGGGAACACAAGCAGGGGGAGTGGGAGAGGAAGAAGCAAGCTCATAGTGAGGAGCCCGATGTGGGGCTTGATCCCAGAACGCCGGGATCACGCCCTGAGCCGAAGGCAGACGCTTAACTGCTGTGCCACCCAGGCGCCCCAGGTCAAACATTTTTCTAATAACATGAAGGTGATTTGTTTTTTCCAATGTGTTGACATTTCCACTGATGGTTCAAAAGCAATGGTAGGTAAAACTGTTGCTACTTTCATCAAGGCAGTGGCACCAAATTGTATTATTGGTCACTGTGTTAGTCACTTCACACATTCATGCAAAAAGAAAAAGGCAGCGAATACCCACGAATATTTATACTATGCAAGTGTGATGGATGTCTTAGGTAAAACAAGTAATGTGGATGTGAGAAATAGTAACTCCTTTTGTCAAGGAACAACAATTTCCATTGAAAAAACAACTGACGACATTAGTTTTCAGGCTTTGTTATTTCTAGGACAGTTTCTTGAAAATGAATAAAATGTGCTTTGTAACATGAAGGAAAATAACTGGAAATATATGTTGCAAATGGTAAAATTTGAGTCTCAAAGTTTTTAGAGCACTCATATCCACCATCATGATCCTGACAGATTCCTAATGCTTACAAACTTGCCCTAAAAGATTAGTGGTAGTATTAACAAATATAAAATTTTGATATTGTATAATGAAGCATGTCAGCATTAAATAGACTAGGTTTCCCAAAAATTGACATTTGAGGCCGTATAATTCTTTTTTTTTTTTTTTAAAGATTTTATTTATTTATTTGACAGAGAGCCAGCCAGTGAGAGAGGGAACACAGCAGGGGGAGTGGGAGAGGGAGAAGCAGGCACCTAGCGGAGGAACCTGAGGTGGGGCTTGATCCCAGAACACTGGGATCACGCCCTGAGCCGAAGGCAGACGCTTAACGACTGCGCCACCCAGGCGCCCGAGGCCATATAATTCTTTGTTGTGAAGTGGCTGTACGATGTTTAGTGGCATCTCTGGCCTGTACTTAGTAGATGACAGTAGCAAGCCTTGAGTGTGACAACCAAACCTGTTTCCAGATATTGCCAAATATTTCCTAAAGGGTAAAATCACCCTCCGCCAAGTAACACTGGGTTGAATATAGTAAACAGGTATTTTCCAAATGACCGATGCATTACGTTACAAAGTCATACGGGAGTTCAAGATCCATTTGGAGAGTGAGATAGAACAACAGATTTTAATGTAATAAAACAAAAGGTTCTTTAATATGATTTCAGCTTCTACATTACAACATATCTTGTCACATTTTGGTGGAGTATCAAAGAAAAACATTAACAATTATGTAAGAAAACTACTTAAGGATTCCTTTCCTCCCACTACATATCTATATGAAGCCAGATTTTCTTCAGAAACATCAACCACGTAACTAACGAAACCTTGAACACTACATCAAAAACTAATGATGTACTATACAGTGGCTAACTGAACATAATAAAAAAATAATAAAAATAAATTAAAATTAAAAAAAGAAACATCAACCAAGACAATATATTTCAAGAGATTGAATGTAGAAGCAGATACGGTAATTGAGTTGTCTTTATTTTTGCTTTTTTATATTAAGTTAGAATATGGTTATGTTATGACATAAAATTCATCATTTTAAGTTCAGTGGTATTCAGTAAATTCACTTCGTTGTACAATCATCACCACCTTTCATCTCCAGAACTCTTCCTTTTCTCAAACTGACTATACTCATTAAACAGCAAATGGCCATCCCCTTCACCCCACCTCCTGCCCCTGGCAATCTCTGTACTTACTGTGAATGTCGGAATTTGGATACTCTAGGTATCCCATATAAGTGGAATCATATAATATTTGTCCTTTTGTGAGTGAATTATTTCACTTAGCATAACATCTTCAAGATTCATCCATGCTGTAGTATGTGTCAGAATTTTCTTCCTTTTTAAAATTTTTTATTTAAATTCAACTTAGTTAATATATAATGTATTATTAGTTTCAGGGGTAGAATTTAGTGATTCATCAGTTGCTTATAACACAAGTGCTCATTACATAGAATTTTCTTCCTTTTAAAGGCTGAATGATATTCCATAATATGCATATACTACATTTTGCTTATCCATTCATCTGTCAGTGGACACTGGGTCTCTTTGGCTATTGTAAATAATGTTGCAATGAACATGAAAATGCAAATATCTTTTTGAGACCCTGATTTCAATTTTGGGTGGGCATATGCCCAGAAGCAGAATTGCTAGATCATATTGTAATTGTTTCATTTTTTGAGAAACTGCTTAACTGTTTTCCACAGCACATGTACAATTTTACATTCCCACTAGTAAAGCACAAATGTTCCCATTTCTCCACATCCCTCCCAACACTTGTATTTTCTGTTTTTTTAAATAGTAGCCATCCTAGTAGGTGTGAAGTGTCATCTTACGGTTTTGATTTGCATTTTCCTAATAATTAATGATGTTGAATACCTTTTCATGTGCTTATTAGCTATTTGTTGTTTTTTTTTTTAAAGATTTTATTTATTTATTTGACAGCGAGAGAGAGACAGCCAGCGAGAGAGGGAACACAGCAGGGGAGTGGGAGAGGAAGAAGCAGGCTCCCAGCGGAAGAGCCTGACGTGGGGCTCGATCCCAGGACTCCAGGATCACACCCTGAGTCAAAGGCAGACGCTTAACGACTGAGCCACCAGGCGCCCCTTATTAGCTATTTGTATACCTTGTTTGAAGAAATGTCTATTCGAGCCCACTTTTTAATCTGCTTGTCTCTTATTTGTTGTTGAATTGTATGAGTTTTTATATTCTGGATATTAACCTCTTATCAGATATAATTATTTGCAAATAATTTCTCCCATTTTGTTGATTGTCTTTTCACTCTATTACCAGTGTCCTTTGATCTACAAAAGTGTTAAATATTGATGAGATCCAATTTATTTTTTTTCTTTTGTTGCCTGTGCTTTTGGTGTCAAATGCAAGAAATCATTTCCAGGAGCATGTCATGAAGTTGTACTCCTATGGATTCTTCTGAGTTTTATAATTTTAGTTCTCACACTTAGGTCTTTGATCCATTTTGAGTTAATTTTGTATATGGTGGAGGGTTAGGGTCCAACTTTATTTTCTGGGATATGAATATCCAGATTTCTCAACACTATTTGTTGAAAAGTCCATTCTTTCCCCATTGAATGCTCTTGGGATTGTAGTTAGACAATCATTTGATTATATATGTGAGGGTTTATTTCTGGGCTTCCTATTCTATTTCATTTTGGTCTATATATTTGTCTTTATGCCAATGCCACACTGTTTTGATTACTGCAGTATTGTAATAAGTTTGATATCAGGAAATCTGAGACTTCCAACCTTTTCCTATTTTCAACATTAAATATATAGGACCCCTGAAAACTCTTCATGAATTTTAGAACAAATTTTCCTATTTCCAGAAACATGTTTGAATTTTGATAGGGATTACATTGAACAGGGGTCGTTTTGAATAATATTTACATCTTAACAATATTAAGTTTTCCAGTTTATCAACAGAAGGCGTCTATATCTGTCTTTTTAAAATTTTTTCACCAGTTTTCTTTAAGTAAGCCAAACATTTTAGAGATTTGAAAAACTGCAATTCTTCTCAACAATTTCCTTTGAGAAAATACGGTTTAGGAGCTTACAGGGAAGATGGCAGAGTAAGAGGACCCTAAATCCACCTCATCCCATGGATATGACTAGATAACTCTTGCACCAGAGAAAACAACACAGAAAAGGACCCAGAGACTAGCTGAACAAAGTCCACAACTAAATGTAGAAAAAAAAAGCCACATTGAAAGAGTAGGAAGGGTGAGGACTAGGTGAGAACACAAACACCAATAGGTCTGACAACCAGAGGGAGGAAGCCACGGGCAAGAGAAGGGAGAAAAAATTACTATCACACCAGGGAGCCTACAAAGGGAAGAGAAATCCCCATAGCATCTGGCTTTGAAAGTGAGAGGGGCCAAATTTCTGAGTGCTTACAACCTGCAGAACCTAAAGCCTGGAACTTTCAAAACCAGCAGAATTGGCTCTGAGACACCTGGAGGGTGACAGGAAGCTGAACCCCTGACCTTAAAGAAACAGCAGAGCAAATAGCTCACAGATATACAGGAGGAAGACCAATCTCAGAGTTCCCTGAGGGGCTTCTCCAGGAATAAAGGAGCTAAAAGATGCCATTTCCTTCCCCCACTCCTCACCAAAAACACACAGCCACCTGCCAGAACCACCAAGGCTCCAGTATTCACTACCAAACTTGCTTACACCATGCCCTGGCCTCTACCAACAGACCTGCCTTGGACTCAAGAGCTGTGGATCCTCTTCCCCAGAGAATCTGTGCAAACCCTGCCAATGCTGTATCTCCCAACCTGCCACAGGACATACACACCTTGTTATAACTGCACCCCTCACCTGTGCATGCTTTGCAGTGTCGCTGGTGGAGGAGGACCAGCATCACCTAGTTAAAAATGCACATCCTGGGGGTGCCCGGGTGGCTCAGTCATTAAGCGCCTGCCTTTGGCTCAGGGAGTGATCCCGGGTCCTGGGATTGAGCCCCGCATTGGGCTCCCTGCTCAGTGGGGAGTCTGTTTCTCCCTCTGCCCCTCCCCCATTCGTGTAGCATTCATGCTTTCTTGTTCTCTCTCCTCAAATAAATAAAATCTTAAAAAAAATACACTTGATGGCAGGGTACCTGGATGGTTGTCAGTTAAGTGTCTAACTCTTGGTTTCAGCTCAGGTCATGACCTCATGGGTTGTGCGGACTAGCCCACATTGCGGGGGGTGGGGGGGTGGGGGGGTCTGTGCTCAGCAGGGAGTCTGCTTGAAGATTTTCTCCCTCTGCTCCTCCCCTCATCTGCTCATTGTCTCAAAATAAATAAATAGATCTTTCTTTAAAAAAATACATTTGATGGAATAAATAGCAGGCTAGAAGAAGCAGAGGGAAAAAATAATAAACTAGAAGACACAGTAATTAAGCTGAACAAAAGAGAGAAAAAAGAATTATGCAAAATGAGAATAAACGTAAGGAATTCAGTGACTCCATCAAGTTTAATAACATTCACATTATAGTGATCCCAGAAAGAAAAGAGAGAGAAAAGGTGGCAGAAGTTTTATTTGAAGAAAAAATAGCTGAAAACTTCCCTAATCTGGGGAAGGAAACAAATACCTAGATCCAGGAGGCTCAGAAATGCCCCCAACAAATTCAACACAAGCAAATCCACACCAAGATCTATTGTAATTAAAATAGGCACATGTTGTGATGAGCACTGGGTGTTGTACGCAACTGATGAATTATTGAACACTACAGCAAAAACTTTTGATGTACTATATGCTGGCTAACTGAACTTAATAAAAAATAAAATAAAATAGCAAAATGTAGTGAGAGAAGAAAAAATTAAAAGCAGCAATATGAAAGTAGACAGTTACATACAAGGGAAACCTCATAAGGTTATCAGTGGATTTTTCAGCAGAATTTTTGCAAGCCATAAGGGAGTGGCATGATACATTCAAAGTGCTGAATGGGGAAAAATCTGCAGCCAAGAATGAGCTCTCCAACAAGGCTATCATTCTAGAATAGAGGGAGACTTAAAGAGTTTCCCAGACAAACAAAAGTCTTTGAGGAGAAAGAAAGAGTGACAGCATAAAAATAGGAGACACAAAAACAATAAAATGAATGTTTCTGTAAAAAAAAAATCAGTAAAGGAACTCATGAAATAAAAGGATATAAAATATGACACCATATACCTAAAACATGGGGAGGAGAGAATAAGAGTGGGTTCAAACTTAAACAACCATCAAATTAATATGCAGAAGGTGGTATATACAAACCTAATGGTAACCACAAATCAAAAATCACTAAGATATGCAAAGAATAAGAAAGAAATCCAAATATATCACTAAAGGAAACCAGCAAACCATGAAAGAGAGAAAGAGAAGAAAGGATCACAGAAAAACTTCAGAAATAACCACAAAACAAGTAATAAAATGGGAATAAACTCATACCTATCAATACTTACTTTGAATGTAAATGGACTAGATGGCCCAATCAAAAGATATAAGGTGACTGAATAGATTAAAAAAAAAATAAGATCCATGTATATGCTGCCTACAAAAGACTCATTTTAGACCTAAAGACACCTGCAGATTGAAAGGGAGGGGACAGAGAAACATACCATGCAAATGGATGTCAAAAGAAAGTCATAGTAGCAGTACTTATATCAGACAAAATAAATCTTAAAACAAAGACTGTAACAAGAGACAAAGGAGGACACCATATAATCATAAAGGGCTCTGGGAGAGGAATGGCACCAACCAGCTTCATCTTGCCATATGCAATGACATGGATGGAACTAGAGGGGATTATGCTAAGCAAAATAAGTCAGTCAAAGAAAGACAAATACCATATGATTTCACGCATATGTGGAATTTAAGAAACAAAACAGCTGAACATAGGGGAAAGGAAGGAGAAATAAACTAAGAGGAAAGCAGAGAGGGAGGCAAACCATAAAAGACTCTTAACTATAGGGAACAAACAGGGTTGCTGGGGGGGAGGTTGTTGGGCGGATGGGGAAACTAGGTGATGGGCATTAAGGAGGGCACTTGAAGTAATGAGCACTGGGTGTTGTATGGAACTGACGAATCACTGAATTCTACCTCTGAAACTAATAATACAGTACATGTTAATTAAATTGAATTTAAATTAAAAAATTTAAAAAGTAAAATAAAACTCTAGACTTTAAGCCCCGCTGGTTAAAAGAACTCATGAAGTCCTCAGTTTGTTTCCCAGAGTCCACAGTCTCTCATGGTTCATTCCCAGTGATGGGTATTAAGGAGAGCACGTATTGCATGGTGCACTGGGTGTTACATGCAAATAATGACTCATGGAACATTGCATCAACAACTGGGGATGTGCTGCATGGTGACTAATATAACAAAATAAAAATTAAAAAAAAAAAAAAAAGAACTCATGAAATTTCAGCCCCTCCCACTTTCCAAACCAATGGCTTTGGGGAAACGTTCTCCTTGTATGCTCTTCTGTGTGCTTTCTCTGTTGCCCTTCTCTGTGACCACGGCTCCCTCCCCTTCTCAGCACCTACAATCTGTTTCTCCCCTAAACCACATCTCTGTACTTCCCACCTTCTTTGATGTGGCTTCTTCTCTCCCCTTAGTTGTGGAGTTTGTTCTGTCAGTCTTCAGGTCAATTTCTGGGGAATCGAGGACGATTTGATAGTTATCTAGTTGTGTTTGTGGGACAAGGGGAGCCTCGGGTCCTCCTGCTCCACTGCCATCTTCCTCTCCTCTAAATAAGTTTAATATAAGAAATTATTAAGCTATGATGGGATATGTAAAAAGATGGAAAGAGAGCTCTAGAACATACTCTACGACTGAGGAAATGTATCCAAGAAAGAACAAACTTAGAAGGTTGTTTCAGACGTTATTTAACAGTAATAAAGAAATGCCCTGGATGGCCTAGGTCAGAGCAGGTCTTTCCTTCATTCCTTCATTCCTTCATCTGGGCAAGCAGAAGCATACTTTTGAGGCACAGGTGAGTATAGACTAAAGGGTGGGATTGCAGAGGGAGACAGGACACCCCTGTAGGTACTGCTGGAACTGGGAGCTTACAAAGCCTACCTCTGTGGGAACCTAGTGTATGGTTTGGTCTGGGACATCACTGGCTGCTGCTCAAAATGCAGGTCAAGCAGCCAGCTCTAGAGCCATAGGGCCACAGGCATGCACATATACGAAACTCACAAAATGGTGTGGGAAGTAGAGACCTGGGCTGGGGTACAAGCCTATAATATCTGGGGTCTCTGCTGCTGCCCAAGTCAAGGGCTGGAGAAAGTACACATTTATCAAATGCTGTAGAAAGCTGTGCCCTACCTGAATCTAATATTGGAAAAATCACATTGACCAAGCAGTGGAGAAAAAAAGATGTGCTCTCCGATATCCTGGCCTATAAGCCACCAGAACTAGAAAGGAAAAACTCCTTCCTTTTGCAATATTTCTCCAGTGCTTTCTGCTGCTAAAGCTTAATATACTGGCCGGAAAAGGAAAAATAATAGGTTGATATAAAGTTTCACATAGCAAAAAATAAAGAGTGAACTGAGAGTTGAGAGGAAACACACTGTTAATTAGCACACTCTATTCTTTTAACTATTCAGTTTTCATATGTACCCTTGAACACCCGTTTGAACTCTAATACATCAACAAAACAACCCATGTATTCACCGAACAAGATACAGATCTCGGTCTTAAAAGTAAGTTCTTATTCTTTCCCTAGAATAAGGAAATACACAATTCTAAAAGTAGCTGGCTCTTAATTACTTCTCAAATTCAGTCAGTCACACTGAATATTTGATTTCCTGGAGACTAACTTTTGATTTAACCTCCAACAAGTTGTATATAAAATAACATGGGAAGGGGAGAAAAGAAAATGATCGTTGCACACAAATAAACCTACATATTTCAAGCAAAGAAAAAAGTGCAAAGACACTACATTCTTTTTTTCTGTAATTGGTCAAGAGGTCATAGTTGATAGTCACTACTTCATTCTTCAACCCTTTCCACATTTCCTTTGCTTTCCATCAGCTTAGTTGCTCTATGTTCTTTACCTAGTTGAGTAACCCAAATCTTCATTCCTGAAAGTTTTAAGTTCTCAATTATTCTGCCTTTTTTCTTTTATTCTCCTCCCTTTTCACTCGTCCTCTCCCCTCCCCCCTCCTCCTCCACGTCCTTCTTCTCCTCCTCCGCGTCCATCTTCTCCTCCTCCCCCTCCTCCCCCTCCTTCTTCCTCCTTTTCTTCACTGCACTTCACTATCAATTATGAAAGTACTAAGAGCACTCTCAGAGAATTCCAAGTTACATACATAGTCCTTTTTGTATTGTATAGCAACAACCCCATTTCTTCTCGGTAATGTAGATCAATCACCCTACCCATTAAATTCATTCATTCTCTCTCTCTCTCTCTCCTGTTGGTTCAGTGGCACAGCACCCCAAAATGGCCAGTTGAATCTCATATTCAGTAGAATCCAGTTCAGTGAAATCATTTTTACTCTATCTCATGGCACATTTCCAGATAAACTAGATGATTTATAAAACATTGCATTTCACAAAAGTTCATTGGATGGAAAGGAATACAGAACTGATACATCATCTCTGTCCTTTTTCTTAGCTTTTGCCGGTTCAAGTTCACTCACTGGGGCTTCAACTCCTCACATTTCCTGGTTGCTCCTCACATCCTCTGCAGGCAACCATGTTATTGAACCCAAGTTTGGCTGCCCATTGCTCACAAGGCCAATACTCAAGAGACAAGTTTTGACTGGAAAGGAGTATGAGCTTTATTCAGGAATCTGGAAAACTGGAGAAGGCAGACTCTTGTCCAAAAGCCAAATCTAAGGTTTCTGCCTGTCCCAGCGACTTTTAAAGAGGTTTAAGCAGCTAATGGAGTGCAGTAGTCTGTGACATTTCTCAATTACGTACAGACTTGATGATGCCAGCTACAGTTATCTCAGTGCTCAAATGTTGTGCAAGAAGGTCTAGTTCCTTGGTACCTGGGGGTTGTGCAAGAGTACTCTGTTCTTTCTGCAAAGGAAGGCAAGATCTACAGATGTGCAAAGGGAAGTCAGTAAAGTCATTTGAGTGACCTTCAAGAAAAACATTTTGCTAAAAGATTGCTGAGCTAATCAGAAAGCTGAGGTGGCTTCAAACAGACTTGCTGGCCTCTGTGGCCTGGGAAAGTTCTGGTCCTTCATTCCCCAAGGCCAGTGGTCTGCAAATCTCCAAGAGAGTAAATCAGTTGTCCTTGATTTGTATCAAGGGCCTTGGGTCAGCAAGCAAAGAGTGTGTTAACTTGAAGCAAGTTAACCCTTAAGCCCAACTGGAGTGCTGTTACAACCATGAGGGAAGTCCCCGAGAGAAACACAGCAGCATCCACAGCATGGGTCAGTGTTCACCCAGTGCTGTCCCGCAGCTTCCCAACAACAGCCTGCAGCCTTGCACATCTTCTGGAAAACTGGTGCACATGTAGAGAATGCCCAGTGTTTTCACAACATTTCACACAAGGCATCAAGGAAGCCTAGCTAGGAAGTAGGAGGCAAAGTATTGTTGGGTCACGCCAGTGAGCAATATGGAAGACTTGGAACAATAGGTCAGTGCTAGGATAAGGAGGCAAGGCATCACAATGGTGTGGCCCCTGCCATGAAATCAGTAGTAGATCCCAATGAGCTCCCCCTGCGGGGAAGATGAAAATCTCTCTTCTATGGCTTCCAAGAATGCAGGTGGTAATAGAGGATCTTCCTGAAATGTCTGCATTTGCTTCAAGCAGAAAACCATTCCTGGGAAAACACCGGAAGGCACATACACTGAGAGACTGAATCTACAAACTAACATGGACAGAGCATATGTAATACACTCTGATCTACAATTCTCCAGGAATCCAAACCACAATTTCTGTCTAAAGCACTGGCTCAGAAATTGCCTCATCTTCTAACTTAGGGCCAACCAAAGAAAGCTGAATATGCTATCCAAACTTATCACATAAGATGCCCTTCTCCTATGATAACTGTCTTTCTCAGATTGACATATTTCGCTTAGCATAATACCTTCTAGTTCCATCCACGTTATTGCAAACGTTAATGTTTCATTTTTTTGATGGCTGAGGGTTGCTGAGGGAGGGTTGTGGGGGGATGGGGTATCTGGATGATGGGCATTAAGGAGGGCAGTGATGTAATGAGCACTGGGTGTTATATACAACTGATGAATCACTGAACTCTATCTCTGAAACTAATAATATATCTATATGTTAATTAATCGCATTTAAATAAAATAAAATTTAAAAAATAAAAATAAAGTTTTTTAAAAAAAATGATGCCCTTCTCCTAGTTATACCACCTCCGGCTTCTCCATGCCAACAACATCCAATCAAAGTATGCCTGAACCTTTTCCTTTTTTCTGCTATGAAGTTTTCCCACTTCTCTGCTTGCCTTTGAGTCTCCGCCAAATACAGGAGATAGCGGCTGACTCTTTTGCTATAGCAAGCTCTGAATGAACAGACTCTGTTCTCACGTAGATGGTCTTTGTTTATTTCCACAACTGGGTCTGGCACAGCTTCTCATCAAACGAATAAGCAAACAAACAAATGTGACTTCTTACCGTAATCTGTAACCTATAACTTCTCTTTGCTTGTCATAAGGTCTTAACATAACCTTACCATTACCTGTCTTTTATCCCCTATCTCCCTGTCCTTAACTAATTATTGACTCCAGCCACACTGGCCTTCTTTCTCTTCCTTGAACTCATCAAGCCAATACCCACCCAAAGTACTTGGGTGTGTTGTTCCCTTTGCCTGGATTCTCTCTCTTTCTCGACTCATTTTTTTTTTAAGATTTTATTTATTTATTTGACCCAGAGACAGCCAGTGAGAGAGAGACAAGCGGGGGGGTAGGAGAGGAAGAAGCAGGCTCCCAGCAGAGGAGCCTGATGTGGGGTTCGATCCCAGAACGCCGGGATCACGCCCTGAGCCGAAGGCAGACGCTTAACGACTGAGCCACCCAGGCGCCCCTCTCGACTCATTTTTTAAGAGGAGTTTAAGGTTCATAACAAAATTGAGGGGAAGGTCCAGATATTTTCCATTTACTCTCTATCCCTCCCCACACATGCATAGCCTCCCTATCAACATCTCCCACCACAGTGGTACATCTGGTAAAATCGATGAACATACATTAACACCTCATCCTAAGCCGTAGTTTACATTAGGGTTCACTCTTGGTGTTGTACAGCCTATGGGTTTGGGTAAATGCATATCCATCACTATGGTGTCCTCTGTGCTTCACCAATTTATCCCTTTCCATCTTCCAACTCCTGGCAACCACTGATCTTCTCACTAGCTCCATCATTTTGCCTTTTCTGAATGTCATATAGTTGGAATCAGAGTATGCAGACTTCTCAGACTAGCTTCTTTCATTCAGTAGTATACATTTAAGCTTCCTCGTGTCTGTTCATGGCTTGACAGCTTCTTTCTTTTTAGCTCTACATAATATTCCACCGTCTGGATGTGCCACAGTTTATTTATCCACTCACCTACTAGGGGGCATCCTGGTTACTCCCAAGTTTTGGCAATTATGAACGGAGCTGTCATAAACATTGTGTGCAGGTTTTTGTGTGGACATGTTTTCAACTTTTTTGGGTAAATACTGAGGAGCACAACTGCTGAATTGGATGGTAAGATTATGCTTAGTTTTGTAAGAAATCACCATAACGTCTTCTAAAGCGGGTGTACCATTTTGTATTCCCACTAGCGATATGGGACTATTCCTGTTGCTCCACATTCTTGTCAGTGTTTCTGGGATCCTCCTCACCCAGACCTTCACATGGCTTGTACTTTCACTTCTCTATGCCTGTGTTCTGTTACATTCTCCAAGAGGATACTTACTGGGGAAGGGTGAGGTGCCTGCCAGTTCACCCGTGAGTTGCAACACAGAAGCTCCTCAATTCCTCTTCTGTTCTTGGAATGTGCATTCCATTTGCTTTTTACACTTCCAGAGGCTGCCCTAAGGATATACATAGTCTTGAGATAATGATGTGAAGACCACCTGGAAAGTACATGTGACCAAACCCAGTTAAAGTCTCTATATAAACTTTTAGGATTGGGTGGGTGGTTGTAGAGATCTACTCATTTTGGAGTCTCCCAAGACTAGCCTTAAATGTAACTTCCCGTGCTTATTAAACTTGCCACCTACCAATCTTTAGTGGCCTGCCTCTTTCTTCGGTCTCTTCCTGCCTACTATGTAGATGGGGGCCTGTTTCAGATTATACCTGGGAAGCTCTAGAGGAGCTTGGGAACTGACAATTTGCAAGCCAGCCAGAAGGCCAAAGAAACTAGCCTTGGGAAAGAGTCATTCATAGGGGAAATTCTGAGTTGGCCATTGGCCTCTGTGTTGGGAGTGGTGGCCGGTACAACCTTAATTATGTTCCCAGCCTTGGGAAAGGAGCATCTGTAGGGAAAATCCCAAGTTGATCAATGACTGTATGGGGAGGAGATGGCTTGTATATCACAGCTTATAGATCACTGTATGAATATGACCCCCCCAAAAACACTGGTTACTTTAAGGGGCTCATGTGAGGAACTGTGTATAACACACTGCCACAGGGAAGGGAAACAAATGGCTGTTGCAATGGACTGGCCTCTACTGTTGACAGTTTGACTGGCCACTGATGCCCAGCTAAAGGATAAAACTCATTAGAAAGTTTAAAGAACTGAGACTACAGAAGGGCAAGAAGTTGTCCACTTCTCTGCTACCTTTGGGGCTGGCAGATAAGGTGGAAGAGCAGGATGATAAATGAGAGGCATTAGCGTATTGTTTTGCAAAGCTAGAAGGGCAGAAGATGTCTTGGATTAAGATCCAGGTGCTTTTGACAAAGCCTAATCAGGATGGTAACGGATGAAATCTCTGGGGAAATAATGAGAATGATGAGGAGAATGCTATGGTGGTCGATGAAAAAAAGAAATGCCATGTTCTCTAGCCCTTAATATGAAGGAAAATTTTGAGTATTAACTTCCCAAAACACTCCTAAAAGAAAATTTGCATTCTTTTTCTGTCTTTCAAAGTTGTAAATCTTCTGTCTCCGAAATGTAAACACCCCAGCAGATAACCAGAACACTGCTCCCAGAGTTAAAAAAAAAAAAGAAAAAAAAGGGAGAATGGTACAAAGGTACACTGGTGCAAAATTAGAATTGGGTTTTCCTTCTGTTGAAAGGACAAAAGTCTCTTGTTAAGAGAATAACAAGAAATTGTACACAAAGATTTTTCTTTACTCTTAATGAAATCTGTCTAGAAAACAAAGATTCTGTGTTTAGTCTTTATGAGGTCTTTGATTAGTTAAGAACATTAAGAACACTGAGTCTTCTCTATAAAGGTTTTTTTAAAACTATGTAACTTTTTGCATAGGTTCCATTTTATGGGAAACACCGACAAATAAGAAGTGATCCTAAACTTTCTTTAGAATATATTTGAAATCTAATATATCCTGGTATAACGTTATCAGTCATAATTTTAAAATATATGTCACAGAATACCAAAATACCCTGGTCAACTGCATGATAAGGAAATTTCACCAGATTTTTAAACACGGCCATCTTAAAGTCTTTTGTCACTTGCAAACAATTATTGTTTTACTCTGATGCTGTGGCAAAAAAAAGAAAAAAAAAGTGTTCCTGTAAAAGTGCCTCAACCTTCAGGAAGATTCATGGAATCAAGAAGATTCAAGGAGAAACCTTTGATAGGTTTCTGATAACGAAGATCAATTTCCCTTCTTGTGGGAGGGACAATAATGAGCCTTCCATGTGCTTCCCTAAAGCTACCCGCATAGCCTCACAATATATCATGAGACAGGAACCTGAGACCTGTCCCTGTTCTCCTTGCTCACATCAATAAAATGAGACCACTACATGGATGATATAATGTTAACATGTGAAGCCTTGCCTCTGCTACATGACACTTTGCAGGCTTTGCTGGAACATCTGGGAGGGAGAGGATGGATAGGGAACCCACAGATAAATCGAGGCCCAGGCACCACCATAAGGTTTTGGGGGTCCTTAAGTCAGGTAAGATTCGCATTATCTGAGAAATTGTGATCGATAAGGTGCAAGCTTATACGACTCTAAGAATGTGAAGAAGGTGCAAACCTTTGTAAGGATTTTTAGGGTTTTAAGGACTTTTATTCCCTGCCTGGCACAGTGCCTCAGTCTCTTATACTGCCTGGTAAAGAAAGGGCACAGGTAGGAATGGGGATTAGAGTAGCAACCACCTTTGAGAAGACAAAAATACTAATGAAGCAAATTGAAAACCTAAGCATCTCCCAAGCAGGGTTATTATTTCATTAGATGTGCCTGTAACTCCAGAAGGTATGGATGGCACTGTAGCAGAAACAAAGAAGGAGAGCATGTCCCTAGGATTTTTGTCTGGAAGGGAGTAAAACCCATATACCCCATAGAGCAACAGCTCCTAGCTGTGTATACAGTGCTTCTCCAAGCGGAACCTCTCAAGAAGGAATAAACCACAGTACGTCAATGGCTAAACTCAGAGTGTTTCGACTGGTGATCACTCATGAGCCCTGGCCATTAACCCTGTACACTGACGGTTGGACTAATCTGGACCGTTCTAAAGAGATTAACCCTTTGAATGGGGCAATGGGTAACTGAGGAATGTATAATCATGAATAAACCTTTGTGTGGTCAGGATATATGGAGAGACATTTGAGTTCATCTACAAGAGCCAGAGCCAGTCTTCACTGTTTTTCATATCCTAGCCCATAAGGCATTGACACCCCTGGCCGTGAGGAAGCTAATGCCCTAGGTTGGGTGTAAGCTCTAATAACTGATTCCTCAGTAGATACAGCACATTGGGTGCACAGAAGGAAAGGTCACTGCAGTGCTTTGTTGGGATTACATATTGCCAAGTGCACCAGATTGTCCTTGGAAGTACAGCGACTTGGTTAATACGGTAACAGCATGTCCTATATTTTCTAAACAATTCCCAAGGCTTCTGCCAAAGGAATCTGGGACCATGCACCAAAGTTCCCAACCAGCAGGGGACTGACAAATTGATTACACTTGCCTCCTCCCTCTGAGAGAGGGTCCCAAATATGACTTGGTTTGTATGAACACTGAGTCTGGACTAACCCAAGCTTTCCCTTATTGCCATGCAAACCAGGCTGCTACTGTTAGGGGGTTAAAAAAGCTGAACACCAGGATGGATATCCTTAACAACTAGACAGAGATCAGGAATCACATTTTAAAGGTCATAATATGCAAGACTGGGCAATAAAAGATTAAATATGACATTTAATGGAAGTTCCATCATTCCTATAAGGGTTGGTAGAAAGAAAAAATGGAATATTAAAGCAGCATCTTAAATTATTAACAAGTGAAACCATCTTGGCTGGGTGCACCAAAGTACTGTGCCAGGATTTAATAGATTTGATCAACCAAAAGGGCCTAATGTCAGACTGGAGTCCCTGTTGAGGCACCCAATACCATAAAGGTATGAAAGTCTTGGTAATAGTCATTATCCTGGCTCTTACGGTGAATGAATGTGCTATGTTACTGAGAACACCAAGCTCCATCACCCCTGGAAAAAGGTAAATCCCATTATCTACTGGAACTTAAAATGGGACATTCCATCAGGATGGGTGAATTACTAAGCATCCCTGGAAAGGGGGAAGTACTCATTCTACCCTGGATTACATCGTCTGCTGCAAGCTGGACCTGGTGAAGTGCACTATACCTGGAATGGAACATGCACCACTGAAAGAGGGAAGAAAATCAAGGTTTTAGTCTGGCATATCCTGCCCCCAGTTCATCTCTTTATGCCTGACAGTTCTGCCTCCACTAGCTAGTATGTATGGTATATACAACCAGGTTAAGTTCCTAAAACTGCAAACTTCCCGCTCCTCAAGGCCAGGTGGGCATGTTCTGTTTACCACCGATAATGATCATTTGGCTGCTGTCTTCTTCCCCTGCATTGGCCTGGAGTATGTTACAGCACGTGTAGAAACCTTTGCTAACTTCACCCAGAAAGGTTTAAATAATAGTCAACAGAACCTGTCCTTACTGAACACTGAAATGCCCCTAATAAAAAAAAAAGCTGTTCTCCAAAATAAGATGGCCTTGGGCATTACTACTGCCTTGTAAGAAGGCATCTGTGCCATTATCCAAACAGGATGTTGTATGTTCGTATTTGGTGAACTCTGTTAATGCATCCTCCAATTAATTTATACAAGGATACAAGGGAATACCCTGAGTGATGTGACTCCCGGTCTAGAGGACTTAATAAATCAATGGTTCATATCATGGGGGCTTTTGGTGGAAAAACTGTCACTGATTTTGGGAATTACTGTCTTAATCTGTGTTTTCTCTTACATGAGCCTGTGCTGTGGCACTTGCCTTCAATGCACCCAGCTGCAAAAGGAGCCACCTCTGTGCTAATGAAACACCTTGCTGACTTCTCAGGGCATATTGCGGAAAGGGGCACCTAAGATTGTAAGAGCTGGTCATGAAGGATGGATTACTGGGAAGGTCATTGAGAAGAGGCGACTGCCATTTCACACGTGAGCTGGACTCCAACAACTGAAGATTACCACCTCCACCATCCTTGGAACATGCATTCCACTTGCCCTCCTGCTCCCAGTGGCTTTCCCGAAGACATACATGGCCTTGAGATAACGATGTGGTATTGAGACAATCTGGAAGGTAAATGTGACTGAACACAGTCAAGGCCTTTATATAAACTTTTAAGATGGTTTGGATGGGTGCGGAGATCTCTTCATCTTGCAGTCACTGAAGACTAGCCTCATATGTAAGTTCCCTTGCTTATTAAACCTGCCAACTACCAATCTGGAATAGGTTGGGCAGGTCTCTCCCTGTCCACTGCCGTGTATACGGGCCAGTTTGAGATTACACCTGGGAAGCTCCAGAGGAGCTTATAAACCAACAATGCTAAAAATGCAAATCCTCATCCTTATTAACCTTGCCATCTGGCTTTGTTTTAGATCCTATCACTTATCACTCGTCGGCATTATATTAAATGTCTGGTTTTTAGGGGGTTTATTGTCTGTCTGATTGTAATGTTCAAGTAGACTGAAACCTTGTCAGGTTTTTTATTTAATGGTTATGTATAGGTTCTCATTGCCCAAAACGGAGCCTGACTGGCACAGGACTGGCATTTACGTGAGTACTTCCTTTTTTTTTTTTTTTTTTTAAGATTTTATTTATTTATTTAACAGAGATAGAGATAGCCAGTGAGAGAGGAAACACAACAGGGAGAGTGGGAGAGGAAGAAGCAGGCTCATAGTGGAGGAGCCTGATGTGGGGCTCGATCCCATAATGCCGGGATCACGCCCTGAGCCGAAGGCAGACGCTTAACCGCTGTGCCACCCAGGCGCCCCACGTGAGTACTTCCTAAATGAATGAGGACTGTGAGCACCTGCATTTCTGAGCAGAAGTCAGCATCTAGAATGGATCCCTTGGGCAGTGCGGTCAGATGCAAATACCTTTCCTCTGGAAAGCCTGATCTTGAATGACATAGTGAGAGAATAGGAGAGTCTGTTTCAGACCTGGTGGCTTCCCAGACAGACTTCTGCGTAGGCACAGCATTGTCGGGTTCTGATGCTTCAGGTTAGGAATACACAGGCAGGTGTGGTTTGGAAAGTCCTTACCTGGATCCATGGATAGATCAGTCTGTCAGGAAAAGGAAGCAGCCACAGAGTCCTGAGAAGGCCTAGAGAGGGTGACATGGATAAAAATGTAGGACAGAAAGACCCTTGGTTAGTTATATAAACAAATGATTATTTTCCCCTTAATACAAGCCAATCTCATAGAAAAGAGTGGAAGGAACTTCTCCCCTTAAATGATCTGGGTTGTGTTTGCAGATATCAGAGAATTACAATTATATTACATAAAAAAGATAGTCTGGTTTGCACATTTGTAACAATGGGAGTTTTGCTTCTACTAAGGAATAGATTGAGAGAGCACATACTCTTAATAGTATTTTACCACTACATATGCCAGCAGCTGGAGAAGCAGCTATTCTAGAAGCTGCCAGAAAAACAGAATATGGGGACTGACTGGCCTCCTACCTATTCCAGCTGCTCAGGGTCAATCCTAACACGCCTCCCTTCCCTGTTTTCTCAGCCGCCACTAAAGTTCAGGTCTTATAGGTGCTGGATCATTAATTCCTGACCCTCAATCCTCTCCTTGCTCTGTGCCCCCCTTATCTGATTCAGTCTCCTTTTCTCCCTTCACTCTCAAACTCTTCTAGGGTATGTTCCTGCAGTGTGAGGCTGAGGTCCAGTGAAAATGAGACTCAAAACCACAACAAGCTATCACATCACACCTATCAGAATGGCTATTATCAAAAAACCAAGAAATAACAAGTACTGGCAGGACGTGGACAAAAGGGAACCCTTGTGCACTGTTGGCGGAAATGTAAATTGGTGTGCCCACCATAAGAAACAGCATGGAGTTTCCTCAAAAAAATTAAAAATAAAACTATTAAGAGAGAGTTGGGGAAGATGGCAGTGGAGCAGGAGGACTCTAGGCTCACCTCCTCCCATGAACACAACTAGATAACTATCAAATCATCCTAAATACCCCAGAAATTGACTAAAGACTGACAGAACAAACTCCACAGTTAAAGGGAGAGAGGGGGCTGCATCGAAGAAGGTAGGAAGTATGGAGACATGGTTCGGGGAAAAATGGATTGTGCGTGCTGCAGAGGGGAGGGAGCAATGGTCACAGAGAAGGGCAAGAGAGAAAGAGGAACACAGAGGGGAACACATGAGGAAAACATTTCCCCCAAAGCCATTGGCTTGAAAAACAAGAGGGGCTAAACTTCATGAGTTCATGCAACCAGTGAGACTTAAAGCCTGGAGGGTTCTTTGGTATGTATGTATGTATGCATTTATTTATTTATAAAGATTGTATTTATTTATTAGAGAGAGAGAGACAGTCAGCGAGAGAGGGAACACAACCAGGGGGAGTGGGAGAGGAAGAAGCAGGCTCCCAGTGGAGCAGGAGCCCAATGCAGGGCTCGATGCAGGGCTCAATCCCAGGACCCTGGGATCAGGCCCTGAGCCGAAGGCAGATGATTAAAGGCTAAGCCACCCAGGCGCCCCTAAAGCCTGGAGTTTTAAAGGTGAGTGGGCTTGGCTGGTATAGAGGCCTGAGATAGAGCTGTTCCTGAATAGAAGGCAGGCAAACGACCGGGGGCAAACAGTGTGGAAACAGTGATCTGAAGCACACCTGACACCTGGGGCACACAGTGGGGAGTTATTCACTCTTCTTGCAGTATGTCCTTGAAGAGGCAGTGTTCATGGAGACGCCTCTCCAGGAGCAAAGGAGCCAGTTGATGCCATTTCCCACCCCACCCCCCACCCCAGCATAAACACAGAGCCACCTACGGGAAGCAGTGCAGCACAGACATGGGCTGCCTCACTTGCTAACACCAAAACCCACCCCCCTGCACTCCCACAGGATTGCCCTTCTCACTCAAGCTTTCTCAGCGCCAGCACATGGGCCTCTCCCCCAGAACACCAGCACAAACCCCTGCCCACACCGCATCTCCCAAACAGAGATTTCTGCAGGGCTTCAGTTCCAGTGGAAATGTATCAGGTCCCATGTATCAAGCAGACTTAAAGCACACTGAGTTAAAACTTGCCACGTTCAGGCCAGGGACCAAACACTGCACACTGCAGGAAAGGGAATCTTCTGCAGATGACTGGCTGAAGGATAGAGCAGCCAAAACACATAGCAGACAGCACACCAAGCACACTCAAGAGACATTTTTTGGTTTTTGAGCCCTGAAGTGCCAGGCACTGGGCACTATCTGACCTCCTCTTCATAAGGCCATTGCTTTCAGGAGCAGGAAACATACCTTGCTTTTCTAACACAGAGAAGGCAGAGACTTAGAGAAAAGGCCAAGATGGAGGAATTCATCCCAAATGAGATAACAAGCTAAGGCCATGGCCAGAGATCTAAGTGAAACAGGTAAGTAACATGCCTGATGGATACTTTAAAGTAACAATCATAAGGATACCTGTGGGCTTAAGAAGAACAGAAGACATCAGGAAGACTCTTTTATTTAAATTTAATTAATTAACATACAATGTATTATTCATTTCAGAGGTACAGGTTTGTGACTCATCAGTTGTATATAATACCCAGTACTCATTACATCACTGTGCCTTCCTAATGTCCATCACCCAGTTTCCCCATAACCCCCACCCACCTCCCCTCCAGCAATCTTCAATTTGTTTCCTATGATTCAGAGTCTCTTATGGTTTGTCTCTCTTTCTGGTTTCCTCTTGTTTTATTTTTTCCTCTCTTCCCCTATGATCCTCTGTTTTGTTTCTTAAATTCCACCTATCAGCGAGATCACATGATAATTGTCTTTCTCTGACTGACTTATTTCGCTTGGCGTAATATCCTCTAGTTCCATTCACGTCATTGCAAATGGCAAGATTTCATTTTTTTTGAAGGCTGAGTAGTATTCCATTGTGTATATATACCACATCTTTATCCATTCATCTGTCGATGGACATCTGGGCTTTTTCCATAGTTTGGCTATTGTGGACATTGCTGCTATACACATTGGGGTACAGGTGCCCCTTCAGATCACTACATTTGTATCTTTGGGGTAGATCCCTCATAGTGCACGTGCTGGGTTGTAGGGTAGCTCTATTTTTAACTTTCCGAAGAACACCCATTCTGTTTTCCAGAGAGGCTACTCCAGCTCGCTTTCCCATCAAGAGTGTAAGAGGGTTCCCCCTTTCTCCACATCCTTGTGAAAATCTGTCATTTCCTGACTTGTTAATTTTAGCCATTCCGACTAGTGTGAGGTGGTATCTCATTGTGGTCTTGATCTGTATTTCCCTGATGCCAAGTGATGGGGAGCATTTTTTCACGTGTCTGTTGGCCATTTGTGTGTCTGCTTTGGAGAAATATCTGTTCATGTCTTCTGCCCATTTCTTCACAGGATTTTTTGGTTTTTGAGCATTGGATTTGATAAGTTCTTTATAGATTTTGGGTACTAGCCCTTTATCTGATAAGACATTTGCAAATATCTTCTCCCATTCTGTCATTGTCTTTGGTTTTGTTGACTGTTTCTTTTGTTTTGCTAAAGCTTTTGATCTTGATGAAGTCCTTGTTGTTCATTTTTGTCTTTGTTTCCCTTGCCTTTGGGGACATGTCCAGCAAGAAGTTGCTGCAGCCAAGGGTGAAGAGGTTGTTTCCTATGTTCTCCTCAAGGATTTTCATGGATTCCTATCTCACATTTAGGTCTTTCATTCATTTTGAGTTTACTTTTGTGTATGGTGTAAGAAAATGATCCAGTTTCATTCTTCTGCACGTGGCTGTCCAATTTTCCCAATACCATTTGTTGAAGAGACTTTTTCCATTGGATATTCTTTCTTGTTTTTTTGAAGATTTGTTCACTACATAGAGTTCAGAGTCCATTTCTGGATTCTTTATTCTGTTCCATTGATCTATCTGTCTGTTTTTGAACCAGTACCATACTGTCTTGATGATTACAGGTTTGTAATACATCTTGAAGTCTGGAATTGTGATGCCTCCACCTTTGCTTTTCTTTTTCAACATTCCTTTGGCTATTCGGGGTCTTTTCTGGTTCCATACAAATTTTGGGATTATTTGTTCCAGCTCTGTGAAAACAGTTGACGGTATTTTGGTAGGGATTGCATTGAATGTATAGATTGCTCTAGGTAGCATAGACATTTTAACAATATTTGTTCTTCCAACCCATGCACATGGAATGTTTTTCCATTTCTTTGTGTCTTCTTCAATTACTTCCATGAGTGTTCTGTAGTTTTCTGAGTATAGATCTTTACCTCTTTGGTTAAGTTTATTCCAAGGTATTGTATGGTTTTCGGTGCAATTGTAAATGGGATCGATTCCTTAATATGTCTTTCTTCTGTCTCACTGTTAGTGTATAGAAATGCAACTGATTTCTGTGCATCAATTATATATCCTGCCACGTTCCTGAACTCCTGTATGAGTTCTAGCAATTTTGGGGTGGAGTCCTTGTGTTTTCCACAGAGTATCATGTTATCTGCAAGGAGTGAGAGTTTGACTTCTTTGCCAATTTGGATGCCTTTTATTTTTCTTCTTTTTGTTGTCTGATTGCTGAGGCTCGGACTGCTAGTACTATGTTGAACAACAGTGGTGAGAGTGGACATCCCTGTCATGTTCCTGACCTTAGGGGAAAAGCTCTGTTTTTCCCCATTGAGGATGATATTTGCTGTGGGTCTTTTGTATGTGGTTTTTATGATGTTGATACATGTTTCCTCTATCCCTACATTGTGGAGGGTTTTTATCAAGGAAGGATGCTGTACTTTGTCAAACGCTTTATCTGCATCTATTGAGAGGATCATATGGTTCTTGTCCTTTCTTTTATTAATGTAGTGTATCATATTGATTGATTTGTGGATGTTGAGGCACCCTTGCAGCCCAAGAAATAATCCCATTTGGTCGTGGTGAATAATCCTTTTAATGTACTGTTGGATCCCATTGGCTAGTATTTTGGTGAGAATTTTGGCATCCATGTTCATCAAGGGTGTTGGTCTGTAATTCTCCTTTTTGGTGGGGTCTTTATCTGGTTTTGGGATCAAGGTAATGCTGGCTTCATAGAAGGAGTTTGGAAATTTCCTTCCATTTCTATTTTTTGAAACAGCTTCAGAAGAGTTGGTATTAGTTCTTCTTTAAATGTTTGGTAGAATTCCCCTGGGAACTTATCCAGCCCTGGACTCTTGTTTGTGGGGAGATTTTTGATTACTGCTTCAATTTCCGTGCTGGTTATGGGTCTTCTCAGGTTTTCTATTTCTTCCCGTTTCAGTGTTGTAGTTTTTACATCTCTAAGAATGCATCCACTTCTTCCAGATTGCCTAATTTTTTGCCATATAGTTGTTCATAGTATGTTCTTACAATTATATTTCTTCAGTGTCAGTTGTGATCTTCCCTCTTTCATTCACAGTTTTTTTTGAGTCCTTTCTCTTCTTTTTGAGAATTCTGGCCAGGGGTTTATTGGTCTTTTTAATTCTTGCGAAGAGCCAGCTCCCACTTTCATTGATCTGTTCTACTGTTCTTTTGGTTTCTATTTCATTGATTTCTGTGCTAATCTTTATTAATTCTTTTCTCCTGCTGGGTTTAGGCTTTATTTGCTGTTCTTTCTGCAGATCCTTGTGCATCTGAGACCTTTCTTGTTTCTTGAGACAGTCTTGTATTACTATATACTTCCCTTTTATGACTGCTTTTGCTGCATCCCAAAGGCTTTGAACAGTTGTGTTTTCATTTTCATTTGTTTATGTGAATTTTTAAAATTCTTCTTTAATTTCCTGTTTGAGCCATTCATTCTTCAGCAGGATACTCTTTAACCTCCAAGTATTTGAGTTCTTTCCAAATTTCCTCTTATGAGTTCCAGTTTCAAAGCATTGTGGTCTAAAAATATGCAGGGAATGATCCCAATCTTTTGGTACCAGTTGAGACCTGATTTGTGACCCAGCATGTGATCTACTCTGGAGAATATTCTTGTGCAATCGAGAAGAATGTGTATTCCTTTGCTTTAGGATGGAATGCTCTGTATGTATCTATGAAGTCCATCTGGTCAATGTGTTCTTCAAAGCTCTTGTTTCTTTGTTGATCTTCTGCTTAGATGATCTGTCCATGGCACTGAATGGAGTGTTAAAGTGCCTTACTAGAATTGTATTATTATTGATGTGTTTCTTTAATTTTGTTATTGTTTTATATAATTGGCTGCTCTCATAGTAGGGGGATAAATATTTACAATTGTTAACTCTTCTTGTTGGATAGACCTTTGAAGTAGAATATAGTGTCCCTCTTAATCTCTTATTACAGTCTTTGGTTTAAAATCTAATTTGTCTGATATAAGGATTGCCACACTAGCTCTCTTTTGATGTCCATTAGCATGGTAAATGGTTTTCTACCCCCTCACTTTAAGTCTGGTGGTGTCCTTAGTTCTAAAATGAGTCTCTCACAGACAGCATATTGATTGATCTTGCTTTTTTATCCAATCTGATACCCTGTGTCTTTTGACTGGGGCATTTAGCCCATTTACATTCAGAGTAATTATTGAAAGATATGAATTTAATGCCATTGTATTACCCATCAGCGAGACTCTTATCATAGAGATAAAAGAGATAAAAAAGAATCAGAGATGACGAGTGCAATATATGAGATTGGGAACAGGCCTGATGAGGGGAGAAGTTAAGACATCAGAGGAGTAGGGGGACCCTAAGCTTGTCTCAGCCCTCAAACACAGCTAGATAGTTATCCAACCATTCCAAACACCCAAGAAATCAATCAGAGGTCTGAGAGAACAAAAACTGCAAGTCTGTAAGTAGAAAAGTGACCACCTTTTGGAAAGTACGAGGTGCAGAGAGTTGATTTGGGGAAGATATAGCTGTGGATACAGCAGCAGGGAGACAGCCTGCTTATGGAGGCTACCACAAAGTATTATAAGCAGCAGAGTGCAAAACATTAACTTTTAGAAGTTCCCTAATGTGGGGGATGTGCCTGGCTTAAGGGTGCTCAGATGGTGTAGCAGGGGGTAATCCCAGGAGTCACAAGGTGGTCTTAGGATCTCCTGGGTCACAAGAAGAATGGATGGTGACTACTGCACTGTTTCCAGACATAGGAACATGGAAGCAGTGGATCTTGGTGCCAGCTTTCTGCTCTGTTTTGCCATAAACTGTGAACCACTGTGTGGTCGTGCGACTGCTTTCCTGGGACCAGCCAACAAATGGCAAAAGTGCAGCAAGAGCCTCCCCTGAGAGAACAGCCCACGTCCATACCACAGGAGTCCCCAAAATTTGGAGTTCTGAAACTCGGTCATGCTCCTGAGATAGAAAAGCTTGGACACAGGCAGGGTGAACACAAGGTTCAGATAGAAACCGTAGACAAATGTGGTGTGATCCGGGGTGCCTGGGTGGCACAGCGGTTAAGCGTCTGCCTTCGGCTCAGGGCGTGATCCCGGCGTTATGGGATCGAGCCCCACATCAGGCTCCTCCGCTGTGAGCCTGCTTCTTCCTCTCCCACTGCCCCTGCTTGTGTTCCCTCTCTCGCTGGCTGTCTCTATCCTGTCGAATAAATAAATAAAATCTTTAAAAAAAAAATGTGGTGTGACTGATTGCTCTTCTGTCAGGGCTCACTGAAGTGTGGGGGAAACGAACTTTCAACTCCAGGGTTAGAGAGTGGGGTGCTGACATATTCATCATGCCCTTCAGCACTGAAAGCCTTTTCCCGCAAAACAGCACGCCATCTAGTGGAGGCCAGAGCTGCTTACAGTAAGCCCCCGCCCCCCCACCCCCCCACCGCCCCCTGGAGATGCATTTCCACTGAAACAAGTCGGCCTAAGAATCAGCCCACCAAGCCCCTCCACCAGAAGACGAGCACTGGCACCAAATCTATTTGTAGCATGGAGTGCTACAAAGCTTCAGCTCTAGGGGAAATAGGACCTAGCCTTTTCAACAAGCTGACCAAAAACACAACTCTTTAAAACTCAGCACACACTGGACAAGATCCAAACACTCCCCAGTGCAGGCAAGGAGAATATCTGCAAAGGATTGCTCTGAGGGAACGAGCAGCCAAAACACAACAGCATTGTGCACACAGCATGCACCAAAAACACTTCCTGAATTGCCAGGCCCTGACAGTACATGACCTCTTTTTAATATACCCACTAAACTCAGGAGCAGGACAGCTAACAGCCTTTCCTAACATGCAGAAGACAGAGATATAGGCAAAATGGCAAGATGGAGGAATTCATCCCAAAAGAAAACACAAGAAGACATCATTTCCAGGGGCACCTGGGTGGATCAATCAGTTAAAGCATCCAACTCCTGATTTCAGCTCAGGTCATGATCTCAGGGTCATGGAATCAAGCCCTGTGTCAGGTTCCATGCTCAGCAGGTAGTCTGCTTGAGATTCTCCCTCTCCTTCTCCCTCCAACTCTCCCCCTGATTGTACTCTCTTTCTCTCTAAAAATAAATACATAAATCTTAAAAAAAAAAAAAAAGACACCAACTCTATAGCTAACACAATATTACTAAATTCCTATCTTTCAATGATCACTCTGAATGTAAATGGACTAAAGGCTGCAATCAAAAGACATAGGGTGGGTGAGGAGTTAAGATGGCAGAGGAGTAGGGGGACCCTAAGTTCATCAGGTCCCTCAAATACAACTAGATAGCTATCAAATCATTCTGAACACCCAAGAAATCAAACAGAGATCTGAGAAAAAACCGCTGCAAGTCCACAGGTAGAAAAGTGACCACCATTTGGAAGGTAGGAGGTGCAGAGACTTGAATCTGGTGTGACATAGCTGAGGATACTGTGGCAGGGAGGGAACCTGCTTATGGAGGCTACCACAAACTATTATAAGAAGCAGAGTTCAAAATTCAAACTTTTAGAAGTCTGCTACAGTGGGGGATGTGGGACAGGTCCAGCAAAAAGCAGAAGCGTGGCGAGAACTCCACCACACTCCCAGAGAAACAGCATGGGTCCGAGCCATGGGAGTCCTTAAAATTTGGAGTTTTGAAACTCAGTCCCATGCCTGAGATAAAAACACGAGGTCACAGGCAGGATGCACACAGAGTTCTAACAGAAACCGGGAGACAAGTGATTGACTGCTCTTCTGTGAGGGCTCACTGAAGAATGGGAGGGTGTGAATTTTCAGTTCTGAGGCTAGAGAGCTGGGCACCACCGTATTCATCCCACCCATCAGTGATGAAAGGCTTCAGGGAGCTAAACAGTGCCACCTAGTGGACTCCAGAGCCTATTACACCATGTCCTGCCTCCTAGTGCACTGGAGACAAATTTCCACTAGAACAAGTCCACCTGAGAATCAGCACAACAGGACCCTCTCCCAGAAGACCAGCACAAACAACTAGCTTGTACCAAGTTTACTGATCACAGAGGTCTGCAAAGCTTCAGCTCTAGAGGAAAACAGTATATAGCATTCTCTGTATTTTTAATCCTCAGTCCTTTAATAGAATTTTTTCAGATATTTCCTTATTTTTCAATTTTTTATTTTTAAAATTCTTATTTCTATATATACTTCATATATTTTTTATTTTTGTCTCCCTCCAATGTACTTTATTTTATATATTTTTTTTCTTTCCTTCTTTCTTTCTTATTTTGAGATCAGTTTCTTTAACGAGCACACCAAAACACAAACAGGGTCTAGGTTTTTTTTATTTGTCTTTGTTGTGGTGGTAATGGTGGTTATAGCCGTTGTTGTTGTTTCTTTTTTTCCTTTTTCTTCCTTCTTTTCTTTTCTGGACAAAATGATGACATGGAGAAATTCACCCCAAAAGAAAGAACGGGAGGTAATACTCACAGCCAGGGATTTAATCAATACAGATATAAGTAAGATGTCTGAACTGAACTGGAAATGATTATAAGGATACTAGCTTGGCTTGAAAAAAAAAGCATAGAAGACACTAGGGAATCCATTACTGTAGAAATAAAAAAAACCTAAGATCTAGTCAGGAGGAAATTAAAAATGCTAATACCAATGTGGAGTCCCAAGTGGAGGCCATAAAAATGAGGATAAATGAAGCAGAAGAGTGAATCAGTGATCACGAAGATCACGAAGGGAGACTTATGGAACTCAACGATTCCACAAACCAAAATCATGTCCGTATAATAGGAGTCCCAGAGGATGAAGAGCAGGGAAAGGGGGCAGAAAGTTTATTTAAACAAATGACAGCTGAGAACTTTCCTAATCTAGGGAAGTAAACAGGCATTCATGTCAGGAGGCATAGAAAACTCCCTTCAAAATCAACAAAAATAGGTCAACACCTCAACATACTATAGCAAAACTTGCACATTACAAAGATAAAGAGAAAATCCTGAAAGCAGCTCAGGACAAGAGGTCCTTAACCTACAAGGATAGACACCAAAGGCCAGCAGCAGGCCTTTCCACAGAGACCTCGCAGGTCGGAAAAGACTGGCGTGATATATTCAACGTGCTAAATGGGAAAATATGCAGCCAAGAATACTTTATCCAGCAAGGCTTTATCGTTCAGAACAGAAGCAGAGATAAAGATTTCCAAGACAAACAAAAACTAAAGGAATTTGTGAACACTAAATCAGCCCTGCAAGAAATATTAAAGGGGACCCTTTGAGCAAAAAGAGAGACCAAAACTAACAAAGACCAGAAAGGAACAGACACAATCTACAGAAACAGTGACATTACAGGAAATACAATGGCACTAAATTCATATATTTCAATAATTACTCAGTGTAAATAGACTTAATGCTCCTATCAAAAGACATAGAATATCAGACTAGATTAAAAAAAAAACAAGATCCATCACTATGCTACTTACAAGAGATTCATTTTAGTCCCAAAGACAACTTCAGATTGATAGTGAGGGGGTGGTAAACCATTTATCATACTAATCGATATCTAAAGAAAGCTGGGGCAGCCATCCTTATATCAGACAAACTAGATTTTAAACCAAAGACTTTAAGAATAGATGAAGAAGGACAATATATTATAATAAACAGGTCTATCCAACAAGAAGATCTAACAACTACAATTATTTATGCCCCTAACTTGGGAGCTGCCAAATATATATATAAATTAATGACAAACCTAAAGAAACTCATTGATAATAATACAATACTAGTAGGGGACTTTCACACCCCATTCACAGCAATGGACAGATCATCTGAGCAGAAGATCAACAAAGAAACAAGGGCTTTGACTGACACAGTGGACCAGATGGACCTCACAGATATATTCAGAGCATTCCATCCTAAAGCAACACCCTAGCCAGACTTATCAAAAAGAAAAGAGAAAGGACCCAAACATTAAGATCATAAATGAAAGAAGAGAGATCACAACCAACACCAAAGAAATACAAACAATTCTAAAGCAATACTATAAACTATTATATGCCAACAAATTAGGCAATCTGTAAGAAATGGATGCATTCCTAGAAACATAGAAATGACCAAAACTAAAACAGGAAAAAATAGAAAACCTGAACAGACCTATAACCAGCAAAGAAATTGAAGCAGTAATCAAAAATCTTCCAACAAACAAGAAACCAGATCCAGACTGCCTCCCAGAATTCTATCCAACATTTAAAGAACAATTAATACATAACCTTCTGAAGCTGTTTCAGAACATAGAAATGAGGGGCGCCTGGGTGGCTCAGCCGTTGGGCGTCTGCCTTTGGCTCAGGTCATGATCCCAGGGTCCTGGGATTGAGCCCCACATTGGGCTCCCCACTCGGCAGGAAGCCTGCTTCTCCCTCTCACACTCCCCTTGCTTGTGTTCCCTCTCTCACTGTCTCTCTCTGTCAAATAAATAAATAAAATATTTTTAAAAACACAAAAAACAAAAAACATGCTACTAAACAACGAATGGGTCAACCAAGAAATCAAAAGGAAATCAAAAAATACATAGAGACAAATGAAAATGGAAATGAAAATATAATGGTCCAAAGTTTCTGGGTGGCAGCAAAAGTGGTTCTAGGAGGAAAATGTATAGCAATACAGGCCTACCTCAGGAAGCATGAAAAATCTCAAGTAAACAACCTATTTTAGACCTAAGGGCTCTAGAAAAAGAAGAATAAACAAAATCCAAAACCAGTAGAAGGAAGGAAACTATTATAAAGATCAGAGTGGAAATGAACAATACAGAAATTTTTTTAAAAGAACAGATCAGAAGCGCCTGGGTGTCTCAGTCGGTTAAGCATTTGCCTTCAGCTCAGGTCATGATCCCAGGGTCCTGGGATCAAGCCATGTGTTGGGCTCCCTGTTCAGTGGAGAGCCTGGTTCTCCTTCTCCTTCTGCTGCTCCCCCTGCTTATGCTCTTTCTCTCAAATAAATAAATAAAATCTTAAAAAAAAAAAAAAAAAAAAGAACAGATCAATGTAACCAGAAACTGATTCTTTGAAAAAAATTAACATCTTGGTAAACCTTTAGCCAGACTCATCAAAGAGAGAGAGAGAGAGAGAGAGAGAGGAGTCAAATAAACAAAAATTGTTTTTTATTGTATAAATATATAATTATGAATTGTGGTAAAAACTATGAGGAAATTTTTAAAAATATGAGGAAATGAAAGAGGAGAAATAATAACTAACACCACAGAAATACAAAGGACTGTAAGAGAATATTATGAAAAATGATGTCAACAAATTTAACAACCTAGAAGAAATGGATAAATTCCTAGAAACACATAACCTACCAAAACTGAAGCACGAAGGAATAGAAAATTTGAACAGACCAATTACTAGCAATGAAATTGAATCAGTAATCAAAAAACTCCCAACAAACAAAAGTCCAGGAATAGAAGGTGACACAGTGAATTCTATCAAACATTTAAAGAAGAATTAATACCTATTCTTCTCAAACTATCCCAAAAAATAGAAGAGGAAGGAAAACTTCCAAATTCATTCTATGAGGCCAGCATTAGCCTGACGTCAAAACAAATAAAGACACCACTAAAAAAAAAGAACTACAGGGCAATACCTATGAAAATAGATAAAAAATCCTTCACAAAATACTGGTAAACAGAATCCAACAGTACATTTAAAAAATCACTAACCACAATTAAGTGGGATTCACTCCTGGTGTGCAAGGGTGGTTCAATGTTCTCGAATCAATCCACATGACACATCACATCAACAAGAGAAAGGATAAAACCATATGATCATTTCAATAGACACAGAAAAAGCATTTGACTAATTACAACATCCATTCATGATAAAAAAAAAAAACCCTCAACAAAGTAGGTTTAGAAGGAATATACCTCAATATAATAAAGTCCATATATGACAAACCCACAATGAACATCATACTCAATGATGAAAAATTAAGAGTTTTTTTCCTAAGGTCAGGAAGAAGACAAGGATGTCCACTCTCACCAGTTTTATTCAACATAGTACTGAAAGTCCTAGTCATAGCAATCAGACAACAAAAAGAAATAAAAAGCATCCAAACTGGTAAAGAAGTAAAACTTCCCCTATTTGCAGAAAACCTAAAGACTCCACCAAAAAACTACTAGAACTGACAAATGAATTCAGTAATGTCCCAGGATACAAAGTCAATATAAAGAAATCCGCTGCACTTCTATACGCTAATAATGAAGCAGCAGAAAGAAAAATTAAGAAAATCCCACTTACAATTGCACCGAAAATAATAAAATATCTAGGAATAAACTAAACCGAGGAGGTAAAAGACCTGTTCTCTGAAAACTATAAAACACTGATGTGAAAGAAATTGACATTCCATGCTCATGAATTGGAAGAACTAATATTGTTAAAATGCCTATACTACCCAAAGCAACCTACACATTTAATGAAATCCCTATCAAAATACAACAGCATTTTTCACAGAACTAGAACAAAAAATCCTAAAATTTTAATGGAACCACAAAAGACCTGAATAGCCAAAGCAATTTTGAGAAAGAAAACCAAAGCTGGAGGGGTCACAATTCCACATTTCAAGTTATATTACAAAGTTGTCATAATAAAAACAGTATATACTGGCATAAAAGTAGACACAAAGACCAATGGAACAGAACAGGAAACCTAGAAATAAACCCACAATTGTATGGTCAACTTATCTTTGACAAAGCAGGAAAGAATATCCAATGGGAAAAAGACAGTCCCATCAACAAATGGTGTTGGGAAAATTGGACAGCCACATGCAAATCACTTTCTTACAACATGACAAAAATAAGTTCAACATGGATGAAAGACCTAAATGTGAGACCTGAAACCATAAAAAGCCTAGAAGAGAGCACAGGCAGTAATTTCTCTGACATTGGCTGTAGCAACATTTTTCCAGGTATGTCTCCTGAAGCAAGGGAAACAAAAGTAAAAATAAACTATTGGGTCTACATCAAAATAAAAAGCTTCTGCACAGTGAAAGAAACAATCAACAAAACTAGAAAGTAACCTACTGAATGGGAGAAGGAATTTGCAAATAACATATCTAATGAAAGATTAGTATCCAAAATATACAAAGAATTTATATAACTCAAAACCAAAAAAAAAAATAATAATAATCCAATTTAAAAATGGGCAGAAGACATGAATAGACATTTCTTCAAAGAAGACATCCAGATGGCCAACAGGCATATGAAAAGACGCTCAACATCACTCATCATTAGAGAAATACAAATCAAAACTACAATGAGATATCACCTCATACCTGGCAGAATGGCTAAAATATAAACCATAAGAAACAAGTGTTGGGGAGGATGTGGAGAAAAAGGAACCCTCTTGCACTGCTGGGGGGAATGCAAACTGGTGAAACCACTATGGAAAACAGTATGGAGGTTCCTCAAAAAGTTAAAAACAGAACTACCCAACAATCAAGCAATGACACTAATGGGTATTTACTCAAATAATAAAAAACTCTAATTCAAGTGGAGACATGCACCCCTATGTTTCTAGCGGCTTTATCTACAATAGCCAAATATGGAAACAGCCCAAGTGTCCATGATTGATGAATGAATAAAGTACTATGTATATATGTATATGTATGTGTGTGTATATATACAAGTCAATCAGAGAAAGGTAAATACAATATAATTTCATTCATATGTGGAATTTAAGAAACAAAACAAATGAGCAAAGGGGGGGAGCAAGAGACAAACCAAGAAATATGGTTACCAGATGGGAGGTGAGTGGGGGGATGGGTGAAATAGGTAAAGAGGATAAGAATACACTTCTCACGATAAGCACTGAGTAATATATGGAATTATTGAATCACTGTATTTTACATCTGAAACTAATGTAAACCAATATCAACTCTAGTGGAATTAAACTTTAATTTCACTTAATTTAAAAAAAGGCTTTATGCACGTGCAAAGGAGCTTTCTGTATTTCACAATCCATTTAACCGTGCAGTAGAGGAGCTGCCACCCAACCTTCCTTTAGAAGTGATTAATCTGCCATTTTTGACAGGCTAAAGCAAATATAAAGAGAAAAAATTAGGGGAGTCTATAAATGCCTTCCAAGCAATGAATATGTTCAGTTTAAATCATAGCCTTGCGAAGGTCAGTATTTGACAGTACCTATCTATTCAAAAAGTTTTCAAGGATGAAATAGATTAGCATGAACAGATCAACCACTGCGATCGATTTCGGTGACGGAGAACATTTTGAAAATGCAACAAAATGTTATCCCCTGTTAAAAGAATCTCATTGTTCTCATCAGTAGACCCGTATTACAAAAAAAAGAAAACTGTATTCCTTCATTATCATTATAATTTGCGTCTCACCACACAAAAAAGGGGCGGGAAACTGGTATCCCAGGACTCAGGAAGGCCATGACTTCTGTCGTCGCCTCCTCCGGATGCAGCCGCTACGCGGGCGGGAAGGCGGCAGTCCGATATTCTGGTTGGTAGGGGCTATGGGAGGGCCCTCGGCCCTACTCGGCCCCCCACCCCTGCCTCCCGTAAGCGAAATTCTACGAGGGCTGGGGCGGAGGTCCAAGCCTTCCCGGGGAGCGCCGCTCCAGTGAGAGCCGTCGGGCGAGCGTGTGGGAGTTCCGAGTCCAGCATGTGGGAAGCGGTCCGCCTCGGTTGCCGCTGGCGCATGCGTATCGGGGAGCCTAAGCCAGCGCGGCGCGGTCGCCATCGCTGGAAAGCTTCCGCCAGAGCCCAGAGGGCGCGGGCGGCTGGTCCAGCCCCAGGGGCCCCGCCGCTGGGCGTCATTGGCTCAGGCAGTAGGGCCCTCATCACCCTGTCCCGCCTCGGTCGGGCCGGCGGCGGCGGCGGCGGCGGCGGCGGCGGCGGCGGCGGCGTCAGGGGGCGGAGCCGCCCAGAGCGCCCTTTGTCTGTGGAGGCTGGTGAGTGCGGCGAGCCGCGGGCCGGGAGGCGGGCGAGGGGGAAGGGCGGGTGGCGGCCCGAGGGTGCTCGGGTCGCGGTCGCCGCTCGCGTTGGACCCGGAGTCCCCCAGCAGCGCCCTCAGCCTTCCCGGAGACCCGCACCCCTTCTCTGGTAGAAAGGCCTCCCCATCCCAAGATTATAAACATTTTCTCTGGTATCTTCTGCAATTGATTTTTGTGTGAGCAAGGGTGGGTATCATTTTTGGAAAGCCTTTCCCCATCTCAAGATCATTAAAACATCGACCTTTATTTTTTTCTACTGCTTTTAAGGGATTTTTTAAAATGTCTTTTTTACATTTCTACCTATATTTTGTTGGGTATTAATTTTGTTTTAAGTTATTAGGTAGGAATCTTTTTCCCAGTTGTCCTGCTGTTAGGTACTGAATAATTTTCCCACTGAATTAAAATGACACTTATATTATATTCTGCAGGCGTGTATATTCTGCACACTGGGATCTGTTTCCAGACAATTTCTTTCACTGCTCTGACAGTTTCTGCCCTGATACCATTTTGTTTTAATTCAAAATACGTTTTAACATGGGGCAGAACAAATCCCCCTTAATTATGTCCTTTGACATAATGATCTATTTCTTTCGATGTATTTGAAATTGTAAAAAATGTAAAGATACAAAAATTACAATTCTCTAAGAGACAGATTTGATCATGGTACTTAATAGGTGCTCAGTAAACAGTTATTAAATGAGGAATGTTTGTTGAAAGTCACTGTGTTGTTGCAAACTTTTACACGTTTCCCTGTTGCAATCAGGGTAATAGTCTACTTCCTTAGAAGTGCCCTCAAAGACCTTTATGATCTTAATATTGCATACTGTTTTGCTTACCACCCTTGCACGTCATGCTGTAGCCATACCAAGCTACTTAAACATGACACAAAACCTCTGGGAAAAATCCATTAATTTGGTTATGTCAACAGTTTAAATTTCTGTATTCAAAAAGAACAAAGGGCTAAAAACAAGATGCATGAAAATATTTGCAACATGTGTAAGAGACAAATGATTAATGTCCATAATATGTAAAGAGCCTCTGTTAATAGCAAAAAAAAAAAAAAAAAGAGAGAGAGAAAGAGAGAAGGAGAGAAAAAAGAAAAACGGGCAAAGGATACGCATAGGAAATTTATAGAAGAAATACAGGTAACCAAAACACACACACACAATTTTTTTTAATGCTTAACCTCCTAGGTAACCACAGAATGCAAATGAAGACAAAGATATTTTTCACCCAGTAGCCTGGCAATATATACAAGGCGTTGAGGAAAGTGCCCAGGGAAGGGCACCAGTTGTAAGACTGAGGAAGACACTTTGAATGACAATTTGACAATACTTACCAAAATGTTAAATGAGCTCACTCTGGCTCAGAAATTTCATTCTGGAATCAGTCTTGCAGAAATACTTGCACAGGTACACAAGGAGGTGTGTAAGAAGATGTTTACTACAATATTATTTGCCATTGTGAGTAATGGGTACAGCTTAAATATTCACTAGGGATATGGTTAAATATATTGTGATAGATCCATACGGTAGAATACCGTACTACAATAAAATAAGCTAGTTTATTTTGAAGTTAACAAACAAGGAAAGCTCTCTAATATATTTAGGAAATAAAAGATGCTGCAGAACAGTGGCACATAGTATGGTGTGAGTTATGTTAAGTAGGGATGTGTTATATTATATACGTTCATACGTGCCAGAAAAAGGATGTACCCAAATGACTGATGGTGAATTACTTCCAGGGCAGGAAGTAGAATAGAAGAGGGGTTGAAGGTCACTCAGTCTTACTCATATACTCCCAAATTTTGTGTACTTATGCTTCCATGTAGAATGTGTAAAAAATTGTGAACATCTATAACCTGTATAAGGAAAAAACAAAACAAAACCCTTACATACACTTAGGAGCTACACAGGGGAGAAAAAAACATTTTATGATGCATAAAATTTTTAAATTAACTTCTTTTTAAAAAAAGCAGCAAAGAATAAAAGACAAATGATAACATGGAGACTACATTTGTTATTTATGTTATCACAGGGGAGTTGCCCTTTACCGTCTGTGTTCAGGGGTCCCCAAGACCACCCTCAGGCTCAGTGATTTGCTAAAAGGACTCATAGAACTCAGCAAAATGTTATACTTACAGTAGCATGAGTATTACAGTGGAAAGATACAGCTTAAAATCAGCAACAAAAAAAGCAGGTAGAGCAGAGTCCAGGAGAGACCAGGTACAAAGCTTCTGGTTGTCTCCTCTCAATGAGGCACTCAGATAGTGTTTAATTCTCCCAGAAGTGATGTGTAATAACACATATGCAGTATTGCCAACCAGGGAATTTCATCTAAACTTTGGCATTCAGAGTATTTATTGGAAATTGGTCATGTAGGCATAGCTAACCACCTGTGTTACTGGTCCTTCAGTCTCCAGTCCTTCCGGAGGTCAAGTTAATACCACATGGCCCAAGAATCCCACCATAAATCCTATCTTAGCATAAACTTTCTGACCTGTCCGAAAGCCTCAGGTAAACAGCGACACTCTTAACAGGCAGGATGTTGCAAGGCATTATAGCTTATCTCTGAGGAACCAGACCAGGTTTGGACCACCCAGACCACTCAGTTAATCCTTTCCTGCACAATATACTTTGTAATAAGGAATTCTTACAAATCAATAAGAAAAAGGCAAAATGGTAGAAAGGTGGACAAATGACACAAAGGGTAATTTATAAAAGATGAAATATGAAAGCTAAAAATATAAAAGTTCTGCCTCCCATGTTATCTAAGAATTACATATTAAAGCAGCAATTATATACTATCTATGTATTATATTTTAAAAGAATAATGCTTATTATTCTTGGCTAATGGTCATTCTTATATATTGTTGATGAATTAGTAAAATGATACAACCTTCCTCAATAGTGTTTTACCTTCATTTTGATCCAGCAGTTCTACCTCTAGGAATTTATCCTAAAGAAATAATCAGACAAAATTATGCCAAAACTGTACAATGTTTGCTGTTGTCTATAACAGTGGAAAGAAAGAAGGAAAGAAGGAAGGAAGGAAGGAAGGAAGGAAGGAAGGAAGGAAGGAAGGAAAGAAAGAAAGAAAGAAAGAAAGAAAGAAAGAAAGAAAGAAAGAAAAAGAAAGAAAAGAAAGAAAAAAGAAAGAAAAAGAAGGAAAGAGGAAGGAAGGAAGGGAAAGAAAGAAAGGGGTAGGAAGGAAGGAAAGAGAGAGAGAAGGAAGGGGGAGGGAGGGAGGAGGGGAGAGAGAGAGAGGAAGAAAAAGAATGAAAGAAAGAAAGAAAGAAAGAAAGAAAGAAAGAAAGAAAGAAAGAAAGAAAGAAAGAAAAAGAAGCAAGCAAGCAAGCAGGCCCTCTTCCCAGCCCTGGAAATCAACTACCTGTCCTAAGAGCCTGAGTTCCTTTTATTGGAGAAATGCTTAGAAACAAAGATCTGGGTGTAGGTGTGCTCATTGCGAGTGGGGTATCATTGCTTCTAGGCCCTCTGGCAGAGATAGGAGAGATATATACCAATGCACGTTAATCATACACATATATACTTCTATTGTGTTCATCTATGTATTAAATCCCGTTAGTTCATATTGACACCTCTGATCCCAATCCAGTACCTCAGGGCTCATTTTAGTCTTCCTCCTTTCCTCATTGGTAACTTCTTTCTTCAACAGTAAAAAATTGTTGACTCTTAGTATCCACAATATATTTACTTATTTGTTCAATTTTAGTGTATACATAGTTTCAGAATTAACTCATATCCCTGTGAGAAAGACATTTATTAACTGATTACAGCATTTATGTAGAGTTCTTTTTGTCTTTAGTTATATAGTATCCAGCCAAGATAGTGTTTCCCAAAGGTATTTGAGTTTGTTTTTTCTTTGCCACTTCCTGCAGTGTGGTTATGTCATTCCCTTGTAATACAGTTTGGTCCATTTGTTAGTATTTGTATTTATTCTCTTCTGTTTACTCTCAGGTGGCTTCCTTCAGCTTTACCCACCGCCATGGTTTCACTGATCATCTCTTCTGAGCTACATAACCCCATACGTACCCAACCACCTTACTGGACATCCCCAGGCAGATGTCTCTCAGATTTCTTAAACCTAACATGTCCAAAACTAATTCTCTCTTAAGCGTCTTGTCATAGATTTGCAACAGAGTGAAGTATGTATGAATACCACCTCTATCGCCAAACTGATTGGGTTGGATTCCCAGCTCCACAACTTACTAGCTGTGTGAGTTTGGTTGTGTTAAGTTAATCAACCTTTCTATGGTTTACTTTCCTCATCTGCAAAACTAATAATGATAGTACTTACCTCATGGGTTTGTTGTGAGGATTAAGTGAGTGAATATTCTGAAAACATTTAGAACATAATAGCACGTGGTAGCCATATTTATATGTTACATGTTATTCTTAACTCTATTAAAATCCCTATCTCAGTGAATAGCACCAGCAAGCCTGAAACCTGAATGCCATTCCTGACCTCTCTTTCTTTCCCTTAGTCTCTCTCTTCAATTAAAGTCAAATCCTGGTAAATTTATCCCCTTAAATATGTAGTGAATGCTCCATCTTCACTTCCACTATCTTGATTCAAGCCACTATCCTCTCTCAGTTTGACTACTGCTACACTCATTGAACTAGTCCTTAACTTGAGTCCAGTATTTTCTTCACACCGTAGCCAGAGTGATCTCTCTCCACATCCCTTCTCTAGCTTGGAAATACCTTCATTTTATTTTCTGACAAATATTAAAACAAAATTTTTTGTAGATCTAGAGAAGCAGAAAGAAAATCCTACCATCACCCAGAGATAACCAGTTACTTTTTTGGGGATATATGTGCTTGCAGTCTTTTTCTATGCAAATATACACACATATTATAATATGGTGTATATATTATATTCACATATATATATATCATTATCATATATAATTTTCTTTTTTGAAATGTGGATTTTAATTGACAATATTGTGTATATCACTTCGGGACAGAAAACAAAACTCTAAATATCATTAGAAAATTAGCGTCATGCAGTCTCTTCAACAAATGGTATTGGGAAAACTGGACAGCTATGTGCAAGAGAATGAAACTAGACCACTTTCTTATACCATATACAAATATAAATTTAAAATGGATTAAAGACCTAATTGTGAGACCTAAAACCATAAAAAATCCTATTAGAGAGCATAGGCAGTAATGTCTCTGACATTAACTGTAGCAACATTTTCTAGATATGACTTAGCAATTGCACTACTAGGTATTTACCCAAAGGATACAAAAATACAGATTTGAAGGGGTACATGCACCCCGATGTCTACAGCAGCATTATCTACAAAAGCCAAACTATGGAGAGAGCCCAAATGTCCATCAACTGATGACTGGATAAAGAAGATGTGGTATATATATACTATAATGGAATATGACTCAGCCATCAAAAAGAATGAAATCTTGCCGTTTGCAATGATGTGGCATTGGAGCTAGAGTGTATTATGCTAAGTGAAATAAGTCAGAGAAGGACAAGTACCATATGATCTCACTCATGTGGAATTTAAGAAAACAGATGAACATATGGGAAGGGGGAAAAGGAAAAAAGGAGAGAGGGAAGCAAGCCATAAGTGACTCTTAAAGACAGATAACAAACTGAGGGTTGATGGAGGGGTGTGGGTAGGGGATGGGTTGGATGGGTGATGGGTATTAAAGAAGGCACTTATTGCGAGAAGCACTGGGTGTTGTATGTAAGTGATAAATCACTGAATTCTACTCCAGAAACCAATATTACACTGTAGGTTAACTTAAAAATTTTTCTAAATAAATAAAACTTCAGGCAAGCTATAAAAATAAAATAAAATTAGTGGGTTTGAGAAGAATCTGGATAATTGTATAAAGTATCTCCCCAAAGATATTTATTACCTACAAAGGGAAAGATGGTAGCTTTACAGTAGACAAATGGGGTAAACATCACCTTAATCCAGCGATAAAGGTTAACATTATCATTAATGAGGCATATCAGCATCATAAACCCATTAATATGATGCACTAAGAATACTTAACTTCTTTGCAATGATGAGAAAACATCAGACAAACCCAAATAAAGGGACCCTGCAAAATAATTCATCAGTACTCTTCAAAAGTAGTAAGCTCATGAAAGACAGAAAGGCTGAGGAACGTATAGATTGGAGAAGACAAGGGGGGGGGGGGAAGCGACGAAACGCCGTGTGAGATCCTGGATCAAAGAAAAAATATTAGTGGAGAAGCTGGTAAATTTGGAATGGTTTGAATTAATAGTATTGTACCAATTTAAAATTCCTGGTTTTGATCATTGTACCCTGGTCATATAAAACATTAACATTAGGACAAGTGGGGTGAATGGTATGTGGGAATTGTGTACTGCCTTTGCAACTTTACTCTCAGTCTAAAATTGGTTCAAAATAAACAGTTAAAAAATAGAAGAGTAAACACCAGAATCCTTTCATTTACTCACTTAGCAAATATTATTGAGTAGCTACTATGAGCCACATACTGAGAGAATTAGAAGTAGAGTAGTAAATAAGAGGGCACAGGTTCCTGCCCTCATGGAGGTTAACACCACACAGTGGGGAGTTATAAATAAAGATGACGACTACAAATAATTACAGTGGTAAAAAGTGCTAGCAAAAACAGGAAGGTGTAAATAAGGGACCTCACTTGGTCTGTGATACCAGAATCTTCCTTGATTTAACCTGAGACCTGAAGGAAGAGTAAGTATTGTCTCTAGAGGAGGGGCAGGGGAGATATACCACACATGGCACACGTAAGGACCGACTGTCCTTCTAGAAGAGAGCAAAGCTTTGATGACATTACAACTTAAGAACTGCAAAGAAGTGTAGCAATCCTGGTGGAGGCCTGAATCCAGGTACTCAAAAAAGAAGGTGAACATTCTGAAAAATGAGAAGAGTGAAATCTCCTTTGTGTATTAGATCACCTTAGAAAGACTGAAGGAGAGAAGATCTCTGGAGTTTTGAGTTTGGGGATGAATTTATCCCCTTAAAGAATAAGATTAGGCCCTCAACATATGTTTTCTGTATCATCTCATCTCAGTGGTTCTCATTTCCTACTCAGAATCACTTGGAGACTTTAGAATTTAAAATGCTGTTTCCCAGGCCCACCCCAGACCAATTTGGATAATATTGGATTTATCCAAATCTCTGTGCTAGATGGGTGATTGATATTAAGGAGAGCACTGGTTATGATGAGCACTGGGTGTTGTATGTAAGGGATGAATCACTGAATTCTACTCCTGAAACCAATATCACACTATATGTTAAATAATTAGAATTTAAATAAAAATTAAAAAAAAAAACAAAAACAAAAAAACAAATCTCTGGGAATAGGGGCTGAGCATTTTTTAAAAATCCCCCAAGTGTGTAATCAGGGCTAAAAACCACTGAGCATTCTTGAGCTTCCCATATGCCACGATAAGAGAAAGAGAAAGTCTTACATTGAATTCCTCAGTAAGTTATCCAGCCTTTAAGCTTATGTCTTAGAGGGCTTCTCTCTAAACTGTCTGCCATTCTAATAGGAAGCAGAAATTCCAAGAGTTAGTTTCATTATTCTTATCATGTACTTACCAAATGCTTCTGTTTTCTTTTTCCCAGTTATGCCCTCTTACAATGCTATACTTTCCCAAGGGGAGAACATGGAGGAAAAAGAAATGAATGATGGATCACAGATAGTCAGGTCTCAGGTAAGTTCAGTTTTACTCTCCTCTGAAATGCTGTTATAGTTCTAAGAATATGGGCGGTTTTATTTTTCAGTTCTCAGAAGTGAATCCAGAGCCCTTTAGGCTCTTGGGACAGATAATAATTTCTATAGGATGTTTCCCATTCACCCTTTATAGCTCTTTTCTCCTTCCAGCATTTTTAGCAGATCATGGGCTCATGTCTGTGCTAGATATTGTAAAAAAAAAAAAGAAAGAAAAGAAAAGAAAAAGAAACTAAAGACCATCTTTTAATCACTCATCACTTAAACAACTCAGCAGACTTGAAACAGCACTTGCTGTTCTCTCGGTAGACAATCAAATGTTGCCCAGGTCACAATGACTGCTTGGAGCTGATGGCATTACTAAACAGGCCTGAGGACATCTGCCAGGAGTTGATGTTTATCAAGAATCTGTTGTACCTCTTGCAAAAACTGTTTAAGCCTGTTGTTACTGTTCTATAATTTGAATAAGTATTATGTAAACTGGGGCACCTTGGTGGCTCAGTCGGTTGGGCGTCTGGCTTCAGCTCAGGTTGTGATCTCGGGGTCCTGGGATTGAGCCCCACATCAGGCTCCCTGGAGGAGTCTGCTTGTCCCTCTCTCCTTGCCCCCACTCCTGTTCTCTCTCTCTCTCATTCTCTCTTTCAAATAAATAAAATATTTTTTAAAAAGTATTATGTAAACTGAAGAGGTATAACTATGACATGGCATTGTTCCTGTAAAACCCAGTTGAATGCTTTGGAAAGACCTTATAAATACCAGTCGCTTTTTTAAAAATTGCCATCAAATTATGTGCGAGCAAACTGTAACACACTGAAGGAAAATCATAAAAATCTTAGAGGATTCTGCACCTGTAATATTTCCCAAGTGTCACTTGCTTGTTGCATTTTAATGAAACAGAAACTGATGCATTATGGGTATGGACGCTCAGTCATTAAAATCACTCTCAGAAAAGGCTTAGTTTCACACCAAAAGATGAGCACATGAATATACAATTATATATTTCAAATTAAAATGTTTAAGATATCTTCTATGGATCTCAACTTTAACCAGCTTTTTAGCATAACACACCAGATACCAGTATCAATTGCTTCAGACAGGAGGACTTCTCTTGTTCCAAATTGTATGAGATAAACATTATCTGTAGATAGCCAATAAACTCATCGGAGGAGATTTTTACACACCTAAACCAGACAACATTCAAAAAGTGTAATGTTGGATGCTACTAAGAAAACAAAATACAACAAATACAAGAGGTACTCAGAGAAAGGAGAAATCTGATTGAGACTAGAAGGATGATGGTAGACTTCATAAAGAAGGTGGAGTTTGAATTTGTGCTGATATTGGTTAGACTTGAAGATTAAAGAAGACAAGGCCATTGCAGACAGGAAATAAAACTTACGCAAGAGCAGGGACAATAAGGAGACTGTCAGCTGGAGTTGAGCAGTATGTTACTGCTTTGGGATCTTTGGGTTGCGGGGAATAGATTTATTCAGTTTACCCTTAATTATAAGGCTCCCCACAGATAGGATTAGAAAGACATCAAGAACTAAAGTGATATATCTGCTTCTTGGCATTCTAGCCAAAGGAGTTTGTTTTAATTCTCCAGAACCACTTATTATGTTAAAAAAAGAAAATGGTTCATTCAACAAGTATTTTTTGAGCAGCTACAATGTGCCAGAAATTGTGCTTGGCCTCAGATACACATCAGTAAGCAAAACAGATATTCCTAAATCCAAGTTGCTATAGTGTAACAGAAACAGTCACTTAGCAAATATAGTAAAAAATTCAAATTAAGGTATTTATTACACAAAATAAGAATAAGGTGCTGTGATTGTGCCTTAGGGAATTGGGGAAGGAATTCTCTAGGGAAGTAAAAGTTAAGGTGAGATGAGAAGGATATATAAGCATTATAAAAACTAAGTGGGAAAAAAAAAAGCATTTTAGGCATGTGGTAAACATCATGTGTAAAAACCATGGGTATATTTAAGAAGTTAAAAGGCCACCATTGTTGGAATGGAGGGAGGGAGAGAATGACTTGAGATAAGCTTGGGGAAGTATGCAGGGCCTAAGTACACAGGGCCTTGTGGCCATGAAGAAAAGCTTGGGTTTTATTCTAAATGCAGTAGAAAGCCTTGGAAGGCAGTTAAGCAGGAGAGTAAAATAATAATTAACTGAATTCTACTTTAAAAATCACGCAGGTATGGGGTGTGTAGGTTACTTAGTTGATTAAGTGTTCGACTTGGTTTTGGCTCAGATCATGATCTTGTGGTCGTGTGATCAAGGCCCTCATTGGGCTCTGTGCTCAGATGCAGTCTGCTTCAGATTCTCTCTCCCTCTACCTCCTGCTCTCTCTCTCAAATAAATAAATAAAGTCTTAAAAAAAAAAAAAGTCACCCAGGTGTGTGGTATATGACAAGTGAATTTGTGAGCAGCAAGAAAGGAAGGAGGAGAAATCCACTGAGCAAGCTACTGCCATATTGTATGTGATAGAAAATAGTAGCTTAAAACTAGAAGGTGGAGAAAAACAGGTGGATTTTTGACGGCTTTGCTTTGGGAAACAGCAGAGATTAGCAAGAGTGGTAAAGGCAAAGGAAGAAAAAAGGTGATTTCAAAAAAGATGTAGCCCAAGAAATGGCAGGGTAATGGTAAATCAGATCATGTCACTCACTGCTCGCTCAGAATGCATGGCTCCCATTTCACTCAGAGTGAAAGCCAAAGTCTTCATGGTGGCCTAAACAGTCCTACGGAACCTGGGCCTGTTACCCCTCTACCTGCATCATTTGCTTTTCTACCCCTTGCTCATTCCACTCTAGCCACAGTGGCTACATTCTTCTTCCTTGAACATGTCACAGTGTTGCCTTAGGACCTTTGTACTGCTAACTTTGCAAGTCTTTTTTCAAATGTCACCTCTCCAGTGACATCTTTCCTGACCACCCTATGTAAAGTTGCAACTGCCTCACCCCTCACATTGTCAGACCCTCTTTCTCTACTCTTCTTTTATCTTCTAACATAATGTGTAATTTACCCAGTTATCATGTTTTTTGTCCTGATAGAATGTAAGTTTCATAAGGGTGGGGAATTTTAGTCTTTTCCCCCCTGCTGGTATATCTCAAGCACCATGATTGTCTCATAGGAAGTACTGAATATTTGTTGAACAAACAGGAACTGGCATATTACACAGATGGCATCTCATATCAGTGGTAAAAAGGTAGTTTATTCAGTAATTGATGTTCACATTTCTGGGGAGCCATCTGGCAAAAGTTAAAGTTGAATCCATAACTCATACAATACACTAGGATAGTCTTCACATGGATCAAGATTTAAATGTGAAAAATTAAGCCATAAAAATTTTGTAAGAGGGGTGCCGAGGTGGCTCAGTCATTTAAGCATCTGCCTTTGCCTCAGGTCATGATCCCAGAGTCCTGGGATCGAGCCCCATGTAGGGCTCACTGCTCAGCAGGAGAGTGTGCTTCTCCCTTTCCCTCTGCCCCTACCAGCGCTAGTGCTCACTCTCTCACTCTCTCTTTCTCTCACTCTCTCTCTCAGATAAATAAATAAAATCTTTTTAAAAATTTTATAAGAAAAAAATGGAAGGTGTAAGACCAGACACCATAAAACTCCTAGAAGAAAACGAAGGTGGTAAGCTCCTCGGCATCGGTCTTAGTGATATTTTTGGGGATCTGACTCCAGAAGCAATGGCTACAAAAGCAAAGATAAACAAATGGGACTCCACCAAACTAAAAAGCTTCTGCACAGGGAAAGAAACCATCAACAAAATAAAAAAGGAACCTACTGAATGGGAGAAGATATTTGCAATCACATATCAGATAAGGGGTTAATGCCCCAAACATATAAAGAACTCATATAGGTCAGGAACAAAAAAACAAGCAATCTGATTTAAAAAATGAGCAGAGGATATGAATAGACATTTTTCCAAAGGAGACATACAGAAGGCCAATGAGAAGATGCTCAGCATCACTAATCATCAGGGAAATGCAAGCCAAAACCACAATGAGATATTACCTCACACCTGTCAGAATGACTGTTACCAAAAAGACAAAAATTAACAAGTGTTGGCAAGGCTGTAGAGCTCTTGGGAGACTGTTGGTGGGAATGTAAATTAGTTCAGCCACTGTGGAAAACAGTATGGAGTTTGCTTAAAAGATTAAAAATAGAACTACCTTACAATCCAGCAATTCCTCTTCTGGGTATCTATATGAAGAAAACAAAAACAGAAATTCATAAAGATATATGCACCCCTATGTTCTTTGCAGCATCGTTTATAATAGCCAAGATATGGAATTAACCTGAATGTCCATCAGTGGATGAATGGATTTAGGAGAATACAGTGCGTGCGTGTGTGTGTGTGTGTGTGTGTGTGTACACATGGAATACTATTTGGCCATAAAAAGGAATGCAATCTGAAAGAAGTTTAAGATGGTGGAGTAGGAGGGGGACCCTGAGCTTGTCTTGTCCCTTGAACACAGCTAGATCAAATCATTTTGAACAATTAGGAAATCAGTCTGCGGTTTAAGAAAACAATCTGCACAATTGGAGGGAGCGAACATGGGAGGTGCGAGGTTCAGAGCCATGAATTGGGGGAGAGAAAAGCCACAAAGGGGAGGGAACCCTTTTTGTGGAACAAAGTCAGGGAGAGAGGGGGGTTCGCACAATACACCATGGTGAGGGGATCCCCTGGGTTGCACCGGAAGAGATCACTCCCCTTCCTGGAGTACATTTGGAAGAGGGTATTTTGCCTCTCTAAGGACAAAGGGCCTGCAGGGAGCCATTGAGCAACCGTTCATTAGCAGGGACAGAGGCACAGGCAGACCTGGTCACAGCTTTCGCTGTGCATCACGACAGACTCCAGCCACTGTGCATACATCATGCACCTGCTTTTCTGGGACAGAACAGTGCCAGGTGCACTGTGAGGCTCTCCTCCAGGAAAGAGGAGCAGGTCAGAGCCTTGCCAAGCCCTTTAAGATTTGGAGTTTTGAATCCCAATCACCAGCCAGAGATGAAACACAGGAGAACTGTGACACCGGGCATGCCAATGGCTGGGCAGAGACAAGTTGAGAGCTGCAATCTGACCAAAGCCTAGAACACAGTACATTGTTCCCTTTTCTGTGAGGGCCTCCTGAACAGCGGCAGCCCCAAGTTCGCCTCCGCAGAGAGGGAGGCACCATCTTCCACCACCCACCTCCCTGCCAACCAGCACAGTCAGACTTTAGAGAGAAACACAGCACCTCTGGTGGAGGCTGGAGTCCCTTACAGCAAACCCCGCCCCCTGCTCCCCCCAGGCGCATCTTTGCAAGGGCAGGTCTAACTGTGACCCAGCGCAGCTGGCCTCTCCCTCAGAAGACCAACACAGGCACCCCTGAATGTACCAGGTCTGATGATCATAGAGTGCTCCAAAGCATCAGCTTCACTTCTGATGGAAATAGGACCAGGCTTTCTGTTTTTAACCAGGCTTATCTTAACGAACAAATCAAAGCACACCTAGTTGAAGATCCAGGCACTCCCTACTGCACGCAAGGAGGAACTCTGTAGAGGACTGACCTGAAGGAAAGAGCAGCCAAAACACAACAGCAGAGTGCACACAGCATACACCAGACACACTTCCAGAGGCACCAGGTTGTGGACAGTGTAGGACCCCTTAATACAGTATTACTCGCAGGAGCAGGAGACATAACAAGCTTTCATAACACACAAAAGACAGAAACCTAGACATAATTACAAGATGGAGGAGTTCTCCCCAAAAGAAAGATCAAGAAGAAACCACAGCCAAGGATTTGCTCAAAACAGAAATAAGCAATATAGCTGAACAAAAATTTAGAACAACAGTCATAAGAACACTAGCTGGGCTTGAAAGAAGGATAGAAGACACAAGAGATACCCTGGCTGAAGAGATAAAAGACCTAAAAAAGAGTCAGGCCAAAATAAAAAATGCTATAACTGACATGCAAAAGTGACTGGATATAATCACAATGAGGATGGAAGAAGAGGATCAATAGGTGATCTAGAAGATAAAATTATGGAAAATAATGAAGCTGAAAAGAAGAGGGAAAGAAAACTATTAGATCACTAAGGTAGACTTAGGGACCTCACCAATTCCACAAAGCATTATAATATCCTATCATAGGCGTTCCAAAAGAAGAAGAGCAGGAAAAGGGGGCAGAAGGGTTATTTGAACAAATTACAGCTGAGAACTTCCCTAATCTGGGGAAGGACACAGGCATTCAAGTCCAAGAGGCAGAGAACTCCCCTAAAAAATCAACAAACACAGGTCCACACCAAGACACATCATGGTGAAACTTGAAAAATATAAAGATAATGAGAATTCCAAAACAGCTGGAGACAAAAGGTCCTTAACCTACATGGGTAGCCACATAAGGTTAACAGCAGACCTGTCCACAGACACTTGGCAGGCCAGAAAGGAGTGGCATGATATATTCAACGTGCTAAATGGGAAAAATATACAGCCAAGAATACTTTATCCAGCAAGGTTAATCTATTCAGAATAGAAGGAGAGAGAAAGAGTTTCCAAGACAAGCAAAAACTAAAGTTGTTCAAGAATGCTAAACGAGCTCTGCAAGAAATACTAAAGGGGAACCTTTGAGCACAAGAGAGACCAAAAGCAACAAAGACTAGAGGAAAGAAATCTACAAGAAGAGTGACTTTTACGGTAATACAGTGGCACTAAATTCATACCTATCAGTAATTACTCTGAATATAAATGGACTAAATGCTCCAATCAACAGACATAGGGATTCAAAAAGGATAGAAAAAAAAAAAAAGACCCATCACTATTCTGCTTACAGGAGACTCATTTTATACTCAAAGTCACCTCCAGATTGAAATTGAAGGAGTACAGAATCATCTGTCACCCTAATGGACATCAAAAGAAAGCTGGAGTTGTAATCCTTATATCAGACAAACTAGATTTTAAACCAAAGACTAATAAGAGATGCAGAAGGGCACTATATCATAACAAAGAGGTACATCCAACAAGAAGATCTAACCATTGTAAATATTTATGCACCCAAATTAGAAGCAGCCAAATATATAAATCAATTAATAACAAGCCTAAAGAACTCATTGATAATAATACAATAATAGGGGACTTCAACACTCTATTCACAGCAATGGACAGATCATCTAAGCAGAAGATCAACAAAGAAACAAGGGCTTTGAGTAACACACTGGACCAAATGAACTTAACAGACATATTCAGAGCATTTCATCCTAAAGCCGCAGAATACACATTCTTTTTGAGTGCACAGGGAACATTCTCCAGAATAGATCATATACTGGGTCACAAATCAGCCCTCAATCATACCAGGCATATTTTAGACCACCCCACTATGAAACTTAAAGTCAACTACAGAAAAAATGTGGAAAGGCCACAAATACATGGAGGTCAAAGAACATCCTACTTAAGAATGAATGGGTTAATCAAGAAATTAAAGAAGAAATTTAAAAAATACACGGAAACAAATGAAAATGAAGACACAACCGTCCAAAACCTTTGGAATGTGGCAAAGGCAGTCCTGAGAGGAAAGTATATAGCAACCCAGGTCTTTCTCAAGAAACAAGAAAAGTCTCAAATACACAACCTAAACTTATACCTAAAGGAGCTAGAGAAAGTACAGGAAATAAAGCCTAAGTCCAGCAGAAGAAGGGAAATAATTAAGACTAGAGCAGAAATAATATAGAAATAAAAAAAGAGAGTAGAACAGACCAACGAAACTAGGAGCTGATTCTTTGAAAGAATTAAGAAAAGTGATAAACCCCTGGCCACACTTATCAAAAAGAAAAGAGAAGGACCCAAATAAATAAAATCACGAATGAAAGAGGAGAGATCACACCCAACATGGCAGAAATACAAACAACTATAAGAGAATAATATAAAAAATTATATGCCAACACCTGGGCAATCTGGAAGAAATAGATGCATCCCTAGAAACATTTAAACTACCAAAAGTGAAACAGGAAGAAATAGAAAACCTGAACAGACCCATAACCAGCAAAGAAATTGAAGCAGTAATCAAAAATCTCCCAACAAACAAGAGTCCAGAGCCAGATGGCTTCTCAGGGGAGTTCTACCAAACATTTAAAGAATAATTAATACCTATTCTCTGAAGCTGTTTCACAAAATACAAATGGAAGGAAAACTTCCAAGCCCATTCTATGAGTCCAGCATTGTTACCTTGATTCTGAAAGCAAAGACATCACTAAAAAAGGGAATTACAGGCCAATATCCCTGATGAACATGGATACAAAAATTCTCAACAAGATACTAGCAATAGTATCCGACAGTACATTAAAAGAATTATTCACCATAATCAAGTGCGATTTTTCCCGGGGTTTCAGGGGTGGTTCAACATCTGCAAGTCAATCAGCTTGATAAACCACATTAATAAACGAAAGGATAAGAACCATATGATCCTCTCAATAAATGCAGAAGAACCATTTGACAAAATACAGCATTCTTTCTTGATAAAAACCCTCAAGAAAGTAGGGGTAGAAGGAACATACCTCAACATCATAAAAGCCATATACAAAAGACCCACAGCAAATATCATCCTCAATGGGGAAAAACTGAGAGCTTTTCCCCTAAGGTCAGGAATATGACAGAGGTGTCCACTCTCACCACTGTTGTTCAGCATAGTACTGGAAGTCCTAACCTCAGCAATAAGACAACAAAAAGAAACAAAAGGTATCCAAATCAGCCAAGAAGAAACCAAACTTTCACTCTTCGCAGAGAACATGATACTCTATGTAGAAAGCACAAAAGACTCCACCAAAAAAGTGCTAGAACTGATAGAGGAATTCAGTAAAATAGCAGGATATATAAAATCAATACAAAGAAGTCAGTTGCATTTCTATACACCAACAATGAAGCAGCAGAAACAGAAATCAAGCAGTAGATCCCATTTACAATCATACCCAAAACCATAAGGTACCTAGGAATAAACCTAACCAAAGAGGTAAAAGATATGTACTCTGAAAACTATGGAACACTTATAATGAAATTGAGAAAGACATAAAGAAATGGGAAAACAGTCCATGCTGTGGATTGGAGGAAATATTGTTAAAATGTCTATGCTAAAATATGTGGTTTATATATACAGTGGAATATAACTCAGCCATCAGAAAGGATGAATACCCACCATTTGCTTCAGCATGGATGGAACTAGAGGGGATTATGCTAAATGAAATAAGTCAAGTAGAGAAGACAATTATATGGTTTCACTCATGTGTGGAAAATTAGCGCGGAGGACCACAGGGGAAGGGAGGGAAAACTGAATGGGAAGAAATCAGAGAGGGAGACAAAGCATGGGAGACTCTGGACTCCAGGAAACAAACTGAGGGTTTCAGAGGGAAGGGGGGTGGAGGGATGGGGTAACCGGGTGATGGGTATTAAGGAGGGCACATGTGGTGATGAGCACTGGGTGTTATACACAATTAATGAATCGTTGAACACTACATCTCAAAAACTTATGATGTACTATATGTTGGCTAATTGAACATAATAAAAAAGGTGAAAAAAACGTCTATGCTACCCAAAGCAATCTATACATTCAATGCAATCCTGATCAAAATACTATCAACATTTTTCACAGAACTGGAACAAACCACCCTAAAATGTGTATGGAACCAGAAAAGACTCTGAATAGCCAAAGTAATGTTAAAAAAGAAACTCAAAGCTGAAGGCATCATAATTCTGGACTTCAAGCTGTATTACAAAGCTGTAATCAAGACAGTGTGGTACTGGCACAAAAACAGACACATAGATCAGTGCAACAGAATAGAGAACAAGTACCCAGAAATGGACCAACAACTATATGGCCAGCTAATCTTCAATAAAGCAGGAAAGAATATCCAATGGAAAAAAGACAATATCGTCAACAAGTGGTGTCGGGAAGACTGGACAGCAACATGCAGAAGAATGAAACAAAACCACTTTCTTACACCATACACTAAAATAAATTCAAAATGGATGAAAGACCTAAATGTGATACAGGAAACCATCAAAATCCTAGAGGAGAACACAGGCAGCAACCTCTTTGACCTTGGTCATAGCAACTTCTTACTCGGCATCACCATAGGAAAGGGAAACACAAAAAAATGAACTACTGGGACTTCATCAAGATAAAAAGCTTCTGCACCGTGAAGGAAACAATCAACAAAACTAAAAGGCAGCCTACGGAATGGGAGAAGATATTTGCAAATGACGTATCTGGTAAAGGGTTAGTATCTAAAATCTATAAAGAACTTATCAAACTCAACACCCCCCCCAAAAAAAGAACAAACAACCCAGTTAAGAAATGGGCAGAAGATACGAATAGACACTTTTCCAAAAAAATACATCCCAATGGCTAACAGACACATAAAAATATGCTCAACATCACTCATTGTCAGGGAAATACAAATCAAAACCTGTCAGAATGGGTAAGATTAACAACCCAAGAAACAACAGGTGTTGGTGAGGATGCGGAGAAAGGGGAACCCTCTTGCACTGTTGGTCAGAATGTAAACTGGTGCAGCCACTCTGGAAAACAGTATGGAGGTTCCTCAACATGTTAAAAATAGAACTACCCTGCAATCCAGCAATTGCACTACTAGGTACCCAAAGGATACAAAAATATAGATTTGAAAGGACATATGCACCCCAATGTTTATAGCAGCATTATCAACAATAGCCAAACTATGGAGAGACCCCCAATGTCCACTGACTGATGAATGAATTAAGAAGATGTGATACATATATACTATGGAATATGACTCAACCATCAAGAAGAATGAAATCTTGGGACACCTGGGTGGCTCAGTCAGTTAAGCATCTGCTTTTGGCTCAGGTCATGATCCCAGGGTCCTGGGATCTAGTCCCACATCGGGCTCTTTGCTCAGCCATGAGCCTGCTTCTCCCTCTGCCTCCCATTCCCTCTCCCTGTGCTCTCTCTCTCTCTCTCAAATAAATAAATAAAATCTTAAAAGAAAAAAAAAGAATGAAATCTTATCATTTGCAATGATGTGGATGGAGCTAGAGTGTATTATGCTAAGTGAAATAAGTCAGAGAAAGACAAATACTACATGATCTCACTCATATATGGAATTCAAGAAAGAAAACAGATGAACATATGGGAAGGGGGAAAGAAAAAAAAGAAGAGAGGGAAACAAGCCATAAGAGACTCTTAGGGTAGAGAACAAACTAGGGTTGATGGGGGGAGGTGGGTGGAGGATGGGCTAAATGGGAGACGGGTATTAAGGAGGATACTTTTTATGATGAGCACTAGTGATGTATATAAAGTGATGAATCACTGAATTCTATTCCAGAAACCAATACTGCACTGTATGTTAACTACCTAAAATTTAAATAAAAGAAAATGCAAATAAGTAAATAAATAAATAAATAAATAAATAAATAAATAAATAAATAAGACATGGGGATGTAATGTATAGCAGGGAGACTATCGTCAATAATGTTGTACTGCAGATTTGAAAGTTGCTGAGAAAGTAATTCTTAAAAGTTTTCATCATCAGAAAAAAAGGGTGGTCACTTTGTATGGTAACAGATGGTAAATAGACTTAATATGGTTATCATTTTGCAGTGTATACGAATGTGGAATCATTATGTTGTACACCTGAAACTAACATAATGTATCTCAATTATACTTCAATAAGAAATGGGAGAATTCTTTGATAACCTTCACTGAGGAAAGACTTTATAATTACTGGGAATCCGGAAGCCATAAAGGAGATTGATGGGTTCAACTCCTTAAAAATATCCAAAAGTCTGCGTAACAAAAGGAACTATAAGCAAAGTAAAAAGACATTGTCAAATGAAGAAAAATATTTTGCAACTCAAATTAACTGTGCGCTAATCTTTGAAATATATAAAACACTCCTCTAAATCAGTAGGAGGTAAGGAGTCCAATTAGGTTGACAAATAACACGGCAATTCGTAGGAAAGAAAATTCAGATCTCAAACACAAGTAAAATGTTCATCTATACTCATAACAAGAAGAAATTTAAATTAAAACGAGAGAAAGCTTGATATTTTATCACTGAAATGTGCCATGAGCTAGGGATTTTCCACAAGCTTGATAACTTAGTCTCTTCGCAAAGCTTTTGGGGAAACAGGCACTCTCTTCTGCTGGTTATGAGTGTGTGACAAGTTGCATTTTCAGAAAAACGGCCAAAACGTCTCCCATCGGAAACACTTTCTTTACAATGTGACTTTGATACACATTGCATCTAGAGACATTGAGGTCTGTATTCCCTCCGATCGATCTGGGCAAGCCTGTGACCAGTGGAAGTGAAGCTATATGACTTCCAAGGCAAGTCAGAAAGCAGTAAGACTTTCACCTCATTCTCTTCGGATGCTTGCTCCAAGTCCAGCTACCTTGTCCGAAGAAAGCCAGACAGCCCATGGAGAGGAACTAATGCTCCCAGCTCTAGCGGGCTCTCGGCTGAAAGCCAGCACCAACTTGCCAGCCATGTGACTAAGCCATCTTAAAAGTGGTTTCTTCAATCCCAAGTCAGGCCCTCCCAGCTGATGCCACATAGATCAGAGGCAAGCTGACTCCACGGAGTCCCGCCCAAATTGCACATTTGTAAGCAAGTCAGATGATAATTGCTGTTTTAATCTCCTACATGTTGGCGTGGTTTATTACACATCAATAGATAGCTGTTACAGATTTTGGTACCTGGAAGTGGGGTACTGCCAAAACAGAGACCTAGAACATATGTCATTGGCTTTTAAACAGAGCCAGTTGAGCAATGGACAGAGGATAGAAAGGAAAATACCATTAGTGAAATCATGAAGGGCTTCAAGGAGAGTTAGTGGAAGCCTAAAGGACCTTTGTCAGGGCTTAAAAGCTAGTAAAGAAAATGTTGTTATAAGCTGGGGGAAAGGAGACCTTCAAAGAAGAAATATTGAGCAACATTATCATCTTCATAACAAGGAAAATAGAAAATATACTTACAAGCTCAATGATCTATCTATAGAAGGAGATTTTCAGGTAGAAAATTTAAAGCCCCAACTGTTTTAGGGTTCAGGATACCTAAGTTAAATATAAAAGAAAAAGCACAGGCTAAAAAAAGAACTGTTAAATATAAAGAAACTAGGAGTTACTGGGTTTGGAAAAAAACTTTCTCATTCACACCTCTCAACATGTGCACAGTTCAGCCGCATTGTAGAATTGCGATGAACAGCTGTTTACTTGAGTGGGGGGTGTGTCCAGTGGTTATTTCTGTGCCTTTCCCACCATTGTAAATTGGGGGGCGGGGGTGAGGATGGGGCCAAATAACTACTTTGTTAGTCCACAGGTTGTGGCATAGAGAGAAAGCATTCAAGGAACCATAACCTGAGGCTCTGCACTCTAAGATCCCGATCTGGTATGTGGACCTAATTTAGATGATAAGATCCTGGACTTCAAGCCAGTGCCATAATGGAATGAAATTTGGGTGTCTTGGGGAAGAAGATGGGTGTTTTGTGCATGTGGGAAGGATGTGAATTTTTCTTTTAAGTAAGTTCCATGTCCAGAGTGGAGTCCAGTGCAGGGCTTGTACTCACAACCCTGCGATCAAGACCTGAGCTGAGACAATTAACTCACCAAGCCACCCAGGCACCCCTGAGTTTTTATATTCTGGAAGGTAGACTGTGACAGAGAGTATTTTCCAAAAATGGCATAATTTCTCCCATCCCACAGGCTCCTCTTATAATGTAACTTAAAAACTTCATCAAGAGGTGAGGGACTGTCTCTTCCCCTTGGATCTGGGCAGGCTTGTGACTTAGGAGAAGTGAGTGATGTGACCGCTAAGGCTGGATCGTAAAAGGTGATTCTCTTACGAATTTTTACTCGGGATCCAACTACCACGCCATGAAGAAGCAGCCTGTTCAAAGGCCCATACGGAGAGAGACGAAGGCCCCTGACTGAGCACCCATCTGACAGCCAGCAGCGCTTGTCAGCCATATGAGCAAGCCATCTTAAAATTGAATTTACAGCCCAAAGTTGAGCCACCCCAGCTGAAACCAAATGGGACAAAGATAAGCTAGTCCCACTGAGTCCCGCCTGTGTTCAGATTTTGTGAGCAAAATACGTGGTGGTGGTTGTTCTGAGCTATTAAATTTTGGGGTAGTTTGGGGTAGTAACAATCTATTGTTACAGGATGTAAATTAATAGAACCCTTATAAGAGATCAGTTGGGCAATATATGTCAGAATTCCAGATCCATATGTTCTTTTACGAGATACCTTATTTTGGGAAATTGATTCGTCAGGTACACTTGTTCACAGTTGCAAAACAATATACATACAAGACAATTCACTGTACTATTAATTATAATAGCAAGAGTAGAAAACAGTTAAAATGTTTAATAGACTAGTTAAATAAATTGTGTAACATTCAAACAATAGAGTATCACGCAGCTATAAAAAAAAAAATGAGGAAGATATCCATGCACTGATTCCTAGGATAAACTGTTCAGTGAAAAAAGCAAAATGCAAAAGAGTATCTATAGTGCACTATTTTTTGTGTAAAAAAGAAGAGGAAATAAAAACATATATACATACATGTATTTGCTCATTTGAGCACAAAGGAACACCAGAGGGTTGAAATTCAGTCTGAGATTGGTTGCCAACAGGGCTTGAATGAGAATGGGTGAAAAAGATAGATGGAAGGATTGGGGGTTGTTGGTGAGGGAAGGAAAAGGAGGGAGAATGGGACGAGGGCCTAAAATTGAATGCAAACAAAAACAAATGAACCAAACTGTATTTTCAAATTACTGGTATGGCCACACTGAAGGAAACAGGAAAAGGAGTTAACCTTTAAACCTAAATAGTTGGACTCCTACTACAGAGGCTGAGAGCAAAGCAACTGTGAACACTGACCACGGAACTGGTAGGCTTCTTTTGTGCAGAGGCGTGAGTTAGCATGAAAAGAGAGGAGGATAGAATGAACTCTGCCACGTTGGATCAGAATTAAAGGGTATCCGTGTGAACTCACGGGTCTTAACACATATAGCTGTGTACAGAAATGGTTATGGTATTGTGTGGGTATTCACGTATACATACATCATTACACACATACCTGTTTCCCAGATACAACCACTGAGAGGGCCTAGAAGCGATAATATTCCAGCGGCATTGAACACATCTAGTACCCACATCTAAATTTTTAAACGCCATTCTCCATTAAAAGGAACTAGACGTAATGCTCAGTATTTGACCAACGGAACAGAACATGAGACTGAAACCCTGCAGATCCGCTGATTAGAAGCAGAAACATTAGAATAATGTTCAGTATTTGAACATTAGAAGGAAACAGGGATCTTGGACAAATGGCTAATTCTAGCTGTGAGGCAGAAGAGCACAAAGTGTACCTCGAAGGAATGTTTTTCTGTCCCCAAAAGTAAAACGCTCAAAAGAATGATAGGGATATGTCAAAAGGACATGGAAGCCAGTTTGAAGGGCTCCTACTGGCTAAATCTGGGACAATCTGAGCATTAAAATAAGTAGTGATAATAAATGATTATAACGTATTGAATAAAATAAGTGAACACATTCACCCGATATAAATTAATTAATTAATTAATGAGGGAAACCTCTTCATCACAGTAGAAAGCCAACTATACAAAGAATGATGGATTTAGAAAAGCACCATTTAGCAACTATCATAATTACAATTGATTCAGGCAAGAAGTATCAGTGCTAAAACTAGTGGATGAAAGTTTGAGAAAGAACAAAATATTTACACAGTCTCAAAGTATCTCCGCCACAAGATACTTAGTAATTACAGGATGCAATAGTAATTTTGCAGCGGAAAGTACTGGTAGATAACCACCTTAACGAAATTATCAAAGTTAACATTGCCAGTAATGGAACTAGTCAATACTGTGTGCCTCCTGATATGATTCATTGAGAAGAATCCAGTATCCTTTCCATACTATCCCTGCCAGAAGTGTAGTGAATCTACTCATGAGGAGACACTAGAGAAGCCCAAACTGAGGTTTATCGTCAAAATAACTAGCCTAACTTTTCCAAATATCTATGTTATAAAATGTAAAGAAAGGCTCAGTAACTGTTGCAGATCAAAGGAGACAAAAGGTAGAAGACAAATGCAGTGCATGGTCTTGAATTTTCTTTTGTTATAAAGGACATTTAGTGAAATCTGAATATGTGTATAGTTTAGACAACAGTACTGTATCATTGTCTATGTTAGTTTCCTGACTTCGATCACTGTGCTATTGCTACGTAAGAGATTGCCTTGCTTTTAGAGAATAAACACTGAATTTTTAGAGGCAAAGGGGCGTCAAGTCTGCAACTTATTACTTTTAAACAGTCTAGAAAAATTATAGGGGCTCCTGGGTGGCACAGCGGTTGGGCGTCTGCCTTCGGCTCAGGGCGTGATCCTGGCGTTCTGGGATCGAGTCCCACATCAGGCTCCTCCGCTATGAGCCTGCTTCTTCCTCTCCCACTCCCCCTGCTTGTGTTCCCTCTCTTGCTGGCTGTCTCTATCTCTGTCAAATAAATAAATAAAATCTTAAAAAAAAAAAAAGAAAAATTATAGAAAGAAAAAGGGAGAGGAGAGGGAAGAATTTTTTTTATTCTTGCAACTTTTCTTGAAGTCTGAAATTATGTCCAAATATTTTGAGTTTAAAAACAATAATGAAGCTACATCCTAATATGTCTGAAATGGAAAGATGTCCAGCATTATATTGTTAAGTTAAAAAACAATGTATACAATACATTACTTCTGAGGTTAAAAAAAAAAGTGGGAGGAAATGAGAATCTATATTCATATTTGCATAAAGAATTCTGGGGTAATACACTAAGAACTATAAATAGTGATTAGGAGTAAAAGCTGGATAGAGAGGAAAGAAGCCTGGGAGAGAGATTTGTTTTTTTACTAAGTACTTTTTTATATGTTTTTATACTAATATATAGTAATATTCTAATTAAAAATATAATTCAAAGAAGAAAAAAAGAGAAGAGAAGAAACTGGTAACCCAAGTGCAAGATAATCATTAGAAGATATAGAAGGAAAGAGAGAGTACTGATTAACACAGACAAAAGGAACTACAAATGCAAGTATTAAAGAATGTAGACTATAAATTCCTCGTTTTCCTCACCCTGGTGCTACCCCTCAAGAAGCATGGGGAAAGTAGAATGGAAATTAAAAATAAAAGTCACGAAGGGGAATTATTCATAAATGCAGAAAAGACATCTTTGTGGTATGATGGAAAGAGCACAGGCTTTAGAATAAGATCAAAGATGAAATGCAGTCCCTGCTATTTACTAGCTATATGTCCTTGGATAAATTAATTTCTTCCAGCCTTGGTGATTCATCTGTAAATTGCCTATGTCACTTAACTGAAATATATTTTAGAAAGATATGTTATCAAAGCTTGAAAATTTAAGTAAAGTGCCAGTACTGTACTTAAATATTGACTATTAACTTATGGGGGAAAGCGCTTACTTATAACCCCACACTCATTCTGAAGAGTTGAGGTATTATACCCATGAAATGGGTGGTATTTTGGAGGGATTAGGTAGTAAGGGAAGAGGGGGAGGTATATATTGGTCGTTATGTGCCTGTGTTTGTATCTGTGTGTCTCTTAGAGCAAAAGAATTATTAAAAAGCATTTACAGTAGAGAAAATTTAGAGGGGACCCTTTTTTATTTGAATCTCCTAACTGTAAGGCGGCAGTCTCTTTTACTGCCTCATGTGTCTTCTACTCTCAGCCTGTTTGCCCTTGTTGCTCTTTTTTTTTTTTTTTTAACCCACCGGAATATCATCTCTCCAGTTCTGTCCAGAGTTTAAAAATCTGTTAAGGATACACAAAATCTACCAACTTGACACCTCCTTACAGTATTTCAACCGATGAATTCTTTTATTTGTGAAATCTTACAGCATAAATTTCCCATATGTTTTTTTTAATTGTTTAGATGATGAGAATCTATCCCTTGCAACAAACTGTAAAAAGCTTAAAAGCAAGCATTATTCCATGAATGTTTTTATGTCTGACTTGAAAGATAAATAGATACTAATTGCTGTTTCAAAAATTTTGACCTAGATTACTCGGAGGGAGCCCTAAAGACTGTCAGCACAACGGCTCAGACATCCTGACCTTTTCCACTACTACACCTTTGCCCCTTCCCCTAAGGGCCCCTGTAAAAAACTGGTTTCCGGCTAAGCAGGGATGTACTTGGTATTTTCAGGAATCACTGACATTCCAGGACGTGGCTGTGAACTTCACCAGAGAAGAGTGGGACCAGCTGTACCCTGCGCAGAAGAACCTTTACCGAGACGTGATGCTGGAGAACTACAGGAATCTGGTAGCACTGGGTAAGGATGTTGTCCCTGTAAAACTAGAAACCATTCTAAATGGGTGTATTTCCTTAAGTAGTGAAAATTTCCAAATCTTCAGTGAGTATAGTTCAGGCCAGGACGGAATGCTACTCAGTTCTGGAGACAGAGGACCTCTGTTTCCTGCTGTTTGTCCTCAGGTAAAAGATCATGACTTTGCTGAGTTTGAGGTGGGTAGCTTTATTTTGCTGCCTCTGAAATTTCCCCTTTCCAAATCCAGAGGCCCTAAAGACGAAAAATGTTGGAAATGAGTTCTGAGAGAAATTTCTGTTCCTAGTACAGACTTCTATGACATACATTTTTTCCATGAATAGGGCATCAACTTTATAAGCCAGAGGTGATCTCCCAGTTGGAGCAAGAGGAGCAGTGGGTGATGGAAAGAGGCAGCCCCTTGGACACTCACGCAGGTGAGGAGCGAGCACTTGGGTATCTGCTGCTCGGCGAAGAGAAGCAGTCGCTTCTGAAATATTCAACTGACTGTGCTCCAGGTCTCTGCCTCTGGGATTTTAAGAATACTGAGGCCTTTTTAAAAATTCAATTTCTGTTTGACTTTGTTCCAAAGTGGAAATTGCCCTCTTATTTTTTTTCCAGTTAAACAGATAATATATACTTACTATTAAAAAATTCACACAAAAGTTCGTGTGAAGGTATTAATTTTAACATTCATAAATACCTTGCTGTTGCAAATCTCCACACAGCACTTTGTTTTTTTATTCATACATCCTCTCAGTATTCTTTAAATCTTTCTTTTCCATATCAAAGATCTTCTGCCATTTTTATCTACTTTTCATTCTTTTTCCTTTTATTATCAAACTCTTTAAACCTGTCTAAAACCCATAGCCTCAATTTTAATTCTCTTGATTACCTTTATGATATGACCCCTATCCTCTCTGTACTATTAAAATCATTTTCCTGGAGATTACCAATAACTTCCTTCAGTCAAATCCAGTGGCTTAAAAAGAAAACAGTTACTGTCTCCTCTCATCTTGTTGCATTGGATTGTGTTGACTTTACTTTCTTGACATTTTCTTCCACTCTGCCTTGTGATTACACAATTCTTGCCTCTTGTAGTCTTTGCCCAGTATTTCTATCTGCTCCTTCACTGCTTTCTCTCCCTTTTTATTCTTCTAAAAGCATGTATTCCTATAGACTTGGTGTTCATCTCTGTAGTACATTGCCTTTAAGTAACCCTTCTATGGCATTTTCCCATTTCTATATTTTTAGCCTCAGGATTTCACCCACACTCTCTTCCCAGATTTTAGGTTATATTTTCGCTTATGAATGTCATGCTATCATTTTAATTATTTCAAAACCTGGATCTGTTGACATTATACTCTCTCTTTAAAGCATCCATTAAATATGAGAGTTCTTAACCCCCCCCCAAAAAAAAAAAACCAAACAAAACCCAAAACCTTAGCTCCCTTCTGTTGGAATACCACCTATACAGTGTTCTGCCTGGTTATATTAGTAAGTAGTTGACTTTTAAATGTATGTCAGATACTGAGTTAGGTATTTTACACCCTGGTTTATTAAGCCAGGCTAACCTGCCCCCCATCTCTATGTAATTTCCACCCCGATTCTTTGCTTTGGCACCTGGTTTTCCCATTTGGACTTGGTGTTCTGTCATTCAAACTTCAGCTTCTTTTTCAAGGTGGCTTTGACTTGGCTGTCCTTGCTTTTAGCACTCCAGGTCATCTTGGGTGGGAAACCTGTTCCTCTTTCAGCCTCAATGAACCTGAATTTTCATCTGACGAGTGCTGCCATTCCATGGGTAGAAGCTAATAAAACATTTTTTCGGGAACCCCTAACACTTTCCCTGACAACAGTAGGTGACACTATTTCTATGAATCTCCACACCCTGAAACCTGGGAAGCAGGAAACTAAAGGAAGAAAATGAAAAACTCCCTTCCCAGGTGAATTGCCAGCATTGGCACTTACAGCAGAAGGCAAAGCTATTCTTTCCCTCAGGTACGTATTTTTTCCCCACAGGCATATCCATTTGTAGGATCCAAGCTGTCTCCCATTAAGTCCCTATCCACAGATCCCTAGCTAGAGAAAATAATTGCTAACCTAAGAAAATTTCCAGAACTTATTTTGTGGATGCCTCAGGCTCTTGGTTCACAGGTCAGCTTGAACAAATGATGTCCTCATATCCTCCTTGTCAGTTGTAAGCAGCCTGGCAGTCTCCTCCAAGGAGACAGCTTGCATTTTTGCATTTTCCTGTAAGACACAGGGACACAGTGACTGGTTCCTCTTATGAGGATGTGGTAAAACATTTCTGTTGATGGATGCATCTAATTCTGGCTTGCCCTCTGAGGTACTGCTTGCTTTATTGGCATCTACTGATGCCTATTTACTTAGAAACCTCTTCCTCACAAAGGTAAGACCTGGAAAGTGTCCAATGGATTTAGCAACAAAGAGGTTAGTAATTATATTAATAAGGGAAATAACAGGGAAGTAATTAGAAGAACAATCAGTACATTGTTGAGTGAACAGGAGGTAAAAAGGTAGACCTGATAAATACGCCGTATTGTTACAAGAAGCTAGAATGAGAAAGGGAGACAACAGAGGATATATGGGAGACCAGAAGGTAATGTCAAAAGAGGATTGCTCTAAGCAGGAATGGTTTTAGCTTGTTTTTAATACTGAAGGGGAGGGGTTAAAAGAGGGAGTAAGTAGAAAACAGATACAAAATACGGAGCAAGGTTCTAGAAGAGATGGGTGTTGGATTGGAAAGAAGGAGATAAGGGCGATTTTGTATGTAAATAAGTTAGTTGGTGGGAGATTTGGAGGAGTTCACACATGGTTATTTCTATTTTCTTGGTAAAGTTGGATGCAAGGTCCCCTATTGAATGTAAAGGAATGGTGGGGGATAAGTACAGAACTTGAGGAACACTTGCTCTGGCTTACTGAGGTCAATGGAAGCTGACCAAAGATGAATCAAGAGATTACCAGGCAGCTTTGAGGATCCAAATGAGATTTTTCTATGCATTTGTGGTTTCCAGTGACCATGCATATGCCATTTCTCCTGTTCCACACGGCACCAGAAAGGCTTTGTAGAGCTCAGGCTGAGGGCCTGTTAGATGGGTGGAACTAAAGGAGAAAAACTGAGGGTTTGTTAATTCAGGTGATTTTACTTCTTGTCACTTGTCCAAGAAGTGACAAGAAGTAAAATAAGGCCTGAAGAAAACTGGAAACTAGAAAACAATGGAAGAGTCGAAACAGTGGAGTTCTAGATGAGATCAGAAAGTAGAATGTGAATAAGGGCATAGTCTACTCACGGAGCAAGAGAGTGTGACACTGAGTTTGAGAGTCTTTATATGGATCTAAATTCAGAGTATAACTGTACTAACCAGGTAAATAATTGTTGAAGTGGAGTGAAAACGAAAGCACAAACACCTACCAGTTAGAAAATACGATGGAAGAGAAGAGCCCATTTAATAGTAACTAAAAAATAAAACACCTAGAAAATAAACTTTTTTTTTTTTTGCTTTTGATAGAAAATCCTTTATTACTCAATCAAGATATTTATGGTGTTGGCTGGTTTCTAGTCGTCATTATGCACAAAATAAATATAAGTCACAGGAAGCACTGCGTGTTCAGAGTCCCTATGAACAATGTATCAAAACCCACGTGAACTGTCCCATGTGGCAACTGACTTATAGACATGGATATTCATTTTGGGGGAAACAACAAGACTGTAAACTACCTAAATGTTGACCAAGGTTCAATAAATTATGGCATGCACATACATTAGATTACTGTAGAACCGTTATCAAGAATGTGGATGGGGCGCCTGGGTGGCTCAGTCTATCTTCGGCTCAGGTCACGATCCCAGGGTCCTGGAATGGAGCCCCACATCAGCTCCCTGCTCCGTGGGGAGCCTGCTTCTGCCTGTCCCTCTGCCACTGCCCCACCCCGGCTTGTTCTCGCTCGCTCTCTCTCTCTTTCTCTCCAAGTACAGTAAATCCAGGCATTTCCCAGGAAAACGAGCACTCTATGCATGAAGTAGAATCTATTGTTTCTGAGCCACCAGGTCTCAGGGAAGGAAGGCAGACCCAGTGCTACAAAGGCCCACGTGGAAACAAGCCAGGCGGAGCATTTCTCTGCCTTCTCCCAATCTACACACAGCCAAAATTAATCACCTTGTGACTCACACACACTCCAGTGCTTGCTTGAAATAAAGGCCTGCCATCAGGATACAGGGTTCAAATGGAAGAGAAATTCAAAACAATTAGGGAGCAAAATTAAGTGCACTAGAAATAAACTTCTAACAAGAAATGTGCAATACCTGCATGAGGAAAACTTGAAAACACTCTGACAGACACAAAAATAAACTTGAATAAATGGACATACCAAGGTGTCAGTGTCCCTAATATACATGTAATGTAATCCCATAAAAAGTGCCTTCAAGATTTTAGAGGGCTCTAGATAAGCTCATTCTAAAGTTCAAATTGATTATATGTTGACTAATTGAACATATTAAAAAAATAAGAGAAAAAATAAAAGTCAAACAAAAATAATCTAGAAAACTCTGAAAGGAAAAACAATAAGAGGGATTATCTCAACTAGATAATATACAATAAAATTTTATTACTACAAGGCAGATCAACTGAACAGAATAGGAAATCCAGAAATAGACCCAGATGTATGCAGGAGTTTAGTATACGATAAAGGCATTAGTTCAAATCAGGAGGGAAAATGTGGACATCTTAATAAAATGGTATTGAGACAACTGGTATTTAAAAAGTAGACCTTTTTTTTAATTTAAGTATAATTGACACAATGTTACATTAGTTTCAGGTGCACAACATAGCGATCAGTCTTTATGCTACGCTCACCACAAGTGTAGTTATAAAAGGTAGCCCTTTAATGAATAGTGAGTACCCATCTGGAAAGAGATAAAATTGGATCCATAACTTACCCCTTAAACGAAGATACTCCAAAGGAATCAGAGACTTTAAATGTAAAACATGAAACCATAGGAGACCTGGAAGAAAACACAGGAGAAATCTTCTATAACCTTGAAACAGGAAAATCATTTCTATGATTCAAAGTCTAGAAGCCATAAAAGAAAAGGTGTATACATTCAACAGATACAAATACCCAAACTCTGCATGGGGTAGCATAATAAGCAGGGTAAAAAGGCAAATGGCAATAAAGGGAAATATCTGCAATTTATATCAAAATGGCTAAGCTCCCATTAATAAAAGGCTCCTGTCAATCAGTGAGAGGCCAACAGCCCAACAGAAGCATACACATGTCTGAACAGTTCCTAGATAAAGGAATACAAATACGTTTAATGCAAGAAAAAATGTTCAGCCTCACTCATAAGAGAAACACAAATTGAAAATACAGATTACCCATTCTTGCCTATCAGTTTAGCAAAAGTCCAAAAATTAGTCTGCACACACTGCTGATAGGACTGTAGGGAAGAAAGCACTCTCCTACATTGCTAGTGTAAGATGAACCACCGGGCAACATAAGGATGTCTTACATTATCAAGGGGGGTTCCCTTTCCAGATAACCCTGTGTGGTGTTGTAGACTCTTTGGATGAACAAAACATTGTCTACAGTCACATGTTTTTGTAAACAATTTTATGGGAACCCAGCCACACTTGCTCTGTCACTCATACTGTGTGTGTCTGCTTTCACACCATTACGGCAGAGTTGAGTAAATGATAAAGCCCATATGACCCACAAAACCTTAAATATTTACTATATGACCCTTTACAGAAAAAAACTTACCAACCTCTGTCCAAACACTAGTTTTTAATTATTTATAACCACCACTCTCATTAAGAAATTCATTTTTATTGCAACCCGTAAGATCTGTATGATCTATAAAATTGAGACAAAGTCTTACCAAACAACATTTATCCTTACTGCTATGTCTGAACTCTGATAGTTTCTAATCTTTTTTAGCCTATTGTTTCAGTTTTAATTTATTGTTCTATCCACTAAATTAATATTATAACCCACTATATTTTTTAATTAAAAGAGAACCAGAAATGCTAATAGTGCTTTACACATAGAAAGGATAAATTTGGGGCACCTGGGGGGCTCAGTTGGCTAAGTGTCTGCCTTTGGCTTAGGTCCTGATCCTGGCATCCTGGGACTGAGCCTGCTTCTCTCTCTCCTCCGGCTTGTGCTCTCTTTCTCTCATAACTAACTAACCAAATAAATAAATAAATAAATAAATAAATAAATAAATAAAATCTTTTTTAAAAAAAGGATAAACTTTTAAAAATGTTTTCCTCCCTCCCTTTGTCCCTAATTCTTTTCTTTTCTCCCTCCTCCCTTCCTTCCTTCTCTCCCTCCCTCTTTCCTTTCTCGCTTCCTTTCTTCCTACTTCAAAATAATTTATTTCAAAAGGCACTGGATGAGGCTGAGCAGGGTGAGCTGTCTGCTAGGTGATGTGTGCAGTAGTGCAGAAGGCCCTTCAAGATGTTGTGGTTGCCCAGTGGCATCATAAGATGCTTATATTAAGATCCTATCTTGGGGCGCCTGGGTGGCTCAGTTGTTAAACGTCTGCCTTTGGCTCAGGGCGTGGTCCCAGGGTTCTGGGATTGAGCCCCACATCAGGCTCCTCCGTTGGAGGCCTGCTTCTTCCTGTCCCACTCCCCCTGCTTGTGTTCCCTCTCACGCTGGCTGTCTCTATCTCTGTCAAATAAATAAATAAAATCTTAAAAAAAAAAAAAGATCCTATCTAGAAGGTACCCCTTCCTAGATACAAAGGACATCAGAGGTCTAGGTACCCTAGAAATCCAATTTTATTAAAGGCTCATAACCCCAAGAGTTGATCCAGGGAATATGGAGTCAGTGGGGACAAATAGTAACCACACTGAGCCTGCAGAAGTCTATGCAAATCCCCGGTTTTTCTTGATGTAGAGCCCTTAGGCTCCTACAAGAATGATGAAAGCCTGATGAACTCCTGCAGTAGAGCTAAAGAGCCTTACTCTGTAGCCATGACCAAGATATTGCATGCATTTACTTAATTTAGAACTTGGGCACAAAATAGAATGCATGTCATTCTCACAGTGTAGGCACAGGAAGCTCTTCTACTTCCATGTCTGAAAACACTTTCTTCCCAAGTAGCACTTTTTCTATAATCTCAGATAACAGAGGCATAGGCAATATAAGATGTCATAGGGGATTGACTCAGCAGAAGTATAAAGAAGGACTTGGGAGCTTCAGGGGCACCTGGGTGGCTCAGTCATTAAGCATCTGCCTTTGGCTCAGGGTGTGATCCCAGGGTCCTGGGATCGAGCCCCACATCAGGCTCCCTGCACCGCTGGGAGCCTGCTTCTTCCTCTCCCACTCCCCCTGTTTGTGTTCCCTCTCTTGCTGGCTGTCTCTCTGTCAAATAAATAAATCTTTAAAAAAAAAAGACTTGGGAGCTTCAGTAAATGGCTGGGTTTCTAGCCAGGTAAGGCCAAACCAGGAAGAACGTAGGCAGTGGATAATGAGAGAACACAGCACCTCTACATGCTCTCATATACATAGTTTGATGAACGTGTTCATCCTCATAAGTGCCCACCCTGCTTTTAAGGTAAGTTGCAGTCACATCTACTAACAAGGGGGCTTAGTTAGGTAAGGAGCTAGAACAAATGGATTAGAGTTTGTTCTTCACAAATTTTCTTCACAAATAGCCCAAGATAATCAGTGTCTCAACCTGGAGTCTAGACTCTACCTTGGCATCCCACTGGGATGTAGATAGGTAGCCCTGTGGTTGAAGATCTGATGTGCCTTGAGGGTATCCACAGTGGGGGAACAATGCCTGTATAATCCATGCATTGTCACTCCTCCTCCTGGTATCAGTAGATGACAAGTCTGCCAACCAGCAGCACTTTCCCCTTTTCACTCAGAAGCAAGACATGGAAAGAAGGCAGTCAACAAAAGTGGCCATGAGTGTGTTGATCAAGCTGCAGTGTTTCCAGGAATAAACCAAAGTTTTGCAAGCTAGGCCATAGGGAATGAAGGCCCTGAATTCTACTCCTAGGCAGAAGGAGTTGTGTCTTCCGACTCCAGCCAGTCATTCTAAACATTTTAGAGCCAGAGCCAAAGTCCTTAGGCAGACAAAAGCATTTTGGCTGAAAATAGTGATCCAGTCGATAATTTGGTTGAATCGGTCAATTGGTTTAAAACAAATCTTTTAAATCACTATTTTTTCCACATATAATTTTAGACCAGAGTAAGTTCTGTTTATCTTTTTGTATATCTTTTTGTACATCTTTTTGTATATCTTTAAGCATATTGATCTATTTTTCACAATTTTCTTTCTTTTTCTTCCTACAATTTCTATTTCATGTTTGGCCAACTAACTATTCTTGCCATGCTGTTTGTGGTAACAGTAAGTCCAATGCAACCTAAATGTGAATTGATTAAAAATACTTTGATATATCCATAAAATTGGGTATTTTACAAACTTTAAAAATTATGGAAATGTATTTGTCGACATGAAAATATGTTCATGATATGCAGTAATGAAAAAAAAGAAATATACAGGGGTTCCTGGGTGACTCAGTTGGTTAAGCTCCAGACTCTTAATTTTGGCTCAGGTCATGATTTCAGGGTTGTGAGACCAAGCCCCATGTCAGGCTCCCCACCCACTGTGGAGCCTGCTTAAGATTCTTTCTCTGCCCCTCCCCTGCTCTCGCTCTCTTTAAAAAAAAAAAAAGAAAAAAAGAAAAAGAAAAACACAAAACAGTATTATGGTGTAATTCCATTTTATTTTTCCAGGATGATTCTTGGCATAATTATTAATGGTGCTCCCTTTTACTGTCAAATGTCCTAATTAGGATGATAATCATATGTGCCAGCTTCAAGGAAACACTCTTCAGCTTTTTATATACATTCCCTATGGTTGAAAGACCAAGACTAGTGCAGGACTTACATTTGAGAACGCTAAAGCAGTCCAAGGCCCAAGAACAGCTGACTGATGAAATGACTTTTGTAGGTGAGCCAGGAGAAACGGTTGAGTTAGGATCTGTTTGCACTACCCAAGTTGGTCAAGAGAAGGTATCATGAGTGTTTATGAGTCATCCAACATCTTCGATCTTGTCCAATAGGATTCATGCCTGTAGGGCTGGTCCCAAGGGACTATCCAAAATAGAGATTTATCTATCCAGATCATGGAAATGAAAGAAGAAAGAGAGGTCCAGCTAAAACCTCCCAAGAGTCATAAGAGTTCCCAAAGTGAGTCCTATTTAATCTTCTGCCAAGGTGAGAATGTGAAGCTACCCAGTCACACCAAAATGGGCCTGTCTCTTAATCCCTCCCTCCACACAGCTTCTATCCTCAAACTCTTGTTAGAAGGGAACTAACCAGGGCACCTGGGTGACTCAGCCAGTTAAGTGTCCAACTGTTGATTCTGGCTCAGGTCATGATATCAGGGTAATGAGATTGAGCCCAGAATCAGGCTCTGTGCTGGGTGTGGAGCCTGCTTAAGATTCTCTCTCCCCCCTCCCTCTGCACCTCCCTCCTCCAAAAAAGAAGGAAACTAAATGACAGTGAAGAAAGAAGTGGCCTGGGAAAAAGTTAAAGTGGGAAAAGAAGTGAGAGAATAGGGGAAAAAACCAGCAGGAAGAAAGTAGGGTGGAGAAAAGACACAGGTGGTGGGGAGAAAGGAAGAATATGACTCTAACAGCCCAGGGGAAGGAAAATGAATTAATTTTGGAGTTTTGATTATTAAACAGGTGAACTGAACATTTTAATTACTGAATAGAGACTGTGTTTGTAACTTACTGTAACAGTAGGAGTATCGGTTATCTAAGAATTAGGGGGAACCACCAAACCTGCCCAAATCTTCATCCAGAAGCAGAATGAGAATGCCCCCATTAAGTTTAAAGAAGTGGTAGGACACTGAAATGAAATTTTGTTTTTATCACAATTCATGGTTGTTCAAAACATGATTTACATTTATATTTGTATGAACAGGGAAAAAATCTGGCAAGACAGGCTCCAAACTGTTAACAATACTGACCTCTAACGGGGTGAAATTCTTCCTTTATGCACTTCCACATTATTTGAATGCATTATTATAAGCAAGTATTCATTTTATCATTTTAAACAAAAGATTGAAAATAAGAAGAAATACTTTTTAAATAAACAAGTAGCTGGCACTACAATAGAATAATCCTGGACCTGTCTTCTCCAAGTCTTTCCTCTAACATCTCCCACCTCTAAGCACAGATCTTTCTCTGATATTTCTCACTCTCCTTTCCTTTTTCTTTCTGCCATAGATACTCCTGGATGATCTCTTCTTATGATTACCATACAGGTTTTAAAATTTCCCCCTGCTCACTGCTTTCTGTCATCCTTTTAGTCTTCCTGGTTCCACGGCCATATTTTAAAACTTATGCCACATATGCCTTGTCCACATTACTAAAAGTTTCACTTGGAAATTCACTGTGCAAAAATTTCTTTTTCAAAACAGAGAAGATGGCAAAATATTTGTATGTTCTGAATTTCTTTTAGATGGGGAGAGTAGACCTGAAATCAAAAAATCAACTCCAAACCAGAATATTTCTGATGAAAATCAAAATCATGACATGATAATGGAGAGACTAACAGGAGATAGTTTCTGGTACTCCATCTTGGGAGGACTCTGGGATTTTGATTACCAGTTAGAGTTTAACCAAGAAAACCAGCAGAGACATTTAGCACAAGTATCTTTCACCCACAAAAAGATCACACAGGAGAGAAGCCATGACTGTAATAGATTTGGAGAAAACTATAATGTGAACTCAAACCTTATTATGCATCAGAGAATTCCTTCCATTAAAACACCCCTTAATTCTGACACACAAGGAAATAGCATCAAACGTAATTCAGACTTGATTTACTATCAGGGAAACTATGTAAGAAAGAATCCTTATGAATATAATGAGTGTGGAAAAATCTTCAATCAGCATATTCTTCTTACCAATCATATTCATACTGAAGAGAAACCGAGTGAATGTGGGAAGGTTTTCAGCCACAACTCATCTCTTACTCAACCTCAGATAGTCCTTACAGGAGAGAAGCCCTATAAGTGTGATGAATGTGGGAAAAGATTCAGCCAGAGGATACATCTTATTCAACATCAGAGAATTCACACAGGAGAAAAACCTTTTATATGCAATGAATGTGGGAAAGCCTTCCGTCAACATTCATCCTTTACTCAACATCTGAGAATTCATACTGGAGAGAAGCCCTATAAATGTAATCAATGTGGTAAAGCCTTTAGCCGTATCACATCCCTTACTGAACACCATAGACTTCATACCGGAGAGAAACCTTATGAATGTAGTTTTTGTGGAAAAGCCTTCAGCCAGAGGACACATCTTAATCAGCACGAGAGAACTCATACAGGAGAGAAACCCTATAAATGTAATGAATGTGAGAAAGCCTTTAGCCAAAGTGCACACCTTAATCAGCATAGGAAAATCCATACTCGGGAGAAATTATGTGAATATAATAAATGCGAGAAAACCTTAAGTCCCAGTCCTTCACTTACTCAGCAGCACATAACTCATGGGGGGGAAATCATATGAATATATAAATCTGGGAAAACTTTTGGTCAGATCTTTTCATCCCATTCAATATCAAATTATTCATAGAGGAGAGAAAGCTTATAAATAAATTTTTAATGCATAGAAACTAAATAAATTTAGGTCTTAAATTAGTAGCATATTCCCAGGAGAGGTTATAGATAGTGAAAATAATTTATTTTATAAAATTAAATTGAGTCATGTTCCAAATCTGATATAAAACTCTTTTTAATGACCAGAAATCTTATAGGCAATAATCTGTAATTATTCACCTGTAACTCTTATGATATAAAGTTTTTAAATTATGTAAACATTGATTAAGGCAACGATGCAGTGTAACCAGTCACATAAACTTGAAATAAACATAAAAGCAATATTTCTCAAACTTCAGTCATTTGTGTGTTTCCTTTACAGTTTTTATCATATTCAGTGTTTACTTAATATTTTTCTTTAAAGGGACTCAGAATTTTTAATCTTGTCCTAGGAAATAGTATTTGTGGAAATTATGAGTTTTATATGTCAGTTACATTTGTTCTAAAATAAACAAACATACTTACTTATCAAAATATTTAACTTCCAAATTAAAAATATCCATTTGATGTACCACCTAAATCTTCTGTACCTTCATCTGAGAAACAATGTGACAGGATCTGACAGTGTTTGTTGATTTGTTTGTTTTTTAGCAACTTTTGCATTTTCATCAAACAAGCCCTAGAATCACTTTAAGAAGAGTCTTGGAGGAGACTGAGGGTCATAGTGATGAACTTTAAAAAGTGATTCAGAGAAGTCTACTTTTCTATCCTCTTGTTCTAGTTTTAAATTTCCTTATAGCAAATAGATTGCTCTCACTAAAATGGGTATTTCTGCTATGTTTGTGGGTTTGAACAGAGAGGAGTTTTTTGTTGTTGTTCTGTGTTGCTTTGTTTTTCTATAATCACCAGGGGCTGAGAGTCCCTACAGCTCCCTGCACAACTGTGAAAGACAAGAAGTAGGAGACTATACCAGATGTTAAGCTGTGGTACGATGATAAGGATAAGAACCAGGGAAGAGCCCAACTGGCTTATATAAACAACAAAGAAAGTATTACTAATTGGCTTACTAATGTATTTTATTTATTGAAATATATTTATGTAACACCTTTTTCCAAAAAGAATTTAAGGTGGTTAAATTTTATTTTCGTGAACACTGCCCTGTTGAGCAAACAATCACATTTTGATGTTACAAAGCATTATAAATGTAAACTGTCATAAGCCACAGATATCTGCACCTATGGGGCTTCTCCAGTTTCTTGATTTTCTGTCTGTCTCTTTCCTCAGGCATGGCTTGAAGAAGCCATGAGTCTAAGGTAGGATTGCATTTCCCCTTGCTTCCTCACCCTTTTTCTTCCAACATAGCTCCCAGCTCAAAGACTTCTCTGACTTTTTCCCTCTGAAAGACTACATTTTATAAAGTTCTTGGGTCAAAGCTGAAATGATCTAAAGACACTTAAAAACCTAAAACACTAAAAACAAAGAAAATAATGAACTCATTTCGTCACAGACGTTAAACTTTTCAAAGTACGTTTATGCCCCACGCATCAGTGAATGTGAAATAGTTAATAAAATCCTGAGTTACTATAGTCAAGAAGGATTTTTAACAGTATTTTGTGTTCAAATATCCGTGTAGTAGGGATCCATTTTCAGGGCAGGTCCGTTCTGGAAATTATCTCTTCACCCAAATGAGCTACATTTAACATTCATTTGCCTTAAGAAGGGTACTCAGATTTCAGAAAGAGAGTGAGCCAAGGTGAAATCTTAGGCAGTAAAGGAATGTATTAAAAGAAGTAATGATTAATTACAATTGGTAAAGGCTTTGATCAAAGTTTAATTTTGCAACCAGCAAAGAAAAGAAAAAAAGACGTATCCACAAAAAGTGTTAAGGGCTCCCATACAGGCAGTGTATCGACACAGGTGAAAAATGAAAACAATGGGATTTTCAAAGAGTTTCAGCAGAACTTGGATAATCCTAGAAAAGAAGAGTCTGGACTGAACCAGACCACAGTTGGCCAAAGATTTTTACCAATTCTTCATAATAAACAGGAATTATAAAAGTAGAAGCTTATTAAATATTCTTTACGGTCATAAATGATGATGCTTATCTCAGTTGTAAACTATGTCATTCTGGGATGAATTTATTTTCATGTCCTTTGTTCTCTTCAAAATGTTGCAAGTTAAGGAGTGAACTCTAAGTATACTGATGACATCAAAATACTTGCTCTTGGAGTAGAGAAACCAGAGGAATAGCACTCATTGAAAAACCCGTCAGTTATGACTTATTTCTGTCTGCGAGGGCAAGACATTACCCTTTCACATGCATTAGTTCATTTGGCCCATCCAACCAGGTGTCATTGGCTTTCTTTTATGAAAAGAGATATTTAAGCTTACACATGATAATAAATTATTTATTCAGGATTTCTCAATAGAAATGTCACTAGCACATGGATCGTCTACTGATTCCAGTGCCTGGAACAGTGTTTTGTAACACATTGTAAATATTTGTTGAATATATTAAAGTTAATAAAGCAAAAGGTGCTGCTCAACATTAAAATCTGTGTGACTTTCTCAGAACTTCAGATTGTTGAAGGATTGCCATGTTGATAGATTCTCATGTCCAAAGGCCTTGTGGGCATGGAGAAATATATCCATTACTATTTGTATTTTGATTAATGTTTAATTTATTAGTTGAAGAAATGCATTCTTTAAGCAGCCAGTATTCCTTTAATTATTCACAGCTGTGAAACTAATGAACAAAAGCTTAGGAATTTCTAAAATTAGATACCCCCACTCTTTAAAGCACTGATTTCGGATTTAAACATTTCAATAAAATCACAAGCCTAAAATTTAAGATTGTATTAAATATTTTAAATACCTTAAGAAATGTAAAAAAAGGGGCATCTCTGCCTTCAGCTCAGGTCATAATCCCATAGTGGTGGGATAGAGCCCCACATTGGGCTCCCCACTCATCAAGGAGTCTGCTTCTCCCCCATGCCCCTCCTCCCGTTCATGTTCTCTCATTCTCTATCTCAAATAAATTAAATCTTAAAAAAAAAAAGGTAAAATGTACCCAGAATATTAATTATACCAAAACCATTAAAATGTTACCTACATGGATTTAATTTTTTTTTCATATCCTTATTTGAACAGTTTCCCAGGGTTTCAGTTTTTCATTTGTTTCTAGGTTTAGGCTGTTCCTGCCAGGTATTATTTGACAACCTTCCTTGGGTTCTAGTAATCTTATCTAACCCAAAATACGAGTAATACCGTCAGACAAATTAAGTTGCAATTTACAGATTAGCAACTGGCTGATTCTTAGGTCATCCATAGAACCTAGTTGCACAGACCAAACAACTTTTTTTTTTGGTCTCCTTTCATAACAAATTATTACTTATTATGTCATGGGGCATTTTGAGACCTTGTTTTTGCATAGATTTGAAATTTTTGACTCTTGAACTTTCCCCAAACCATCCGTCTCATTCTCCTGTCATTTTGGTATAGGAATTTTATTGCCTAGCATTATTTAAAGCTTTTTTAAAAATTATCTTATAGATTACTGGTAGAAATGCAAAATGGCACAACCCCTGTGGAAGGGAATTTAATAGTATAGAGCAAAACCTAATATTCATTTATCCTTTGGCTCAGCAAACCCATTCTAGAAATTTACACTGAAGATACACCACTAATAATAATAAAGTACATATGCACAAAGTTAGTTATTAAAATACTGGAGGAAAAAACTAAATGTTTACACAAGAAATATAGCTCAACAAACTACGGTACATCCAAAGGGTAAAGTTCTATGCATCTGAAAAAAAACTCATCTGGAGTGAATGATTCTTTCAGAATATGTTAAATGAAACAAGTGTGAAAAAGCATATATAGAATGTTACTTTTTGTAAGAAAGAAAAAGAATGCACATGTATCTGATTATCTTTGAAAAAATAAATACAAGAAGGACTAACCAGAAACTAATAAATACGTCACCTATGGGAACAGGAACAGGGTTAAAGGGACAGGAAAGGAATGAAACTTCTCTGAATACACCTTTTAATAGTTTTACGTTTCGAATCATTTTAATGACTTGCAGATTCAAAAACGAAGATTAAATAAAAAATGATAGGTTTCCCCCCTATCCTTGAATACAAAATTGTATACAAATACAAATGAACCTAACTATATAGAATATTGATACTAATCACACAGAAAAAAAAATCATCCCAATAAATTTTTAACACACAGTGCTGTCACTGTAGGCACTAAGGATAAAAAAATTAATTCAAAAAGCAATCTCAAGCTATACTTAGCAAGTTTGTTGTTAATGGTGATATTATTACTACAATTCCAAAAGTATCTAGTCTGTGTTGTAGCAGCTGGCAAGTCAATCACTGATGTTGCTGGAGTGGGGACCAGGGTTTTCACTGTGGGGGAAAGGAGATGCAAACACAGAACGGGGGAAAAGAAGAAACTCACTGGTTTTTAGAGGTTTGTGCTGTGTGCCTGTATGTGTGCACACAGGCTTCTGTATGTGTATTTGAACATATAGCTACATCCTCTCAAATATCCTGCAAGCAAAAAAAATTCCTGTAGCAAGGCGCTCACCTAGCACCTAGATCCTGGTTTCTAAATACCATTCCCCACTGAAACCTCTTGGAGAATGTGCTGAACCAATAACTGAGACGTGAAAAGTACAGGTAAACCTGGATCACACTTTTTTTTTTTTTTTGCCAGGAAGTAAGAAATTCACGAAAACTAATGGAGGCAAGTCAGAAAGACACAGGCGTCAGCTTCACAAGGCTCCCACTAGCTAATTTTGGAAAAATTTGGACTTCGAAATGTATGGCAGGAATAAAACAGTACATTTAAAAATCTATAAGTCCATACAAATTTATTAAATTTTTAAAAGGTGTGAATGCAAAAAAAAAAATGAGTCTATCTCAGAAACATACTAAGTGGAAAGAAGCTAGACTTAAAATAGATACCATTTGATTCCATTTCTATGAAGATCTAGAATAAGCAGTGTTAATGTATACTGATCGAAATTAGATCAGTGGTTGCTTCTGGAGGAGATAGCTTGACTAGAAGGGGAATGAGGGAACTTACGGAAATGTTCTGTCTTCATAGTGGTCTGAGTTGTGTGTGTTAATTCATCAAAACTGATTGAACACTTAAGCTATATATGCATCTCACTGTATGTGGATTACATCTCAATTAAAAAATCATGTTTAAATCTGATGTGGGGGAAAGGGAAAGCTCTTTTTTGCAAAATAATGCTAACTAAAAATGTAACAGAAATAGAAAAACTACTATTTCGTAACAATGATGGTAATAATTGAGAACCATGAATGAATCCTAAAACTGTTGGCTGAATGTTTGGAGAACAGTATATTCATGCAATCTCAAAAGCATCTCCCTAGCAATGACTAATCATTAATTTTCCATTATTAATATTAATAATTAATATTATTAAATATTAATATTAATCGTTAATTATTAATTACAAAGGAAATTACAATGGAGAGATCTGGCAGACACTACCTCAACCAAAGATTAAACTAATATCAAAAATGGTTTCACTTATAATGGAATCTAAAAAAAAAAAATGAATAAGCACACAAAAAGCAGAATCAGACCTAGAAATACAGAGAACAAACTGATGGTTGCCAGAGGGGAGGCCAGTGGAAGGATGGGCAAAAATGGGTGAAGGGGAGTGGGTGGTACTGGCTTCCAGTTATGGAATGAATAAGTCACAGGAATAAAAGGTACAGCATAGGGAAAATAGTCAATGGTATTGTAACAGTGTTGGAGGGTGACAGATGGTAGCTACACTTGTGGTGAGCACACCCTAAGATACAGAGTTGTTCAATCACCGTATTGTATACCTGAAACATGTAACAATGTGTATCAACTATACTTGAATTAATTAAAATTTTAAAGTAAAAAAAATGGGACACACTGAAATCATATGACTCGTGATAATAATGTTCTGAGAAGGACACATCATATGTAATGTTCCTGCAAATAATATTAGCCTGAATTCACACATCAGGAAACTATCAAGCAAAGTAACTTTGAGAGATTTGGCAAAATAGTTGGCTTGCACTCTTTTTAAATGTCAGTGTCATGAAAGAAAAAGAAAAAGAAGACTTAAAGGAAAGTAAAGAAACACGACAACTAAATGCAATGCATGATCCTTGGTTAAATCCTGGATCAATTTTTATAAAATCTATAAAGAACATTACTGGGATGATTAAGAAATTGTGGCTATGGGGGGCGCCTGGGTGGCACAGCGGTTAAGCGTCTGCCTTCGGCTCAGGGCGTGATCCCGGCGTTACGGGATCGAGTCCCACATCAGGCTCCTCCACTATGAGCCTGCTTCTTCCTCTCCCACTCCCCCTGCTTGTGTTCCCTCTCTCGCTGGCTGTCTCTATCTCTGTCGAACAAATAAATAAAATCTTTAAAAAAAAAAAAAAAAGAAAAAAAGAAAAAAAAAGAAATTGTGGCTATGGACTCATAATATTGTATCAATGTGATATTTTATAACTTCACTGTGTGATAAATGGAGTATTAAGAGGTGACGTGTCATGATGTCTGCAAGAAACTCAAATGGTTTCCAAAAAATACATATCACACACACACGTGTACATACATATATCAAGTGATTGTGTGTGTTTATGTATAATATATAACAGCAAGAGAGAAAAAGCACACAAAATGTTAACAATTGGTGAATATTTGAGTGAAATGTTCATGGATTTGAATGAAAGGTTTATGGTTGCTCATTGTACTACTGCAATTTTTCTGTGGGTTTGAATTTTTTAAGAAAAAATTGATTTTAAAAAGCAACATTCACTGAACCTTAAAAAGGGCCCAAACTTTAACTTTATAAAAAAGAATCAGGTGATGAAAGAAGTGGCAATCTAACGTAGAAAGAATTTGATCATTTTATTTAACTGAGAATTTATAAGTTAGAGCAAAACCCCATAAGAACACACCTCATGATAATGACATTTGGAATATAACATGACTACCCAATCAGCTACAAGATCCCTGACACTCCCAACTACCACCCTTCTCTTTCTCTATATCACAGTAATGTGATATTTCATTCTACACAATTATATAAACTACACATTTAAATTTTACATAATGACAATGCTCTAATTTAGAGCATGATACCCTCTCAATAAGATGAAACCTAGAAAGTCCAGAAATAGAAATGTTTTGGTATTTTATCAGGGCCAGACATGTTGGAATTGCCAAGAGATGAGAGAGAGCTGAGTGACATGGAAGGAGCTCAAATAAGAAAGAAGGACAGACATAGAAGGCAAGAACAATTTGTCTCTGAGGCCCACATAGCCATGTGTAAAATGAAGTTTAAAATATTCAGTTGGACTAAAGGGTAGAGAAATTGAGCATTACCTGGGGTGATAAACCTTAAAAAACTTTTATTTTTTTAAAATTTTTTTAAAAGATTATATTTATTCATTTGACAGAGATAGAGTCAGCCAGCGAGAGAGGGAACACAGGCAGGGGGAGTGGGACAGGAAGAAGCAGGCTCCCAGCAGAGGAGCCTGATGTGGGGCTCGATCCCAGAAACCAGGATCACGCTCTGAGCCGAAGGCAGATGCTTAACGACTGAGCCACCCAGGCGCCCCCATTAAAAAACTTTTAAAACCTTACAAGTAAATCACACTGATCAGCCTCCTCATCTCTCACCTCTCAAATGCCAGTTACACCAAGTTCCACCAACTCACTGAAGGCAGACACCTGAGAGTTACCCTAGATCTCTCTCTCTCTCTCTCACCCTCCACCTCACATGCAATCAGTTACGAAGTCCTGTGTATTCTGCCTCCCTGAAATCACTGAAGATTCACATCTTTGACCATGTTCCCAATGGGACTCCTGAAACAGACCACGATCATTTGTTCAACAGGTCTAAGTATGTTAATATCATTACAACTTTATTTGAGATATAGTGGCGACCTCGGATCCTTGAGTAACAGAAAGGACAAAAGCCAGCCTGGTTCACAGCTGAGGCAGACATCACTAGTCCATTCCCTAAAGTCTGTCTTCCTTTCCTTCCACAGATTTTTAACTGTGCACTTTGCCTCTCAGGATAAATTTCTCAGCCACCCTTGTGGATACATGTGGCCACATGACTGACTTTTGGCAAATGAGATATAAGTAGAAGTATGACTAATTTCCTAGCAGAGTCCTTAAAGGGAAGGCTGTTCTTTTTCCCTTTCCCTTTTCCTACTGACTAGAATATAGATCTGCTAGCTGCATCTTGGCTTATGCTGTAGAAACTGTATTTTGAGGATGGAAAATCGACAATACAGAAGGAGCCGGAGTTCCTGATGATCATAAGGTTGCCATTCCAGCTTTGCACTGTGTAAATGAGAGAAATAGACCGTCTCCTTTAAGTCACTGCTATTTTGAGAATCATGCATTCATAGACGACTTCATTCTACCAAATACAACAGCATCTTTTTAAAGTTTTGTTACCATCATGAAGCCTGTGGTCATGAAGTGAGTAGACAATCTGATGATGTAAGCCAGATGTCAGCAGCCCTATCTCTAAAGGGCCAGATAATAAATACTTTAGGCTTCATGGAACATACAGTTCTCTGCTGCAATTACCCAACTCTCCCACTGCAGCAGCAAAGCAGCCATAGAAAATACGCTCACGAATAGTCAGGGCTGTGTTCCTGTAAAACTTTATTTTCAAACACATGCAGTAGATATCTTAAATATAGAGAAAAATTGGTGTTTGCCAGAGGGGAGGTGTGTGGGGGGATGGGTGAAATAGGTGAGAGGGGTTAAGAATACTGAGTAATGTATAGAATGGTTTAGTCTATACTGTAAACCTGAAACTAATATAACACTGTATACTAATTAGACTGGAATTAAAATTTTTTTTAAAGCACGCAGTAGGCCAGATATAGCTTATAGACTATAGTCTGCTGACCCCTAAAGTAACCTTAATGGTATATTTGAAAGTGCTTATTCCACCAAAATCTCCTACCGTCACAGTATTTCATAATTTCACATACACTCCTTTATTAGTTTCCCAGGACTGACATAACAAACCACCACAAACTAAGTAGCTTAAAGCAACAGACATGTATTCTCTCGGAGTTCTGGAGGCTAAAGTACAAAACACAGATTTCAGCAGGGCCCTGTTCTCTCTGAGACATTAGGGAAAAATCTTTCCTCTTCCTAGATTCTACTGGCTCCCAATAATCCTTGGCTTACAGCTGCACCACCTGCCTCTGCCTCTATCTTTGCGTGGCCCTTTACTCTGTGTATCTCTGTGTCCTCTCTTCTTCTAAGGACATTGGCTTTGGGGCCTGCCCTAAATCCAGTATGATGCTATCTCAAGATCCTTAACTAATTACATCTGCAAAGACCGTATTTCAAAATAAAGTTGCATTCCCAGGTTCTCGGTAGACATGAATTTTGGTCAGACATTATTCCATACCCTACAATCCCCTCATCACAATAATATCTCACACCCCATGACAAATAGGGCAGGAGTACTGCAAAGAGGAATGCAAGGAGTGAACCTACAGACAGGCCCTTTGTCTGGAAACGTTTGCCCTTAGGAGCACCTGGGTGGCTCAGATGGTTAAGTATCTGCCTTCCGCTCAGGTCATGATCTCCAGGTCCTGGGATCGAGCCCCACATCAGGCTCCCAGCTTAGCAGAGAGTCTGCTTCTCCCTCTGACTCTCCCTCTGCTTGTGTATACGTGCTTTCTCTCTCTCTCTTAAATGAAGACAAAAAATCTTAAAAAAAAAAAAAAAAGGAAATGTTTGTCCTTAAAGAAGCTGTATCTTCTTCTTATGATTTTTTGTAACGTACAGTATCAGCCAACATGCACCAAAATATTTCCAAATAGATTTGAACATTCCAATATCCTTAGAAAGAAAGATATTTTATTGGGCCCATTTGTGTCACTCTTATATTAGTTATATAGTTACACAGTTAGATGAACACATTTCTTATATAAGTCGAACAGTTCATCTAGGAGAAACATGAAACCAAAAAAATTTTTTTTTAAGATTTCACTTATCTGACAGAGAGAGAGACAGCCAGCGAGAGAGGGAACACAAGCAGGGGGAGTGGGAGAGGAAGAAGCAGGCCCCCAGCTGAGGAGCCCGACGTGGGGCCCGATCCCAGAACACCGGGATCACACCCTGAGCCGAAGGCAGATGCTCAACGACTGAGCCACCCAGGCGCCCCATGAAACCAGAATATTTTAATAAAAAGGATAATGAAAGTTTTCATTGAATGAAGGAAATGAACAGTGGCTAAGAAAGACAGAAGACAGATCTTACAAAGATCTCATAAAATCTCAGCTTGGTTTGTTGTTTTTTTTTTTTTTTTTGCAGAAATTGACAAACTAATCCTAAAATTCATATAGAAATGCAAAGAGCAAGAATAGACAAAATATTCTCAAAAAAGAACAAAGGTAGAGGACTCATACTTACTGAGTTCAAAAATTACTACAAACTATTGTAATCTAGACACAATGGTACTGGCATAGGTTAGACATACAGATCAATAGAACACAACGGAGAGTCCATAAATAAACCCTTATATTTATGATGGTCAATCAATTTTTAGTAAGGGTGTCAAGACAACTCAATAAGGAAAGAAGAGTGTTTTCAACAAATGATGCTGGAACAACTGGAATCCACATACAAAAGATAAAGTTGGGCCCCTTCCTTACACCACACACAAAAATTAATTCAAAAAGGATCCAGGACCTACTAAACGTAAGATCTGTAACTATAAAGCTTTTTTTAAAAAAATGGTAAATACACAAATGAGAAAAACCATTTAGTATTAAATCTTTATAACCTTGAATTAGGCAAAGCCTTCCTAGATGCAACACCACAGCCACAGTGACAAAAGAAAAAATAGACAAGTCAGACTTTATCAAAATGTAGAGTTTTGTGCTGCCAAGGAAATCATCAAGAAGGTAGAAAGACCAGCCACAGACTGGAAAAAAAAATCTATAAATCATATCTGAAGAAGGACTTTTATCTAGAATATGTAAAGATCTACTAGGCTATTGTGGAAAACTTGCAATGAAAAGACAACCTAATCAGGGAGCCTGGGTGGCTCAGTTAGTTAAGCGTCTGCCTTCCCAGAGTCCTGGGATCGAGCCCTGTATCAGGCTCCCTGTTGGTGGTGGCGGCGGGGGGAGTCTGCCTCTCCCTCTGCCCCTTCCCCCCGCCCATGCTCTCTCTTGCTATCTCTGTCTCTCAAATAAATAAGATATTTTTTACAAGACAACCTAATGAAAAATGGGCAAAAAAAATCTGAATGGACACTTCTCCAAAGAAGATATAAAAATGTCCAATAAACACATGAAAAGGCACTCGACATCATTAACCACTGAGGAAATGCAAATCAAAAGCACAATGAGATACCACTGCAAAACCTCTTGTATGGCTACAATCAAAATAATAACAAGTGTTGGGGAAGATAGTGGGAGAAACTGAAACCTTCAGGCTGTTGGAAATGTAAAATGGTGCAGCTACTTTGGAAGAGTGTGGCAGTTCTTCAAAATGATAAACATGGCGTTACCATATGACCCAGAAATAGATTTGAACATTCCAATATCCTTATCCAATAACTGGTTAATATCCAAAATATATAAGAATTTCCTACAAATCAATAGCAAAATAACAAATAACTCAAATTTCTTAATGGGCAAAGGAAAACAGGAAGGAGAGGGTTCAAGATGGCAGCATAGAAAGATCCTGACTCATCTCCTTTCATGGATAAAACAAATCTACACCTACACATGGAACAAAAGAAGCCTAAAGCCAGCAGAAGGAAATAATAAAAGTTAGAGCAGAAATAAATGTTATAGAAACCAAAAAATCAATAGAACAGATCAGTGAAACCACAAGCTGGTTCTCTGGGGAAAAAATAGTAAAATTAATAAACCTCTAGCCAGACTTATCAAAAAGAAAAGAGAAAGGACCCCAAAAAATAAAATCACAAATGAGAGAAGAGAAATAACAACCAACACCACAGATATACAGACAATTATCAGAGAATATTATGAAAAACAATATGCCAACAAATTGGACAACCTGGAAGAAATGGATAAATTCCTAGAAACATACAAACTACCAAAATTGAAACAGGGAGAAATAGAAAATTTGAACAGACTGGTAGCGAGTAAAGAAATTGAATCAGTAATCAGAAACTCCCAACAAAAGTCCAGAGCCAGATGGCTTCATGGGTGACTTCTACCACGCACTTGACGAGTTACCACCTATTCTTCTCAAACTATTCCAAAAAATAGAGAAGGAAGCAAAACTTCCAAATTCATCCTGCGAGGCCAGGATTACCCAGATAACAAAACCAAATAAAGACATCATTAAAAAGAGAACCGCAGGCCAATAAGCCAGATGAACATGGAGAAAAAAAATTCTCAGCAAAATACTAGCAAATCAAATCCAACAATACATTAAAAAAATCATTCACCATAATCGAGTGGGACTTATTCCTGGGCTACAAGGGTGGTTCAATTATTCACAAATCAATCAGCATGATACATCACACAATAAAAGAAAGGATAAGAACCATATGATCCTCTCAATAGATGCAGAAAAGGCATTTGACAAAGTACAACATCCATTTATGATAAAAACCCTCAAGGAAGTAGGTTTAGAGGGAACATACCTCCACATAATAAAGGCCGTATATGAAAAACCCACAGCTAATATCATCCTCCATGGGGAAAAACTGAGAGCTCTTCCTCTACAGTCAGGAACAAGACAGAGATGTCCACTCTCACCGCTATTATTTAACATAGTACTGAAGTCCTGGCCACAGCAACCCCAGTTGGCTCCCATTATAGCCATTAACCCGGGAAATGAGGGAGAAGCCCCCACAACTATTAGGAGGAACAGTGAGAGTGAGAGTCAGCACCCCACCCCCACCCCGTCTTGCTAGGGATGACCTGTGTTTCTTCCAGCAACCTGGTTTTATTTGGAGGAGGCCTATTTGGACAATCACCCAGTATGTCAGGGAGTTTACTGGTCTGGTTACCACCAAACATGTCCTGCAAGAGGGCCTTAGGGCTCGGTCCTGATTTAGGGCCCTGAAAGCCTGGATGGACCTAGGGTACCTACCTATTTGCCCTGTTTCCTACAGGAGAGACCTGATCCCACTGTGGCCATGCAGTGAGTGTTACAGGAGCTCAATCCTTTCCTAAATATGCAATTCAAATTGTTTCCAGTGGGTTAAAAGGCACCCCAAAGGAGAGTCCTTGGGAACTGAAAAGACCATGCCTTGCCACAAAGGTCACGTCTTTTTTTACCTTGCCTGCTGTTTAACCCATGGAAAACACTAGAAAAGTTTTGCAGTACCCAATCCAGGAGTCCCCACAGAGAATGGTTTCCCATCTCAATATCCTGGTAGGAGTTACCTCGTACCTGTAATAGAGAGTGACTGTGAAGGCATCCCTACGTACCAGCTCTCTCCTGTGAACCAAGGCGTCCCATGGTTTCCCATCCAAGGTGAAATTGTGGCCTAACATCTTTTTTTTTTTTTAAGATTTTATTTATTTATTTGTTTGACAGAGAAGAAGCAGGTTCCCAGCAGAGCAGGGAGCCTGATGTGGGGCTCGATCCCAGAACGCCGGGATCACGCCCTGAGCCAAAGGCAGATGCTTAACGACTGAGCCACCCAGGCGCCCCATAGCATCTTGGGTTGAGGAGAGCTCAAGCCGGTGGGAATAGCCACTCTGACCCGTCTGTCACCTGATCCTCCTTTTCTTCTCTGGATTCCCCCCTCCCCCCCCAAAATTTGGCCCAAACATAACGGTTTATCAAGGTTAACAAAGCTTCAGCTTTGATTCAATTACATTCCCTCACTTTACCCCTGGGCGCTTTTTCCGTCCGTATACCTGAGGTTCCCATCTGCAAGCATGGCCCTGTTGAGGGGTACAGACCCAAAGATTTAGCATCATCATAATTTCGTATTTCTGTTGTTGGAACAAGAAAGCCTCAATTATATGACCCATTAAAGTCCCAGCCGCTAATGCAACCAATCGAGGAAATGGGGTTTGTAATTCCCTCCTTAATGCCCAAAGTATTCCAGGGGGAGTAAATGCCCAGGAAATATTCGGCTCCCTCCAACTTAACATATAAAGAGATAGCTCTAATCTTGCTTGCCGATAACTTGTGTTTTGATCCCTGGCCCTAATTAAACCTAAACTGTAGTTAGCAGAAAAACAAAATGAGGCGCGAAATGAGGCAAAGATTCTCCTCCTGACCTGTTCTCACAAAAGACATCTTTAAATGAAAAAACCTTGTATCTACATAGGGAACACTCTTCCCGAAATGAATCCCTGATTAAAAGGGCAGAGTATCACCGGAGATTGAAAGGGCCCTACTCTAGGCAAAGTCCCTGATGTGGGAAAAAGCCATTTAAGATAAGCCAATGAACAGGAAGCAGAACGCCGTAGGGTTAGGCCAACATACCCTTCTTTTGAGGAAGGTAGATTAACCAAGCCTTTGTCCAGAAGCCTGTCACCTGAGACTTAAGACCAGAGGCCGCACTATTTGCCTTTAACTGGCCAACAGATGCCCGGGGTTTGCTGTTTATGAGAAGAGGTCATCTCAGGAAGAGACGTCTCCCAGGAAAGAAGAGAAAAGAGTCCGCTTTTACTCACCCTTCGGTGGAAGTGATCCTGGGTTTCGGCACCAAAATGACGCGGGAGAGCTAGGTTCTTATCTCACAGAGTCAAAGAATGAATCTCGTGGACAAAGGAGAGTGAGTAAAGCGAAAGAAGTTTGTAAGGTGAAGATACAGAAAAGGCTCTCAACAGTGAGAGGGGTCCCAACAGGGCTGCCAAAGAGGGCTTTTAGGGTTGGTGTTTTATAGAAAGCTAACCAGGGACCTTAAATCCTTTTAACATCTCTGTTGACATCAGCATTGAGCAAGGACTAGTGATAACACCTTCAGTGGCCCACCTCCCCCTAAGCTCTCCTTATTCTTTGTTGGTCATAAGTGATCATAAAAAAGACACCCGCCCCACACGCCTAGCACAGGGTGGTCTGGTTTGTTCCCTTATTTCTGGCTTCCCCACACCTCCACATTTTGGGGATTTCTTTGAGATTGATCACTTGGCCCCTAGCTATCCTTCCCCTCCTGTCCCTTATTCCCTGGGAAGAAGCAGGGAGGTTGTTTGAATGAGCAGGTGTACCGCCATGCTGCCTAATGTGGCCACTGACTTCCATTGTTTTAGTTAAGAAATAAGCCTTTCTCTTTTCTTGATTCTCTCCTTTTGGAACTCGTAATAGACAAATGTGAGAACATCTCGATCTACTCTCCACATTTTCCTCTCTGCTACATTCTGTATAATTTCTTCTGGTTTACCTTGCAGTTTACTGAGTCTCTCTTCAGCACTATCTAATCTGCCTAAAACCCATCTACTGAGTTTTTTTATTTCAAAGTTTAGCTGCTCCTGGTATTAACTTGTTCCTCTATCTCTTGTATTCACTGTAAAATGGTGGTTAGATTTAGAAAATTGATTAGATTCAGATTACTTTTATACATTAATATTTTATAGTCAGTGCTATATACTTTCTTTTCTTTCACATCAAAAGGTATATAATGTCCAGTTAACTCACTTTTACTGGTGGTAAGATTAATTGGTGACTCAGGCGGTATTACTCTGCTTTTTATTATAAAGTTCCCATCAATCTTTCAATGATTTTGTTAACCATTGTTGATATTATTCATCATTTCATTAGAGTTTGCAAAATAAAATGTTTCCTAATTCTGTCATTCCTTATGCATCAATTATTTGGTCATTCTGAAATGCATTTTTATCATACTTCATGATATATTGATTTCTTTTATTTTTCAAATTATTGACTTGGTGCCCTAGGACTCCCCAAAAGCAACCAGAGGCTTTACTTTTTTTTTTTTAATATTTTATTTATTTATTTGACAGAGAGAGAGAAAGCACCAGCAGGGGATGCAGTAGCAGAGGGAGAGGGAGAAGCAGGCTCCCCGCTGAGTAAGGAGCCCAATGTGGGACTCGATTCCAGGACTCTGAGATCATGACCTGAGCTGAAGGCAGAAGCCCAACCGATCGAGCCCCCCAGGCATCCCCGGAGGCTTTACTTTTAAGTACGTTTATGAACTCATGGATTTTTATATATTTTATGGTTTTCAATACATTCAATACATTTCAATACATTCAATAATTCTCTTTAGCCTCACATAATTTCATCTTAGTTCAGTGGGAACCCCTTCAGGTTGGGTTTTGACCTGACCCCATTCATCTTTAATAGCTCTCTTGATTACGGACACAAGATGTCCCAAGTTTAACTCACATATTTCCTGCTCCAGACCTGAAGTCAGTGATTTTTCAAGGATCCTTTGTTACTTTCAGAGAAAAATGGTATATAAATACCACAATCTGGGTGCTTGGAACTGATTGATACTGGGTTTGTAGGCTTTCTAGGAAAAACTTTTTTTGAGAAAAATAAATCATGAGTTCATACTGTATTCCCAAATTGAATTTAAGATTACAAAGCTTTCACTTTGCTTCTTTGATTTTATTGTTATGGACCGAATTGTGTCCGCCCCCACAAAAACTTCATATGTATGTTGAAGCCCTAACCCCCAATGTAATGGTATTTGAAGACATGACCTTTAGAAGGTACTTAAGATTAAATGAGGTCAGGGGTACCTGGGTGGCTCAGTTGGTTACGCATCTACCTTCAGTCCAGGTCATGACCCCGGGGTCCTAGGATCGACCCCCACATTGGCGCCCCTGCTCAGTGGGGAGCCTGCCTCTCCCTCTCCCTCTGCCAGTCCCCTAGCTTGTGTGCTCTCTCTCACTCTGTCAAATAAATAAATAAAATCTTTTTAAAATTTTAATTAAAATAAAATAAAATAAATAAATGAGGTCATAAGGGTGGGGCCTAATCCAATGAGTTAGCGTTCTTGGAAAAGAAAAAGAAGACACCAGTCGGCCTGTGCTCTCTCTCCCTGTACACACACACACACACACAGGAAAGGCCATTTGAGGACATAGCAAGAAACTGATCCTGACACCTCCTTGATCTCAGACTTCTAGCCTCCAGAACTGTGAGAAAATAAATTTCTCTTGTTTATGCCATACTTACACACACTCTTACCTCCTCTCTGTCCCCTTGCCTCACATGGCCAATTTCCCAATCACTTCTCCAACCCAATTTCTTTCTTCCATTCCCACTGCTCCAATGTAGGTTTTCACCATCCCCCGACAAAGCATCTTGCCTCCAAGCTCTCCAATCTCTGTTCTCTCTTCCACACTCCTACCACAATAATGTTGAAGGCTAGCAAACTACTCATATCTCTCAAAGGTTTCTCATCATTTAGAACAAAAAGTGAGGCCAGGCCCTTAACAAGAAATGCTTCCCAGGTAGAGGCCTATCTCTAACCAACCTCGATCCCTGCCATTCTTTTCCTGACCGCATATCCTGGCAGTATCAGCTTCCTGCTCATCATACTGTCTCTCACACCCCGGCACCCCTGCACATGCTCTCTTTTCTGCCTCATGTGCCCTTCCCACATCCCACGTCCCTCTCCTCTCAAGCTATATAGCCCCTGGTCAAGGGCTATGTATTGATCAAGTCTCCTCTCTCCGCAAAATTATGCATTCCTTTTTCAAGGTTCCCATTACCTACAGTTGTTTTACACTTTTTTTCTTTACTCACCTGTGCCTACTAGACTGTGGGCTTTTTGAGAGCGGGAGTCTCCTTTGATTCATCTTTTTTGCCTAGCGCAGAGTCTAAGAAGTGTTCATACCTGTTTGGTAAGAAAGAAATGAGTGTTGGACAGACTAATGTATGGGAGAATTCTTATTTTCCCAGTCTTCCCTCACCAGTCGCTAAGATGTTTCGGTAGTTAAAGACAATGTACCATACCCATTTTTTGGCCCTCAAATTGTCTGTGCCAGTAGCCTATTGTTTTGTTTCTCTTAATTTCCTAATACATCCCCAGTCCTCCCTCTATCTGAGAGGGCGCCATCAAGCAGCCTGCTCATGGGCCATCTAACCTCTTCATAACTGTGACACATATTTATATGCCAACGCTGGACTTCTCTCCGTCTCACAGATATTGAGAAATAACACCTACAATCAAATTGGGCACAAAAACCTACAGAAGTTTATCTTTAAAGCCGCTGTGAGGGTAGAATGCTTAAGTCTTATCATTCAGCAGTGTCCGGTGTTTCGGTGTTTGATGAATGAATGAGGTTCCTCTGATTTGGAAGGCCTTGTCCAAGACTGGGAGCTCAGCGGAAGAAGAGGAAACCGAATAAATGAAAGGCCGGAATCCTCTACGCTCCAGTGGTCCCGCGCGTGGAGAAAACACAGGTACAGGTTTCCCATTTACCCACGGTCGGCTGTTCCCTTTAAGGGGAAGTGGGCGGAGTCGTGCCTTTACGCCCGCCCATGGTTGGAAGTACACGCGGCCAATGAGAGGAGCCGTCCCGTGCGCAGCGACTGGCAAGGGCGTGACGTCATCCCGCTCCGGCCGACGCTCGGGCCGCCCCTCCGTACGACACGCGCAGGGAAGATACAGTCGAGAGGTGAGCTCTGTGACGCCTTGAGGTTGCAGGGGTCGAATTCGGAGGAGCGAGACGCCGCCCCGTGAGAGCCTGGAGGCGAGGCGAGTGCCCTGACCCCGGGGTAGTGCGGGGCGGGAGGGTCAATCACCCCAACGTACCCCAGGCCCGGCCGGATGGACTCAGCATTAACCGATCAAGAAAGCAGCCCCAAGTTGGAGAGGACACCCGTGCCGTCCCGCCTAGGCCTTGAGCGCGCGGGTAGCGGGGCTTGAGCCTTCGGGGACAGGCACGCCCAGCGGCAGGAAAGAAATAAGGGACGCCAGTAAAGACCCACCTTTTTTAGCGCTATTGAGCGTCTTCTAGGTTAAACCCTCAAAGGGCTCCTGTGAGTAGACCCTGTTCTTATTCCCGTTTTGCACAGGGGGGAATTGAGGCTTTGAAATGACAGCTTTGTAAACAGTATGAAGGTGAAGGGTTGGGGTAAGGAAATAGTGAAACGTGTAAGCATCTCCAAAGTGGTGATTCCAGAAGGCCAACAAAAGCTGTTTCTGAACTTCAGCAGTTCTAGTAACAAAATTCATTTGGTGAGTCATAACAACCAGCATATTAAACTTTGAAATTTGTTTTTCAGGTGACCAAAACCACATAATGTCAATAGTTCGTTCATCTGTCCACGCCAAATGGGTCGTGGGGAAGGTGATTGGAACAGCAATGCAAAAAACAGCTAAAGTGAGAGTGACCAGGCTTGTTTTGGATCCCTATTTATTAAAGGTGAGAGATATCGCTTTTTCAGATGGCATTGATAAATCACAGCATGTTATGGATTCTGAGCAGAGAAACAATTCCCTGTCAGTACAGATGCACTGAGCCTCTGCTGCGAACCAGACACTGCTGATCTAAGGGTATAACAAAGTGAATTGATCATGGATCATTCTCAAATTCTGGGGACACGTAGAGTTAATTTCAACTCAGTCTGATAACTGCTGTAGTAATTCTCTGTGCAAAGTACTGGGAGCAGAGAGCAGGACACCTGTTTCTTCCCACATGGCTGAAGGAGAGCATCCTTCAGTTAAGAGACATTTGGGCTGAATCTCAGAAAGGCTTTTATCCAAAGGCCCAGGTTTGGGGGAGTCATTCAGGCCGTGATGAGTGCTTTGTGGAAGTTCTTTTAGCCATTAAAGGGTGTGACATTGTGCAGGAACAACAAGTGGTTTGGCAAGGTCGGGCCCAGAGCTTGACCCTAAGTAGGCACTGACTGTTGTTGAGTGAAGGCAAGAGCACTGGGAGCTGGACTGAGAGAGGTCTTGGATGTAGTATTTTTGGATTTCATCCTATAAGCAAAGGAAGGCAGACTTGGAGACATAGGGTGAGGACTGGAGGTAAGGAAGTGGGTAAGAAGGCTATTGCAAAAGTCTCGAACTGGATATAAGGACCTGAACAGTCCTTGGAGCAGTGGGAATGGAGTGGGAAAGTAGATTTCAGAAAGAAAAGACCGAGTCCTTGATTTGTTAGATGTGCAAGGAAGGAAGAGGAAAGTGCCAAGGCTGGCTGTGCATTCAAGGTTAGGCACACAGGTAGGTAGAAATGCTCTTTGCTATCTAGGATGAAAAACATAGGAGCAGAGGTGACAGGGTTTTTGTTTTTTTGTTAATTTATTTGAGAGAGAGAGAGAGAGAGAGCGCCCAAGTAGGGGGAGGGGCAGAGGGAGAAGCCAACTCCCCACTGAGCAGGAGGCCAGTTGCTGGTTCAATCCCAGAACTCTGGGATCATGACCTGAGCCGAAAGCAGGCACTTAACTGACTGAGCCAGCCAGGCGCCCCCAGAGGTGACAGAGTTGAGGGAAGGGGGCACCAGGTGGGTTAGGGAGCAAAATAAAGTGGTCTTTTATTAACAACAACAACAACAACAACACAGGAGCAAGCTGAAGAGTGACAGCATGATCATTGGCCTGAGAGTCAGAAGACCTTAGCTTGAATGTTGACTGTTGTTTACTAGCTGTGCCCATTACCTTTCTCCAGAGCCTGTTTTCTTATATGTAGAATGAGAATACCTTATGTAGCAAGGTTGTTTATGACCATCTGTGGCTTGTTTGCAGTACTTTGAGCCACACATGGAGCTAAGTGTTTTATGAATATTATAACATTTGATTCTCTGGATAACTTTAGAGATGCAGATATTGGAGCCTCATTTTATGTTGGGGAAAAAAAAAAATGATTAAGTGACTTGTCCCAAATCACACAGCTAGTAGCGAAAGTAGCATGTTTATAGGCTGGAGAGAAGGCTCCACTAGGAAGGAAGAGTTTAAATAAGGGTAAAGAAGGTTGATGATTGATAGACAAGGATGCTGCAGGTAATGGGCTGGAGATCTCAGGGACATGATCCACTCTAGAATTTAGCTGTTTTCCGGAAATTAAGCAGCTAATTTTTGTATTAGAAGCCTCCTTAAGTGTGTACTGTCTTTTTTCCCCAAGTCCCTGCTTGTTTTCTGTGCATTACTTTTTCATATTCTGTACTGTGTTATCAGATCACAGATGGGAACTACTGATTTGTTCCTCCTCCTTTCCACAGTATTTTAATAAGCGAAAAACCTACTTTGCTCATGATGCTCTTCAGCAGTGCACAGTTGGGGATATTGTGCTTCTCAAAGCTCTGCCTGTTGCACGAACAAAGCGTGTGAAACATGAACTGGCCGAGATCGTTTTCAAAGTTGGACAAGTCATAGATCCAGTGACCGGAAAACCCTGTGCAGGCACTACCTACCTGGAAAGCCCAGTCAGCTTGGAAACCACCTGCCTAACCAAAAATCTGGAAGAACTCAGTAGCTCTTCAGCACAGTGAAGGAGGATTGGGAGAAGGAGACAGAGGGAAAGATTTATAAGTTTGCTTTATGGAAAAAGAAATTTTCCCAAGCTTCATTACAAACTGTCCTATTTCTCTTCTGGTATTTATGGAATAGCGAAAAGTAAATGAAGTAAAGGCCTTGTTAAAATTTTTCATAAAAGTTTAAGGTCATGTTTTAAATTTCCTTTCATTGGACATACGTTCTTCTTACAGTCAGTGTGCCTAGCAATCCCCTGCATTGTTTTGTAAGCTCTCTGTTTTAGAAGGTATGTATTTTTTTCATTCAAAGGAATCTTGAATTTATCTTAGAATCTTTATTTGGGGAGGAAAAATCTTTTGATATAAAACAGATAAGACCTCATTAAGTGAATATTTATTTTTGGTGGCATATATTCGAAGTTAACTTAAACTTTTTTCTCTGATTTAACAGTTACAAATGGAAATAATCAACAGTCTCATTGGGGTCAGACTTTATCACATTAAAGTCTGTATTCTGAATGTTGACACATAGAAAATAAAGCTTGAAGATTGTGTCACTTTTCTTCTATCCCGTATTCTAGCGTAGAATAGGTCTGAGTTCATACAATCTGATACATTGATGAAGCTTTAGAACTTCTCACACTGTGCAGTTGTGTTGGAGAGTTTCAGTTTTGTTGCTGCTTTTTAGTAAACTATGAACCTAGATTTTGACCTGAAGAAACATTGAGTTATATATTTCAGTTTCCTGTCTCCTAGAAAGAGACTTGGAGCATATTTCAACCTCAACTAATCTGTGTATTGTACAAGCACAGGGTTTCAGTAGTAACCACAAGCGCTGCCCACCCACTCAGGGCTCAAAATCTAGTAAGTGAAGTATGCACAGCTTCCTTCATAGCAAACAGAAGCACATGGGTGGGGATGAAATGAGGATAATTTTCTGGAAGAGACTAGATAGTGCTAGAACTGAATCTTAAAGGAAGAGTCTCCACCTAGGAAATGAGGATTGTGAAAAGGGCATTCCAGGCAGAGGGACGAGTGTAAAATCCTGAAAGTATGAGAGAAGGGAGCATAACCAAGGGGTTCTGTAAGTGGATGAGGACTGCTGGGTCGTTTTGTACACGAGTGGAGCTCAGATAAAGAAATAGGTGGAGGGCAGCCCTGCCGGGACTCCTCTCACTCCTGAAAGGTTTTCCTGTATCCTTTCTTAAACTTCTATCGCTTAAAAAAAAAAAAGAAAAAAGAAAGAAAAGAAAAGAAATAGGCAGAAATTACACTTAAGTGGTTGTGGGTTATCTGACATTTTTAAAGAGAATGATATAAATAGATTCACACTCCTGTAAAAATAATAGCATCAGTAGAGAATGGGACTGGAAGGGGAAAGATTAGAGGAAGGAGACAGACTTATTCGAAAACTAGTCCTAAGTCCTAAACTACGCTGGATAAGAAAAGAGGAAAAGAGATTGGATAGATGATGTTCCAACAAGCAAAAGGGTGTCTAGGTCTCCCACTTGTGAAGCTATATGGAACCCGTTATCCTGGTAGAAACAGGACATCTGTACAAGCCATCTCAAAAACCTCAACTATTTAAAATGTTTACATGTATTCTTGTTTATCTTAAGATATTTTCCTAATAATCTTGGTGTAGAAATTATGCTCCAGGAATATGCCCAATATTTCTTCTATGGCACTGAGTAACTTAAGCTATACACCTGTGAAGTAAGAGTACCTCACCCAGTAAAAAGCATTGGGTTAATAGAACTCCGGAGCAAGATGATAGTGGAGAAAAAAAAAAATGCAGAACAAGTGGCCTAGTACTAAATAGCACAAAAGCAAGGTCAACCCAAGAAATATTTGTCGCTCAGGAGAATATATTTGAAAGCATTTGTCTCTTGAAAAATAGCTGAGAAGTTGGGAGAATATGTGAGAAAGTCACAAGGGCACAGGGACACCACTAGCTTGAAGAGGCTTGCCTCCTGCAGTGGAGGATTGTGCCATGTCCTTTCTGCCCTCGGAAAGCTCCCTTCAGCCTTCCTTTTGGGTCTATCCAGTTTCTTACAGGCGCATTAAACAGAAGCCTGTTGAGATCAGGAACCTTCTCAGTCACACAGCCTCCGGCCTCCTGTTCTGTGTCCCTTGGTCTTTCCACTGGCCTCCAAGTGACAAGTGTCCCGTCTGGAGCAAATCCTTGTTGCCACTCCTCCATCCATAGGACCCCTTTTTGTCCTCCCTGGTGGCTCCTTGACATATTAACATGTTCAAATATTCCTTCAATCAGAAAACTGCACCACTTAAGCTCCAATGCCTCCAAGAAGCCCAGTTCCTGCCCCCACCCTCTTATGCAGAGACCCGCCTGGGTAACAGAGACCTCCCAGCTACCCAGTCCTGAGGGCATTTTCCTCTTGGAGGAAAATGCAGACTCTTGCATTGTCCTTCAAATGTTCCCCTTGCTGGCTGGGGCCTCTACCCTTCCCTGTTCCTCCCTCTTCTCTCACTGTCTCGCTCCCTTTCTGCCCACCCCGTCTTGGTTGCAGTTTTCAAGGTTACACTTGTGGCCCTTTTATCTTACTCAGGATACATTTTCCCTAAACAGTTGCCATCCTGACCCACGCCTTTGTTTCCTTGGCCAGGTGTCCTCCCTTCCACTGGTCAACTCCTCCTAGCTTGGTACTGCGCTGTTGTGCCAGCAACTAACTCGGGCTCTAGCCTCTGCTTCACAGCCACCGCCAGTTACTTGGTCTCCCGTCCTTGCCCCCTTCCCGCCTCGTGAATCGCTTCGTTTCAACACTTTTCACACTCAGCCAATCATCATTTCACATCCTGCCCCACTGGACTGGGACGGCTTGACAGTGGAGACGCGATCTGCGCCCGCCAGTGTTGAACAGGAACAATGTAGTCCCGAGACTACGCGATAACTACAATGTTTTCATCCAGAAAGTTTTTATTAAAGCGTTGTTTTGGGTCTGTTTTTGGTTTGAAAAGGTAATAAATTTACATGGTACGAAAGGTACCGGGGGAGAAGCCTGGATTTAACACAGTGTTACTCTTTTCCTGTGGATCTGTCCACGCACATTAAAGCCTTGTCCACGTTCCCCTTGCGCACCCAGTTCAGGACACCCAGCTCCTTCCGCAGGGGATTTTCGTCTCCTAGTGCAGCCCTCTCGGGCTTGGCGCTCCTTCCTCCCAGCTGCGGGGCCTCCCCGCGCCGGCACCGTGCGCCTTGCTCCCCCTGGCGGCGGCGCCCGCCGCTGCCGCCGCGGCCGCGCGCCCCGCCCCGCCCCGCCCCGCCCCGCCCCGCCCCAGCCTCGGCGGGCCCGGCCGGGGGAGGGGTCGCGGCGGCGGCGGCGGCGGCGGCGTCAGCGGCGGCCCGGGTGGTGGGAGCCCAGGCGCCAGAGCAAGATGGCGGCGCGAGTACTACATGCCCGCGGAGCGGCCTCGGCTGGCGGTCTCCTGCGGCGGGCCGCCCCCTGCAGCCTCCAGCCCGCGCTCCGGTGAGCAGCGCCGCCCTTTCCGGGAGCGGCCGGGGAGTGGCCGCCGCGGGGCGGAGGGCGCGGGGTCCCCCGGCGCGGGTCTCCGCCCCGGCCCGGCAGCGCTCCCTCGGGCAGGGCCGCCGGGGCTGCGGGGCGGCGGGGGCCGAGGCCGCGGTCGGCCGGGGTGGGCGGGAGCCTCGGCGGAGTCGGAGCGCTTTCCCGGCTTGCCGGGCTCAAGGTCACGGCGGGGACGGCGCTCGGTGCCAGGGCCACGTCCGCGCGCCGTGCGGGCCCGGCCTGCGGGACCTTGACCCAGCGCGACCCGAGCGGTGGCCGAGGGCGCGCGCGCGGCTCAGGCCCCAGGCCCTGGACTCGGCCTCCGGCTTCTCGCGGGCGCCCGGACAAGGCTGTGCGTCCGCGCGAAGCCACGGTGTCTGCCCCTGCAAATGGCCGTAGACAGACTCCTTAATGTCTTAGGTGGTGAACAAGAAATAAAATCACTCATCGTCCGCGGTGAGCCCTCGTGAAGCGCTGGGGAGTAGTGGGGAAGTCGCTACGAACAGTCTGACTTGCATGGAAAAGTAGGCAACGGATCAGAAAGTATTTAGAAGTTACCAGCACTAAGTAGGCGTTGGGTTCAAGTTTAAACTTTCTTCGGAACGCATTGTATTAAATATTTGGTTTTCCGACTTTATCCCTTTGACATATCCGTGCCCCGTTTTCCATGTTCAAAAACCAAGCTCATATTGACTTACACGTAGATTTGCTTTCATGTTTTCTGCACATTAGTAATTTAAACGTTATCTGTTTGTGGCTAAATAATGAGCCTCTAGAAAATTCAGTTGTCACTTAACGAAAGAGTAAAGGGACTGCCTGTTTGTTAAACTCTTACTATGCGCCAGAGAGTTTATTTAATCTAATCCTAGAAGCAGTACTCAAGTAACAGGATCTGCATTTTACCCGTGAGATGGGACCTCAGGTGAGACCTCCGGCTAGAAAAGGCATTTGAACTCAAGTTTATCCGGCTTTCCTACGACTGGTGCCCAACTTGTATTTCCAGATTTGATGTTTGTGTTTCCAAGTTGATGAACAAATCAGCCTCCTTTTATATTTATTCTGTTATAGAGCGTCTACTGTGTCTTGTTTTTGTTTTTGTTTTTTGTTCACACAGGTGATAAGAAACTGTGAAATTCAAATTTTCTTCTTTCCAAAAAAGACAGCTGAGGCTGAAGGTGTTCACCCAACATACTCACTCAGAGTGCCCAAGGTCACAAAGCTAGTAAACTGGAGATTTGGACCTGGGTCTGCCCAGTACCCCACTTCCTTCTGGGGCCAAATGCTCTTGAAACGGAAGCCCAACCTGTTGGCTCTTGGATTACTTTCTCAGGCCCCCTGTATCTTTTGACTGCCTTAACTGTAGGAGTTCTTTGGGACTCAGTCTCGACCCAATTAATTCACTAAGTCTGCATAAATTGAATGTATACGATGTCTTTGAAGCCTTGTGGAACTCCGCTTCATAGCCGTGGTCACTGTCCCCAGGAAGCCATGGCAGAGGTAAAAATCCATATAGACTTAAAGATGGAGGTAGGTGGTATGAGAGAAGAGCAGGGAACCTACCCCGTGAGATCACGGAAGGCGTCTCCAAGAAGGTGCCTTTACAACCTAGGGTCAGTGTGCGGGAAAGTCCTGACCGGGAAGGAGTAAGGCATACCGGGACACTTCAGAAAAACCTAGGAAGATGGAACATGGGAGTGAAGGGAAGACAGGCCAGAAGACAGGGGGCAAGGAGCAGGAGCCCCATAATTCCAGGCCTTGCAAGCCAGTTTAGAGAGGTTGGATTTTATACTGAGAGCCACGGAAGGCATTTAAAGGTATACATTCCAGGGTGACATGATCTGATCTATGTTTTTAACATATTAGTCTGATTTTGGAAAAGAGACGAAACCAAGGGTGATGGCCAACTGAGCAGCTGCTGGTGCCATTTACTGAAAGTCCCTGTTCCTCAGGCATATGAGTGCCCACCATGTGCCAGGCGCTGTTGGGAAATATCAGTGAATAAAGTCGTTGCCATCTGGGAGCTTGCTCCTAATTCAGAGAAGGAAGAACAGGTACAGGGTGGGGAGGGGGGATTCCAGAGCACTTTTGAACCTGGTAAAGTTTGAGATGCCTGTGAGCTATTCAAATGGAAAGGGATTTGGCCTGTTTGATCTATGTGACTCCTCAAAGGAGATGTCTGGACCACAGGTTACATTTGGGAGTTGTGGGTATATAGGAATGCTCAATGTTGATAGATCCGTGGGTTTCATTATACTGTGTTGCATTTAATTGAAATTATTCTTAATAAAACATTTTTTAAAACCATAGGAATGGATGCGATTGCTTGAAGAGTGTGACTAGAGAAGGGGCTAAGAAACAGGCCCTGAGGTGTGTCAGCATTCACAGGCTAGCCAAATTATGGAAAGAGCCCAAATGTCCATCAACTGATGAATGGATAAAGAAGGTGTGTGTGTGTGTGTGTGTGTGTCTGTGTCTGTGTGTGTGTGTGTGTGTACACACACACAGTGGAATATTACTCGGGCATTAAAAAGAATAAAATCTTGCCGTTTGCAACAACGTGGATAGAACTAGAGGGTATTATGCTAAGCAGAATAAGTCAGAAAGACAAATACCATATGATTTTCTCGTATATGGAATTAGACACAAAACAGATGAACACAGGGGAAGGGAAGGAAAAATAAAATGAGATAAAAACAGGAAAACTGTAAGAGAATCAAATATGGAGAACAAACAGGGCTGGGGGTGGGCTAGATGGGTGATGGACATTAGGAGGGCACTTGTTGGGATGAGCACTGGGTGTTATATGTAAGTGGTGAGTCAATGAATTCATCAAGAAACCAGTACTACACTATATGTTAACTAACTTGAATTTAAATTAAAAAAAAAAAATTCACAGGCTCGATGTAGGAAGGAGAGGCAGCCAGGGAGACTGGGAGAGAGCAGCCAGTGAGCACTGTTTGTGGCAGTGCCCGAGGGGAGGTGTTTCAAGGAGGTCGTGGTCGACTGTGCCAGAGGCTGCTAAAAAGTTAAGAGGACAGAAAACTGGGTTTGCCAACAGGACTCTGAGTGACCTTGTGAGAGGGATTTCAGAGGGGAAGGAGGAAGCCTTGCCAGGAGACTTATCTGCCAGCACCTCTTAGCTGTGCTCAGTGCCAGGCCTGGAGTTCCATTTGCTTAGTGGACATTGCGCTAGTGTCCTCCTGGTGCTTGAGATGCTTACGTACCCAGGATTTAACTCGTCTTCCTCCTACAGAACCTGCTTGTTCCTCCGGGGTTCTCTCTCCAGTAATGGTCCGTCTTCCATTTCGTGGCCCCATGCCCACCCCCTCCTGCTCTCTCCCAGCTAGCCAGTTGCCAGATCTGTCAGTTCTACCTCCAGCAGGTCTTGACTCTACCTTCTGTCTCATCATTCCCCACCTCAGCTCTTGGCAACACTTGTCTGGCGTCCTGTGAAGAGTAAGGACTTGAACCTGTAGGAGAAGGGGACAGCTCAAGAATTCCGAGCAGAGCTTTCTCCTATTAGAGATCTATGACACGAACGTGGACTGGATGCTAATCCCTTTGCTTTCCCATTCCCACCCCACCCTACCCTTGCCAAGAAAAACTATGAAAGACATATTGGGGATGGTTTTTGGTTTTTTATTTTTTAAGATTTTATTTATTTGATGGAGAGAGAGAGAGAGAGCAGAGCGCTCACAAGCAGGGGGAGTGGAAGGGAGAGGGAGAAACAGGCTTCCCGCCGAGCAGGGAGCCTGATAGGGGGCTCCAACCCAGGGCCCCGGGATCATGACCTGAGCCAAAGCCATCTGCTTAACCGAGCCACCCAGGCGCCCCTGGGGACAGTTTAATATATGAAATGGATATTAGATAGAATTCTTTTCCTCAGATGTAAAAATTATATCATGGTTTTCTCTTTGTTCTTAGAAGGTGCATGCTGGAGTATTTAGGGATAAAGCATCATAATGTCTATACTCTGCTTTCAAATGGTTTGGTAAAATAAAGCAAATACATATAGAAAGATTTAAAATGATAAAATGTTCATTTTTTTTTTTCACCTACAGGCAGGGTATAGAGGTCTTCATTATACTGTTCCTTCATCTCTGTGCAGTTTTTATTTTATTTAAAGATTTATTTGAGAGGGAGAGAGAACATGAGCACATACAAGATTTGGGGAGGGCAGAGGGAGAAGCGGACTCCCTGCTGAGCAGGGAGCCTGACACGGCGCTCGATCCTGGGACGCTGGGATCATGACCTGAGCTGAAGGCAGACGCTTAACTGACTGAGCCACTCAGGCGCCCTTCTGTGTCATTTGTAAAAATGAAAAGTTAGGCGATAGCTCTCTGTAGCAGCAGTGTGGAAGACAGGTTTATTGGGGTGCAGAGGGTTTGGCGGTGAGGAGGGGAGCACACAGTGACTGCTTTCATGCAAGACTCTTTGGATCAGGCCCTTCAGCCTCCTGTCTCCCCCTCATCTCCTGCTATACCCACATACTCCTGGCCTTGGCAGGTGTAGTTCTCCCAAAATGGCAGGTGTTCCCCCGGACAGGTGCTCCTCATCTTTCAAGTCTTCAGTTCAAGTGCTTCTTCAGAGACTTGGTTCATGTCTCCCCCCAGGCCAACTTAGACTCCTTTTCCTCCGCCCCGACCCGTGTCCCAACCACTACCTTATGTGTCCATGAGAAGCTTATCTCACGTTGGGCTGTGATCGCGGCCGTCCATCTGCTCCCACCCGCAGGCCGCTCCGTGGGGTCAGGGCCGGGGGTGTCCGTCTTTACGGCCTCAGCCTGGCCCAGGGCTTGGCACCTGCAGCGCGCGGTCCGTAGGTACTCGGTGCTCGAATGAAGTCCATTTCACCACTGCTGCCTTATCCTGTGGCCTCAGTGTTGCCCGTACTTCCCATCTGCGGTTGGCTCCAGCTAACCCGCAACACTGTCTGTCTAGACACCTCGTCAGGACCCTGTCTTCCTGCTCTTCACCTCAGGAATATGTCTTGAAGGTATGTATTCCTTCCCTTTCATTCCTACTGCCCTAAGCGGAACCCAGGACTGTCCTTCGGTCCTTCCAGTGAGTAGCGAATTCCTCCTGTGTGGCTGGCACTGCTGGGCATGGCCACCAGCAGGAAGCCCAGGAACCATGCTCCCTGCCTCTGTTGTTGCAGTCCACCGGCCACACCACTGCCAGGCTGCTTTTCACAAGCTCGCTAGCACTGCCCCATGTGCGGGATAAAATCTGGCTGACAGGCATGTGGTGCGCAAGGCTCTAACCACTCTGCCCCCTTGCCTTCCCATTCTCTCACCATCCTCCCACACGCTGTTCTCCTGCCTTGCTGAACTCTCTACTGTTCCAGAAATATGCCATACAGTTTCACAATTCCAGGCCCCTGGACATGTTGTTCCTTTTCACTGGAATTACACCTGCCTTGTCCACAAGTCTGCGTCACCTTCCAAGACAGAGCCAGAATGTCTCTGCTGGAGTTCCTCTCCTCACAGGCCAAGCCAATGGTTCATTCCCTTGAGCTCCCACAGTGCGTGCACGAGTGTGTGTGTGTGTGTGTGTGTGTGTGTAAATCTATAGTATCTGAGCGAAGCATCTGGTTCACCTTTATATCCACAGAGCCTGGCACATAATGCTTATTTTTTTTTAAGATTTGTTTTTTTATTTTTGAGAGAAAGCATGCAGGGGGGAGAGGGAGAGAGAGTTTCAAGCAGACTCTGCCCTGAGTGGAGCCCAACGCGGGGCTCAGTCTCACCTGAGATCTTGACCTGAGCCAAAACCAGGAGTCGGACACTTAACCCAGGCGCTCCGTGGCACATAGTGCTTCTTCTATTTAAAGTCCAATATTCTGTGGGGCGCCTGGCTGGCTCGGCTGGTAGAGCGGGCAACTCCTGATCTCTCCAGCCCCCACGCTGGGCATAGAGATTACTTAAAATCTTTGGGAAATCACAATAAAAATGAAGTCTAATGTTTTGTAGAATGTACTGCCCCGTACCCCACCCTCTGTAAAGTGCCACCCAACATATGTATGATGTTATAAAGACTACGGATGGTGCTGTTTGTCATTCTCAAAAAAGAACCCCAGCCTGGGTCTTACACCCTGACAGCTGTTGGCCTAGCTGCTTCTGCTGTCTTCCGGGGTTCAGCTTGGACAGGGCACATTCGTCAGCTTTGGTCACCTGATGCTGAGAAGATTTCCGAGTTTGACTCAACCGGGGGTCATGCTGGGCTGGACTGTGTTTCATTCGTCAAGACATTTGCTACCCAAGTCGACAAGCAAACGCCGCTCGGGTTCTTGTGTGTGTCCCATGATGTTGACTGTTTCTTGGGCTCATCTGTAGATTACAGAGTGTTTCTGTATACTTTACGTCATTTTACCCATCTTAAAGTTGGTGTTATTAAAACCTGGGAAAATGCTCAACTGGGGAGATTGATGTTTGGGGGGCATCCCTTATTCGTGAGAATGTTTTGAACTTTATAGTCAGATCTGGGTTCCTGTTTTCATTTTGCCACGTCTTAGCTCTCATGTCATTTAACCTCTCTGAGCCAAGCTTTAAAATGTGGTAATGCCTAGCTTGCTAGGCTGTGCTGGGAATTGAATGAGGTGACGTAGACAAGCTACCTAATTCAGTGCCTAACAGGAAGTATGTATTCATTAATTTGTAATCCCCTTAAATTCTAAAGAAGAGGGGAAAAAATTACTTTGGGATCTTTCCCCTTCCAAATTTAGTTTGCCAATGTACCTATATGCCTTTCCTATAAAAGACTCTCTAAATGTGCACTTTTATAGCTAATTTTAAGTATAATAATAATAATATATGTATGTGGAAAATTGTCAAATAGTCCGGAAGGCTGTACAATGAAAAGGAAAAATCTTACTCCCACCCCACGCCCAGTCACATTCCCCAGATATCACTACTGTGGTACATTTCTGTACCTGCTTTTTCCACATAATTTTTTTTTTCAGAAATATCAACATATCAGTGCATGTAGATCTGTTTCATTCTTTTTAATGATTGCATTCTATTCTGATTTTGGATATTCTAAATTTATTTGACCAGTCCCTGTTAATGGATATCTAAATTGCCTAAACCAGGAAAAAACTGGAAACAAGGTGCTAATAAATATTCTCAGTTTATAAAGTATCAAATGTCATAGAAATTAAATGTATGTACACATGATGATGCATGTCTATGCATTTCTGGAATTAAAAACTGTTAGTAGTGGTTGCTTTGGTGAATATTTGTTATTTTAAATGAAATTCCCTAATGCTGATATTTTTAGAAACTTTCATTGTACCCCTTTCTTAATTGTTCATAGTAGTTATTCCTAAGCTCTTACAATTTATTTAACCACCCCCCCAATTTTTAAACACAGTTTCTGTCTGGTGAACTTAAAATCTGAAATAAATAAAAAAAACAGGAATTATATAGTCTTATTAAAAAATCGTAAAACTTCCTACTTTGTATATCACTAATTTTGTCTGCCTGCCATTGGGCTTCATGATATTTTTAAGCAAATATCCCAAAATGTGGTATGTTTAAAACACTTAACCAAATTGACAAACTGTTTTTATTGACATAAATTTTACTGTGGTCATTTGGAGACTTGCGCCTTCAAAATTAACTTATTTATATAATCAGAATACATCGAAAACAAACACCATATGGTTTGGGGTTTTGCTAAAAGGCTAACGATTTTATGTGTAATTTATTGCTTTTAATTTTAAAAGTTTGTTTTTATTGAAAAAGTAGTTTTAAAAACTTAATTTTTTTAGACTTTCACAGTATATCCGGCGCTGTCCTAAGTGCTATGTGGCTGACTACGTACTTAAAAATATACAAGAGTAAGGGCACAACATAAGAAATACAACCAATGATACTGTAGGAGCGACGTTCCAGACATATGGTAGCTACACTTGCTGGTGAAATAGCATAACGTATAAAGCTTGTCAAATCACTAAGTTGTAGGGACGCCTGGGTGGCTCAGTTGGTGAAGCGTCAGCCTTACGGCTCAGGTCATGATCCCTGGGTCTTGGGATCGAGTCCTGCAATGGGCTCCTTGCTCAGCAGGGAGCCTATTTCTTCTCCCTCTGCCTGCCACTCCCCCTGCTTGTGCGCGCTCTCTCTCTCTCTGACAAGTAAGTAAAATCTTTTTTAAAAAATTACTAAGTTGTATAGCTGAAACTAATGTAACACTGTGTGTCAGTTTTGCTCAAATTTATATATATATATATATATGCAAACACACAAAAGTAAAAAAGTCAGTACACACATTAGATGGGTAAAGCTGTATCTCTTCTGCCTTCTCTCCATCCCTCCCTGAGGTATACCACCATAAACACTTGGCTAATTCTAAGAAATTTTAACATCTAGTAAAAGCAATGTGCAAGAATTTCCAACGTGTTTTTACAAATGCCATTTAGAACCATATATTTTTGTCCTATGCACTTACAAGAAAAATGACATGAACAATGCTAGTATTAACTGATTATTTTACCTTTTTACTATGAGTTTGCTGCTTTTTAATCTTCGAAGGATTGAAAAAGTACTTTTATATTACTTAATCATTATGGAAAACATCTTACTGTTAATATTTGCATATTTTATGTTTGCATATTTGTAAGCTTACATCATTCAGAAGTCTTTTTATATGGTTTTTAGCTATTTGTTTTTATCTGGTTTTTAGCTAATATCCTATGAGTTGGTTTTTAAATTAAAAGAACATTTTTTTTTTTTTTTTAAAAAGAACATCTTATGGGGAGAAAATTGCTCTGGAATGTTTTTGTTAATTTTTTTAAGCAAACAAAGAAAAAGCATACTAATAGAACATTTGAAATTTAGAGTAGTAGTATTTCTAAAGCACCATAGTTGAAAAAGAGGAGGAATTTGCACTATTGTAATGTAGACTGCACTGGTTCATCTGATAAAGCAATGGGGAATTTGCATATCCTGAGAGTTTTTCTTGCCTCTTGTTAAATTCCCAGTCCTCTTTTTTAAGCCCTTTAATACTCTTCCTCCTGCGATGCTTTGTGGTGTCTGTGGCCTTAAACAGACCTGATAAACCAATTGGAAATAATCTGTAGAAAATCACGCAGTGTTTGCATAGAAAGCCCCAGCAAAGGCTCACACCAGCCTGTCAGCATCCCAACCTTGCTTTGCGGCACTGGGTAAGCTCCTGAGCATTTGTCTGCTGTTCGGAATCCCAGTGTATTAGCGCTCCTAGCATGATCCAGCCAAGGGCAAAAAAGATCATTTTGGTGTAGATCAAGTTAAAGATCAGAATTACAAATATGCTGTAATAGCCCTGACCAGAGATGACGGTCATCCCTTATAAAAGGGACTGTGCAAAAAGAATGGGCACAGACTCAAAAGACTACATTCTGTATCATTCCATAAACAAGACGTTCTGGAAAAAGCAGAACTATAGGACATAGAACAGATCAGTGGTTGTTAGCAGTCAGAACTGTGGAGAAGGGTTGATGACAAAAGGAGTGGGAGATACAGGCTTCCAGTTGTGAAATGAATAAGTCACTGGTATGAAAGGTACAGCATAGGGAATAGAGTCAGTGGTGTTCTGATACCATTGTATGGTGACAAGTGGTAGCGACAGTTACGGTGAGCACAGCGTACAGACTTGTTGAATCACTATGTTGTACACGTGAACGTAATGTAACAATGTGTATCAACTATACTTCAATTTTTTTTTAAAGATTTTATTTATTTATTCGACAGAGATAGAGACAGCCAGCGAGAGAGGGAACACAAGCAGGGGGAGTGGGAGAGGAAGAAGCAGGCTCACAGTGGAGGAGCCTGATGTGGGGTTCGATCCCAGAACGCTGGGATCACGCCCTGAGCCGAAGGCAGACGCTTAACGACTGTGCCACCCAGGCGCCCCAACTATACTTCAATTTTTAACACCCAAAAAGGGGAATTTTAGGGACTGGTCCGTATCTTCTTATGGTGGTGGTTACAAAACTGCATTTTGCCAAAACTTGTAGAAGCGTATGCCAAAAAAGAGTAAATTTCACTGTATGTAAATCTGAATTAAAATGAAGAAGAGAAAAGGATACAGCTTGTCATTTGAATGTGGTGATGTGAGATTAGGAAGAAGATGAGTCTCATCCATGTTCTGATTTTTTTTAATTGAAGTGTAGTTGACATACAATATTATATGTTTCACGTATTACTTAGTGATTCAACATTATATACAGTATGAAATGATCACCCTAAGTCTACTTACCATCTGTCACCACACAAAATTATTACAGTATTAGTGACTGTATTCCCTAGGCTGTACTTTACACCCCCTTATTTTATTTTATAAATGGAGGTTTGAACCTCTTGATCCCTTCACCTAGTTCACCGTTCCCCCTGCACCCACAGCCACCAGTCTGTGCTCTGTATCTATGTCTATGTGCTCTTTGTTCATTGGTTTTGTTTTTTAGATTAAGTGAAATTGTATGGTATTTGTCTTTCTTAGTCTGACATTTCACTTAGCCTAATACCCTTGTGATCCATCAATGTTGTCACAAGTGGTGAGATTTTATTCTTTTTTTTATGGAGGGCGCCTGGGTGGCTCAGTCAGTGAAGTGTCTGCCTTCGGCTCAGGGGTCCTGGGATCCAGTTCCGCATCAGGCTTCTTGCTCAGCAGGGAGCCTGCTTCTCCCTCTGCCTGCTGCTCCCCTTGCTTGTGTTCTTGGTCTCTCTCTCTCTCTCTCTGACATAAATAAGTAAATCTTTTTTTAAAAATTTATTCTTTTTTATGGCTGAATAATTTTCACGCACGTGTGTGTGTCTTACAATATGTAATATTGTATATGTATATGGTATAGATATACACACACCGCCTCTCTTTATCTACTCATCCAGCAGTGGGCTTAGGTCTTAGGTTGCTTCCATGTCTTGGGTGTTCTAAATAATGCCGCAGTGAACATAGGGGTGCATATATCTTTTCTAATTAATGTTTTCATTTTCTTTTTTTTTTTTTTTTTTAAAGATTTTTTATTTATTTATTCGACAGAGAGAGAGACAGCCAGCAAGAGAGGGAACACAAGCAGGGGGAGTGGGAGAGGAAGAAACAGGCTCACAGCGGAGGAGCCTGATGTGGGGCTTGATCCCATAACGCCGGGATCACGCCCTGAGCCGAAGGCAGAGGCTTAACCGCTGTGCCACCCAGGCGCCCCAATGTTTTCATTTTCTTTGGGTAAATACTCAGAAGTGGGGTTGCTGGATTGTATGGTGTTTCTATTTTTGATTTTTGGAGGAACCTCCACATTCTTCTGTAGTAGTTGCACTAATTTGCACTCCCGACCACAGTGCACGGGGATTCCCTTTTCTTCACATCCTCGCCAAACTTGTTTTTTACTGCCCTTTTAGATACCAGCCATTCTGACAGGCGTGAGGTGATATCTCACTGTAGTTTAGATAAACATTTCCCTGAGAATTTGTGATCTAGGCCATCTCTATGTCTTTTTTGGAAAAATGTATATTGAGGTCCTCTGCCCTTTTTTTTTTTTAAAGATTTTTTATTTATTTACTTGACAGAGAGAGAGACAGCCAGCGAGAGAGGGAACACAAGCAGGGGGAGTGGGAGAGGAAGAAGCAGGCTCCCAGCGGAGGAGCCTGATGTGGGGCTCGATCCCAGAACGCCGGGATCACGCCCTGAGCCGAAGGCAGACGCTTAACGACTGAGCCACCCAGGCGCCCCCCCCCCGCCCATTTTTTTAATCAGATTGGTTTTTGGTGTTGAGTTGTATAAGTTCTTTATATATTTTGCATATTAACGCCTTATTACATAAATTATTTATGAATATCTTCTCCCATTCAGTAGGTTGCCTTTTCATTTTGTTGATGGTTTCCTTTGCCGTGAAAAAGCTTTTTAGTTTGATGTCCCACTTGCTTATTTTTGCTCTTGTTTCCCTTGCCAAAGAGACAGATACAAAAAAAATTTATTGTTAAGACTGATGTCAGGGGGGCGCCTGGGTGGCACAGTGGTTAAAGCATCTGCCTTCGGCTCAGGGCGTGATCCCGGCGTTACAGGATCGAGCCCCACATCAGGCTCCTCCGCTATGAGCCTGCTTCTTCCTCTCCCACTCCCCCTGCTTGTGTTCCCTCTCTCGTTGGCTGTCTCTATCTCTGTCAAATAAATAAATAAAATCTTTAAAAAAAAAAAAAAAGACTGATGTCAGGGCACCTGGGTGGCTCAGTTGGTGAAGCGTCTGCCTTCAGCTCCGGTCATGATCCCAGAGTCCGGGATCGAGCCCTATGTCGGCAGGGAATCTGCTTCTCCCTCTGCCCCTTGCCCTGCTCGTGCTCTCGTTCTCTCTCAAACAGATAAACAGAATCTATAAAAAAAAAAAAAACAACACGACTCATGTCTAAGAGTTTACTGTCGATGTTTTCTTTTAGGGGTTTATGGTTTCAGGTCTTACCTTAAGGTATTTAATCCATTTTGAGTTTGTTTCTGTATATGGCGTAAGAAAGCAGTCCAGTGACATTCTTTTCCATGTAGCTGTCCAGGTTCCTTAGCGCTGTATGTTGAAGAGACTTTCCTTTCCCCCTTTGTGTATCCTTGCCTCCTTTGTCACAGATTCATCGATCATACAGCCGTAGGTTTATTTCTGGGCTCTCTATTCCATTGACCTGTGTGTTTTTATGCCAGGAGCATAGTCTTTTGATTACTGTAGCTTTGTACTATAGTTTGAAATCCAGGAGCAGATACCAATTAATTATTTGTTCTTCCTTCTCAAGATTGGTTTGGCTCTTCAAGGTCTTTTGTGGTTCCATACACATTTTAGGATTATTTGTATTTTGGTAGGGATTGCATTGAATCTGTAGATTGCTTTGGGTAGGATGGACATCTTAATAGTATTAATTCTCCCAATCCATGAGCACGGACTGTCTTTCCATTTATTTATTTATTTGTGTCACTCAGTTTGTTTCATCAAAGTTTTATAATTTTCAGAGTGCAGATCTTTCACCTCCTTGGTTAATTTATTCTGAGGTATTTTATCACCCAGGCTCTAATTTTAAAATCTTGTTTTCAGGTTATATACACCTCTATACATTTCCCATAAAAGAGTCTCTAAACATGCACTTTGAGATTTTAAGTACAAAAATAATATATGTAAGAGTATATGTATAGTCCAGAAGGCTATACAATGAAAAGGAAAAACTCTACTCCCACCCCATGCCCGGTCACGTTGCCCAGATATCACTACTATTACAGTTCACTTTGTGTATTTATGGTACGGTTCCGTACCTGCTTTTTCCACATAATTTATTTTCAGAAATATCAACATATCATTGCGTGTAGATCTGCTTCATCCTTTTTAATGATTGCATTCTATTCTGATTTTGGATATGCCAAACTTATTTGACCAGTCCCTGTTAGTGGATATCTAAATTGCCCATACCAGGAAAAAACTGGAAACATGCCGCTAGTAAAATTTCTTGTGCATTCAAGTTTGTGCAGTCGTCTAAATAATGCTGCCTGTAAGACATGACTACTAGTACAATTATTGGACTGAAAGGCCCACACAGATTTAATTTTGGTGCAGATAATGCCACGCTGCCCCCCAGGGAGATGTGGAATCCCACTAGCAAGCGTATGGAAGTTAAACATGCCCTTCAAAGTTCATAGTTAAAGTATAGTTTGTTACTTCAAATTTATCCTCACTTTCTCACAGTAGGTATAGTAGAAATTCAGTTATAAGATGAAAATTAGAAAATTGTGTGTCAATGAAATTTGTATTCTTAGGTTTTTTGGGTTTTTTTAAGATTGATTTTTTTATTTATTTGAGAGAGAGAGAGAGGGCCAGAGAGAGAGCACAGGCAGGGGGAACAGCAGAGGGAGAGGGAGAAGCAGATTCCCCGCTGAGCAGGGAGCCCGATGCGGGGCTCGATCCCAGGCCCCTGAGATCATGCCTGAGCCGAAGACAGACGCTTAACCGACTGAGCCACCCAGTGCCCCAGTATAATTTTTTTAAAGAAAGAATTACTTCATTTCCCCTGTGTATTTTCACATGTATTTATTGTGGTAGAGTGTATAGAACATAAAACTTGCCATTTTAATCATATTTAAGTGTGCAGTTCAGTGGTAACATTAAGTAAATGCACACTGTTGTGCAATTGTTACCACCATCCATCTCCAGAACTTTTTCATCTTCTCAGACTCTGTACCAATTAAACGATAACTCCCCATTCTCCTCTCACCTCAGCCTCTAGCAACCACTATCCTACTTTCTTTCTCTATGAACTTGACCACTCTAGGTTACCATTTTTTTTCTATGTCAGAAATTGCTCTGGAGGAGGGAAAAACACATAGCAGAAATGCAAAAATAAACACGAACTCTCTGTGAAAAGGTGGTCAGCATCACTGATCATCAGGGAAATGCAAATCAAAACCACGATGAAATATCACCTCACACCTGTCAAAATGGCTGGTATCAAAAAGATAAGAAATACTGACTGTTGGCAAGGTTGTGGGGAAAAGGGAGCCCTCATGCGCTGATGGTGGGAATATAAATTGGTTCAGCCATTGTGGAAAACAATATGGAGGGTCCTCAAAAAATTAGAAGTAGAAATGCCAAGGAGAGTAGGAGGTACAAGGCTTGCAGTTATGGAATGAATAAGTCCCAAGGATGAAGGGTACAGTGTTAGAAATATAGGGAAAAAGAAAAGAAATACCATACAATCTAGTAATTCCACTACTGGGTATTTAACCAAAGAAAATGAAAACACTAATTTAAAAAGATCTATGCACCCATATGTTTATTGCAGCATTATTTACCCTAGACAAGATGTGGAAGCAACCCAAATGTTTATGAATAGATGAATGGATAAAGAAGATATGGTATATATAGTTTTACATATATATACACACACATACACACAATGGAATACTATTCAGCCATAAAAAAGAATGAGATCATGTGACAACATGGGTGGAACTGAAGGGTATTGTGCTAAGTAAAATAAGTCAGAGAAAGACAAATACCATACAATTTCACTTACATGTGGAATCTAAAAAAACGAACAAAGAAACAAACTCTTAACTATAGAGAACAAAGTGGTGATTACCAGAGGGGAGGTGGGTGGAGGGGGGATGGGCAAAATAGGTGAAAGGGATTAAAAGGTACAAAATTCCAGGGGTGCCTGAGTGACTCAGTTGGCGAAGCATCCAGTTTGGGCTCAAGTCAGGATCTCAGGGTCATGAGATCAAGCCCCATGTCGGGCTCTGCGCTCAGCACAGACCCTGCTTGGGAATCTCTCTGTCCCTCTGCCCATCTCCCCATACTAGTCTCTCTCTCTCTCAAATAAGTGAATAAAATCTTAAAAAAAAAAAAAAAAAAAGAGAGATACAAACTTCTAGTTATAAAATAAATAAGTCACGGGGATGAAAATTACAACATGGGGAATGTAGTTGATAATATCGTAGTAATGCTGAACGATGACATGGTATCTGTACTTATATAGCTTAATGTGTAGAATTGTTGAATCAATATGTTGTATGCCTGAAACTAATATAACATTATATGCCAACTCTATAACTTAAAAAAAAGAAAAACCCTCTCTTAGGAGAACCGCAAGTTACATCTCTTACACTTGACCCCCGCTGTTTGGGTTGTGCACTGTCATAGTGGAGAGTGGACACTTCGTGGTATCCCAGCTTCTGTAACAGTGCCTGCAACAGGTGCTCAAGGCATGTTTGCCGAATGGATTGATTTTATGAAAACAGGGTACTATGTGACATTACCTGAAGACGCTGAACTCTTCATACCGCTAATAAGACTCAGATTTTTAAATTTGTTATTCCGTAGGAGCTTGACGTCGTCCAGTAATCGACGCCGAGAAGACAGCTGGTTAAAATCCTTATTTGTCCGGAAAGTCGATCCAAGAAAAGATGCTCACTCTAATCTCCTAGCCAAAAAGGAGACAAGCAGTCTGTACAAATTGCAGTGTGAGTTATAGGTTGGCTATCTTCATAGTTGGCTTTTTTCCCTTTGTTCATAAGTTTATCGTTGAATTTTCTTTTGTTTCAGTTCACAATGTTAAACCGGAATGCCTAGAAGCATACAACAAAATTTGGTGTGTATACCAGACTATCCTTTACTTGGGGAAAATTAACAATCTGAATATTTGTTGGTTCAGCTAACACTGGATAACAGAAGTGAGATCTTTGATCCCTCTTCTTGGAGCTGAATGTTCAGAGGCTCTTAAGTTGAGCTCTGTATGGGATTGCCAAGGGCGTTTTGATTTTAAGGCCTCACACGGCTAACTCATCACGTAAGCTCTCAGACGTTAGAATGTTCTAGACTCTTAAGGTTGGAAGGAACCTTATAAGGCCGTCTAGTCCATCTCCTCATCCATGCATGAGTCCTTTCTGCAGACCTTCCTGACTGGTGTTTAAGCACATTCATACGTCCCATCTCTGGATAGCCTTGAGCGTTAGGAATTAGAACTCACATCCCCATGATCTCCATTGTTTCCAGTTTTACTCCTAAGTAAAACTGCCACATGCAAATCCTGAAGGTGAACGTAGGCCCATTTCTGCCCAGGTCTTCATTCACCAGGATTCAAGTCCCTTTGGCTGATTCTCCAAGGATAATGAGATCCATATGCTTTTACAGAATTTGTAAACTTCAAAGAGAGAATTAAGTGCATTGATTCTTAATTAAGCTAACAACTTGTATTTTAATGATCAGTTGTGAGCAAACATCATTAAAAAGCATTTTTTTACCTTTCGTATCTGCTACTTTCATGAGAAAGCAAATGATTTTGTCACCAGAATCAGCATAATTTTCAGATGCAAAAATCTTTTGTTGTTTTATTTGGGGAGGCGGTTCATGAACCAGAACATTAGCAGAGAGGTTCTTAATCACCTCAGCACAGTTCTCTTTATTAAACAATGTCCTAAAATAAAGCAGATGCTTATTTCTAAATCCTTTCTCATAAAATGGAATTTCTTGTCTATGCTATCGTTTCCCTGCATTTTCTTTCCTGTCCTGTTTGTTATCACTTCGTCTCCTGTCTCAGATTTTCATTTCCTGTCTATTCATATTTCCGTTTGGGTGTCTTCCTCTCCCTTCAAACTCAACACGTAGCAGCACCTGGCTCTTCCCACTTCCCACATGCGTCACTCACCATGGTTTCATTTAACCTTTTCCTGAGTTCTTTGCAATTGGTTGCTAAGAGCCGTGCAGTCTTCATTTGACATGCATTTTGGTTCTATTTCATTTCCTTCTCCATCTGCCTCTCGTAGCCCGGTGAGCCCCATTTCTTAGTAACCTCCTTGCTGACTGCCTTCCTGGCCTCAAGGCGGTCCCTGTACCTTACCCCACACCCAGTCCATTCCTTACAAGTTTGTCCAGCTCATCTCCCGAGTTCCGCTTTCTCCTTCATCGTGTTTTTTTCCTTTTCTCTGAAACTTTCAGCAGCTCTCTGTTTCCAGTACCTAAAGGCTTAACTCCCGCCTGGTGTCGAGGGGCCCCAGCCCAGCTCTGGGTACAAGCGCTACCTGCCATACAGCCGTCATTCATGTAAGGAAGGCGGGGCTTCCAAGAGCAGCGTCGGCGTCCCCAGCAAAGCACTTACGACTTCGTATTGGCGAAAAACCTAGGCCTCATCGTCAGGCCCCGGCCCCTTCTGGACCCCACGTGGGTCATCTGTACAGATTTTCTTCTGCACTGGCTCTGATTCGGGGTTGTTTATGTCAGGACAAAAAAGGAAATCCATTTCTAGTAACTTCACATAATCCATCTTTCCCCACCTCTGATTTCCATCAGTCCCCGTGTTATTTCTAACACAAGTCGTTTTTGACCAGTACAACGATCCCACCATGTGTATTTTTTGAAGGGTGGCGTTTCAAAAAATACACATGGTGTGGTCATTGTACTGGGTCATAAACATGTGTGGGTTTTCATTTAGTTAGACCCAAGACCATTCGGAGCTTTTCTCTGTTAGCTGCATACACACTGAGTTCCGGTGCCCCAGCCTCTGGTGGTGATCACTAACTTACTTTCACTCAGCGCCAGCAGATAGTTCGAACAGGTTCCATTTCCGACCCTTGATATCCTTTTGCATTTATTGCTGAATCTGTGTTGTACTTTTTCATCATAATTTTTCTGTTCAAAAAGTGTGCAGGTTTTAGCTTTTATTTTGGGATGGCACGGTTCTGTCTCTTCCTTCTGCCTTGCTCTGTATATTAGAACTTGTACCATAGGGAGGTTTCCATGGAGCCAAGCTCTGGCACCTGTTAAATTAATATACTACCATGATGGTCATGGCTTTGCCACTGGTCCTGTACAATCACTAGTAATGAACTGGGGGGGGGGGTGCAACAGGGGATCATATGATACTTCTTAAATCCCCTCAGCGGGTTGAATTGAGTGGAACCTAATTTACACTCCATGTTGTATCTTTAATTTGGGTTCTTCGGCCATGTGGATGCCCTCGGGGACCGTTAGAGCTGGGTTGCTTCCAGACTGCGTTGGGTTCTAGCTCTGTCTTCTTCCTCCCTCCTTACAGCCAACTTGTTCTCTGCCCCTGCTACCTCTGTCGTCTCCCCGATCTTAAACATTACTTCCTTCTCTTATTTCTCCCATGTTCTTTTTCTGCTACTCCTGTTTCTCTCCTTCCTATCTTGGGAACCAGCAGAACTTAGCTCTTAGAAACTTCACCATTCCTAGGTACTTCTTCCCCCCCTCCCCCGCCCCCACGCTGAAATAGCAAATAGTAGACCCGTGTAGTTCCTGGAATCCTGGGACCTTTGGCTCTTCTTTATCCATTTTTATCACTGTACTTGAGTTGTTTACAACTGTTCTAGGTAGTTGAGGGTAACAGAAACCTAAGCCTCTGATAAGTGGGATATTAGAGCCAGTAGAATTCAGCTAAAAGGTTAATTCTGCACATAATTTTAGCGTAAATATACTCTGAGGTCAGTTGTCGGAAGAGAGTAGATGACCTTTTTCCTATTGCTGATCACGTGCTGTCTGCCTGGTATAATCTTGTCAGTTGTTTAATGAGTGTTGCTATTTCTTCTCTTTAAGTCAAGAGGTGTTGCCAAAGATTCATGAAGATAAGAGTTACCCTTGTGCTTTGGTGGGGACTTGGAACACGTGGTATGGCGAGCAGGATCAAGCTGGTAGGAAGCAGAAGTCTCTGGAATAAACACTTGTTCCCTAAGCCTTTATTGTTGATGACTTAAATAATATTCAGTGTAATGCTTTTATAATCAGAGCTTTCCGAGTCTCAGTCTAGTTTTATGGTTAAAGTAGTTTCTCCAGTAATTGATTCCAAAAACTACTTTTTGTTGTTGTTTTTAACATTTGAATCCGTTACTGAAACTTGATGGTGTGACTCGTCTGCCTGCACATGGCCCGTTCCAGTTCTGTATTGTGATAACAGTACGTGTCTGTAAACTGTTTTCAAGGTAAGAGTATCGTGAAACTCTAAATGAATGTTCTCTTTTAAAATATATTTCAGTCCACCTCTGGAGGTATGAAGGAGGCTATCCAGCCCTCACAGAGGTCATGAATAAACTCAGAGAAAATCAGGTAATGATTTGGAGAAATGTTTCCTTATTCAGACTAATGCTGTAATAAATGGTAGTACAGAATTAAATGACTGTTTCCTGTCCTCATTTTTTTTAACATTAATAAACTTCTTTGTAGTTAAAGTTTTATTATTTAGGTTCTTGAAGTCGTATTGAAACATAATTAACCAGTTGTAATACGATTAACCTAACTGTTCTTATTGTAAAAATCAGTTGTACTTTCAAACTGACGAGTTGGTACTTTGATGGTAGACACAGTCAGCCGCGCTTTACGTAACGCGGATCTGCTCCGGGAACTGCCGGCCACTCGGCGCTCCCCGGGGCTGACTTCCCTCTCCTCCCCACGCCCTTCGGTAATAGGTGCAGGTCAATGAAGAGCATTTTAACAGCCATACGTTATTAGGAAAGAAAACCTTTCACGCAGATTCCCAGTCCAAATAGAAGTGGATATTATATATTCTGTAAGAGAAGATTCTGTGGTCTCTATGTCACTTCTAGTAATACGTTGTCAGATGCTGTCGGAGGAGCTTACACGTGTAGGAAATTAAATTTGCTTACACTGTTACTTAAATCATTAGGATGGCCGTGTAGTCTGTCATCCAAATCTGGATGCTTTCGAGAGTGAAAGCGGATGCTTCTAGTTATTATGCTGGTTCAACAAAATGTAAATGGGGGGGGGGCGCTGTTGCAGGCCACCTGGGACCCTATTTATGATAGTATTATAGGAGGAACATAAATGATACTAAAGTGGATTTATATGTAAATATTAGAGGATATCATGAGCACATTTTTTATTTTCCCTCAAAGGAATTTGTGGAATTTCGCAAGGCAAGAAACAACATGCTTCTCTCGAGGAGGAACCAGCTGCTGCTGGAGTTCAGCTTCTGGAACGAGCCTGTCCCACGGTCAGGACCTAATATATATGAACTGAGATCTTACCAGCTCCGAGTAAGTCCCGGAATACGGGTTCACGGCCCTCTCGTTCTTCTGTGAGGAGGCGTGAGCACCCCTCAGTGCCAACCACAAAAGTTGGGTTGACGTTTTGTGGCGTGTGTTTGGCATAATATTTTGATTGGTTTGTTTTCTCCGCTGTCCGGTCCTTCTCTTCTTTCCTTTTTTTTAAATCATCTTCTCTCTCACTCCTTCTCTTCCGCTAAGCTCCTTTGTTTTTTATAATCTTATGTATAATGTTCATTATTTGACATTTTTCCATATAGCGTTGCTATTTTGAAGAGGAAAGACCTAAAATGCAGGACTAGCTCAAATATATAGCATCTGCTGTAGTTGCACTAGAGCCGCTATAAATGCGAGACGCTGAATGAGTGACACAGCACTGTAAGCGTCACAGGCAAGAGTACTTTGTAAGCCTTCCATGATGTTTCCCCACTAAGCACTACTAGAAAGCAAGCCCCAGATAGCAACATAGCGACATGGTTAAAAGGAGTACATGTCAGCAGTAAATCTTAGTAGTCTGATACTCACCATTATACTGGAAAAAATAGTGATTCAATTAAATTGAATTTTTTTTTCAAATTTCACAATAAAGTATGAATGGGTACCGACAGTTTATCATGAGTTCAGTACATCTAGAGAATGAGCCTAACTATGGTTTAATAACCATAATCGGATGACTTACTGTCAATACTGCCTTCTTATATGAAATAGAAGAGAATATTACTCCCACTATGGGATAGATAGGAGCATGGTGAATAATTGCTAATTTGTTACATTTTTTATTTGTTACACTTCACATTATTAAAAGTAATTTTTAAGTTGTTTTGTCATTGGATATTTTTTATACTACTGTTTCCATATTTCTTCACAGAAGAGCTAACAAACCAAAATCCAAATCTCTTTTCAGCCAGGAACTATGATTGAGTGGGGCAATTACTGGTGAGTATATTACCAGATGGTGAGTTTGTAATCTTACTATTAGATTATTTTAGGTCATAGTGTTAATTCTAGAAGGAAAATCTGGGGATAAAGCCATGATTTGATACTAGACTGTTTTATTTGATGTTTTGTTATGAAATTTTTTGAACATATGCAAAACTAGAGAGAATAATATTGTGGATCTCCCCACCTTCCATACCCATTACTTAGCCTCAATAGTTACCAACACATGGCCAATCTTGCTTAGGTCTAATTCTGCCAACCCAGATTATTTGAAGGTAAATCCTGAATAACATGTCATTTCACCCATAAATATTCTACACATATTTTACATATATATGTGGGGTAAGGATCCTGTGGGGTTTTTTTTTTAATAAAACCCCAGTGTTGCATTAAGTTATTTCATATTCCGGGATATTACCTTTTTTGACATGTTGTTTTTGTCATATAAACAGCACCACAATGACACAGTTGCTTCTTGTTGTTGTTGTTTTCCTCATTTAAGTAGCAAAGTACCAGTTTTCCCCAAACTGATCTATAAATTCACCACAATCCCAGTCAGAACCCCAGCAGGCTTCAGAAATGCAAAGGACCCAAAATAGCTAAAACAACCTTGAAAAAGAAGAGCAAAGTTGGAGGACTCACACTTCTCAATTTCAGAGTTAGACTCCAAAGCTAGAGTAATCGAGACGGTGTGGTCCTGCCTAAGCACAGGCATACAGATCCGTGGAACAGAAATACAAGCCCAGAAATAAACTCACATATGAGCCGTCTGTTTTCAGTCCATGCACCAAGTCACTTCAATGGGGACAGGTAGTCTTTTCAACAAAGGGTGCTGAAACAACTGGATATCTTTGCAAAAGGATGAATTTAGACACCTACACCTCACATATATACCAAAATTAACCGTAACAGAGTTTTTAGAAGAAAACACAGGAGAGAATCTTTGTGACCTAGGGTTAAGCAAAGAGTTCCTAGACACAACACCAAAACCACAGTCCGTGAAAGAAAATGATAAATTATAATTCATCAGAATTAAAAACTTTTATAATTCAAAGGGCATCATTTTTAAATTAAAAGGCACGTAAGTCATAGACTGGGGGAAAATTTTACAAATCATATCCGATAAAGGACTTGTATCCAGCATATATTAAAAAATCCTACAACTCAATAATAAGAAGGCAAATAACCCAGTTAAAAATGGACAGAGGATTTGAATAGACAATTCTCCAAAGATCTACAAACAGCCAAAAAGCATATGAAAAGACGTTCAGCATCATTAATCATAAGAGAAACGCAAATCAAAACCACAAGGAGGTATTGTCTCACACCCTCTCCGATGGCTGTTATCCAAAGAACAGGAAATAACAAGTGTTGATGAAGATACAGAGAAATTGGGACTTCGTACATTGTCAGTAAGGATGTAAAATGTTGCAGCCACTGTGGAAACAGTACAGGGGTTCTTCAAAACATTCCAGATAGAATTATCATATGACCCAGCAATCCTCCTTCTGGGTATATAGTCAAAAGAATTCAAAGCAGCATGTCAGAGATTTTCACATTCATGTTCATTGCAGCATTAGTCACAGTAGCCAAGAGGTGGAAGCAACCCAGATATCCTTCCAACAGATGAATGGATAAAGAAAATGTGATACATACATAGAAAGGAATATCCTGCAGCCTTTCAGAGAAGGGAATTCTGCCATGTGCTACAATGTGATGAGCCTTGAGGACGTTAAAATAAGCCAGTTATAAAAGGACAAATACTATATGATTCCACTAATGCAAATATCTAAAGTAGCCAAAGTCACAGTCATGGAAAATGAATAGTTGTGCAGGTGAAGGGAACTTGGTATTGAATGGGTGTCAGGTTTCAGTTTTGCATGATGAAAAAGTTCTGGAGATCTCTCGCCCAACAGTGTGAGTGTACTTGACTCTACTGAACTGTGAGGTGGCTGAAGTGTTTATAAAATATAATAAATTAATAATCAAAATAATAATCAGAATAAATTTTTTAAAAATGTTTTCAATGGGCAAAGGATTTGAATAGACATTTCACCAAAGGAGAGGTATAAATAAATGCCTAATAAGCACACAGACAAGTGCTCATCACGCTCAGTGATTAAGGAAATGCAGAGTAAAACCACAGGGGGTAAGACTCACACCCCTTCAGATGGCTATAACTAAAAAGGCAGATGATAACAAATGTTGGTGAGGTTGGGAATTAATCGGGGCCCTCATACACTGTGGCGAGAATGTAAAATGGCGCAGCCACTTGGGAAAACAGGCAGTTACTCCAAATGTTAAACATGGAATGACCATACGGCCCAGCAGTTCTGTTCCAAGGTATATACCCAAGAGAATGAAAGCATGCACCATATAAACTCATATACAATGATCCTAACATTTTTCATAATAACCAAGTAGCAGAAACAACCTCAATGCCCATCAGCAGAGGAACGGATAAAGAAGCTGTGGTATATCCACATAATGGAATACTATTCATCAGTAAGAAAGGGTGAACTACTCTTCCGCCATCTTTTTTCCTCTCCAAAGGAGTGAACTGATACGCACTTCAAATACGTGCTATGTGAACGAGTCCAAAGGAGCCCATAGTCCATGATTCCTTTTGTACAAAATGTCCAGAAAAGTCTCATCTATAGAGACAGAAAGATGAGTGGTTTCCTGGGCTTGGGGTGGGAACAGGAAATGAGTACAGATGGACACAAGGGATCTTAGCATAACTGGATTGCGGTGATGATCACGCAAGTCTGTAAAAATACTTAAAAAAAAAAGTACTAGACACCAAATTAGATTTTATGGTATATGAACTATACCTCAGTGAGGCTGCAGATGACACGCCTTACTGAGGAGAGTTTATACCACGAATCCAAGGGGATTCGGAATGAGGAACTTGACAAACACAACACAGTCCGGTGTGTAATCGGTGTCCGGTCTCTGCACCCCAGCACGTTGCCTCCATGCCTCTGTTGGGCACTTGTCACCCCAGGGGGGCTCCGGTTTCCAGTTCTACGACTCTGTCTACAAGGCCTGGCACATCCTGGGGGGTTGGTAAACGCCGAATGGGTGGCGGAAACGGGTGGTTACGTATGAAAGAAAGGTCAATAATTGCCAAACCTGTGAACAACCCGTGTGTCTGAGGGAAATGTAGATTCAGTACCGGTTTTATTTTATTAGTGACACTAATTTCTAATAAGAAACACTTTAAAAATTAGGAATAGAGAATATTTTATTTAAATCAGGGGTTGGCAAACTTTTCTGCAAAGAACCAGATAGTAAATATTTTAGGCTTTGTGCACCATTCTGCGTCCAAAACAATTACTTACCCTGCTGTTCTAGTCTGTTCTAGCAGCCAAGAGTGACTTGTAAATGGATGAGCTTGGCTGTGTTCCAGCAAAATTTTATGGATGCTGAAATTTGAATGTCGTGATTTTCTTGTGTCATGAAATATTATTCTGTGCATGAGATGTTTTTCAAGCATTTAAAAAGGTAGAAGTCATTCTTACCATGAGAGCAGGCTAAGAAGGTGGGATTCAGTCTGAGGGTCTGCTTCGGGAGCCCCGATCTAAATGATAAAACCATCCACTTCTTCTCTCTTAACAGCCACATTAAACTTAATGGTGAGACACAGAAAGCATGCTCACGAAACACCAGCTTTTATCATCATAATTTTATCATCCTAATTTTATATAGTTTTTGAAAATCCTATTGTGAGAAAAAAAAGCAAGTAGAAGTTATAGTAATATAAAGCCTCGGTAATTAGAGGGATGCAAGAGTAGGTTATCGGCCATTAGTGAGATATAAACCCTTTGGCTTCCTTATCTTTAAATGAGAATCTGCGACTTTTTACTTACGTCCAACTTACATGTACTCTCCTTTTTTCAGTTTTGAAATTTCTTGCTTTGAACTGTACAATTGCCAAGATCTCGTCTAGCTCCAGAAAACGGTTCTGGATTCTTTTTTTTTTTTTTTTTAAGATTTTAAGTAATCTCTATACCCAACGTGGGGCTTAAACCCACAACCCGGAGGTCAAGAGCCACACACTGTACGGACTGAGCCAGCCAGGGGTCCCTGTGATTCTTATTTCTAATAAATCTTTTCTTCTTGGGTCATCAAAGGCTACATAATGCAAGTTAGAATTTTTTTTAATTTGAAAACTAGCACATCCATATTTAATTGGATACCACTATTATAGGCACCATTTTATTAAGGGACCTTTTTTAGGGAGGGGCCTTAGAAGTGTAATAATTTAGTTGCCCACAGAATAGGATGATTCGTTAGTTCTGTTTTTGCACATTGCTAATTCAGGCTTGCCCACCGTGGACTTCACAAGGAAGTACTGAGGTTATTCTTAAGTTATTTAAACAAGTATTTATAAAGCCAGTTCAGCGTTCAATTTATATTTTGGCACATAGGTAACTATTTAAGATGGTGATCTCTTCAGTACATGCTTCCGATTATTACCAGGCTAAGGCAGGTATGTTTTCTTCGCCTACTGTAACTGAATTAGAAAAATTGACAATGGAATGAATAATCCTGAATATTTATCACTTATCAATGAAAGACAGTTTTTCTCTGAGTTAGAGTGCACGTTAAAGTGATTTGCTTAATTTCAGTAATTTACCAATCAGATTTCTAATTTTTGTGAAGTTACCGATCACTTAATTCTAAATACAAGGGTTAAAGAATTTAATACCATTTGGGGGCAGCCCCTGGGGGCAATGGCAAGAGATCCCTCCTTCACCACAAAAGGACCTGAAAGGTTGGGTCCCCCTCATGGGGATGAGAGCCGGGAATTACAAATCGTTCTTGAGGAGTCCGGACTTATCACTCCTGCTCTGGTTGCCCTCGCTCTCATCTTGTCCCCACCACTGTCTTGAGATGTTCCAATTCAGTTGCTACGAAGTTTGCCTCCGGGACGAGGATGTACTGGTCAAGCCAACTCAAATCTCTTGTCCCTCAAGAGTTAGGTCTCACTGTAGATGTTACTAGATAAGAATCCTTGTTCATCTGCCTCCAGCTCCTTTAAATTAATGAGAATGAATCCATCTGTGCAAGTCCCGTCCATTCTGGTACCTTGATGTGACAGACTTCAGCCCCAGACCTGGGCAGTGTTCATGTCAATACACTGAGAGTCTCTGAGAGACCCCAGCTGTGCTTTTCCGCGTGACCTCCTTGTATCACTTCAAGCCCCTCCCTTCATTTGCAAGTTTGCTTCTTGAAAACTGCTTTTGGAAAACATACAGTTTTTTAAAAAGATTTTATTTATTTATTTGAGAGAGAAAGAGCACGGATGCACACACTCGATCTGGGGGAGGGGCCAATGGGGAGGGAGAAGCAGACTCCCCACTGGGTGTGGAGTCTGATGAGGGGCTCGATCCCAGGACCCCGAGCCCATATCAGGAGTGGGATGGCTAACCGGCTGAGTCACCCAGGTGCCCCTGTACATGTTTTTTTAAACCATTTTAGGATTTCCGATGCCTCACCAAATAGAAAAATAAAGTACCTGGTGCAAATAGGAAGGACGGTGTTTAAGGAGCTGATACGTTTTGCAGTAGGGAATCTTAAAAAGGCAAGTTTAAGACAAGTGCCAATTTTCAGCCAACTTAATCACAATTCCATGCTATACACATAGACACACATATATGCACATTCTTCCACACATAGGAATGCCATTTGGTACTCATTTTCCTGATGGTTTGTTCTGGAAAGAAGAAAGAGGCAGGGGTTCTTTGTGTCATTTTTTATTGAAGGGTGGTTGACACACGTGTTAACCTAGTTTCAGGTGTACAGCAGTGATTTGACGAGTGTGTACGTTACGCTGTGCTCACCCCCAGCGTAGCTGCCGTCTGTCACCATACCACAGCACTATGACGGTACCACGAGGCCACTTCCGTTTTGATAGTGGTGGTGTGTTGCCAGGAAGCTCCACGTTCATGGTTCTTCAGTGTGTTTTCCAGAATTCATGGTCTGCAGCTGCTTTGAAGGTGTGCTCCCTTCAGCTCTGTCTTAAACCCCGTTCTCCAGGGCTGGTCCCTGTCTCCCTAAGATACAGTAACTTCTGGCATCTTGAATGTTCTAGCATCCACATTTCCCTCACTCTCTGAGCACGTTCTTGGAGAAGCAGTTCTTTTTCCGTTGGTGGGTCCTATCCTCGGCCAATTTGCTTGACTGACTATTCTCAAGCACTGATCTTACGTTGCTCATTACTGTCCACTTCCCCCCAAAATGACTATTACAGCTCCAGAAAAGTATACATCTTATATATGTGATCTACATTCCAATCATTTTCTACTGCACTTGATAATTAAAAAACAGTTCGTCTTCATATCGTACAACTTGCTCTGAGGGTGGAAGAAATCTGATTCTTTTCAACCTACCTCGTTCAGTATCTGAACATTGTCATTTTTCCTGACAGGGCTCGTGCAATTCGCTTCAGACAGGACGGTAGTGAAGCAGTGGGAGGATTCTTCTCTCAGATCGGGCAACTCTACATGGTACATCATCTTTGGGGTATGTATTTTTTCCTTCCTGTTTGTGTTACTAGGATTTCAGAGTCCGTTACCAAATAAGCTGTCCTCGGCAGTAAAGCACATCTCAGGTCAGTAATTGTAAACCCTGTGGCAAATCCAGACGTCACAGAAAGTCAGTGCTGGGCCTTCTAGAAGGAAGGAGGTCCACAGTGAAAGGCCCATAGACTCGGGGCACCTCAGGAGGCTGACATGAGAGTGGGGATGATGGGGAAAGGAACAAGAGAAAGGAAGCGGGCAGCCGTGGGAGAGGGACACTTTCTAGATGCTTCCCATGGCGCCTCAGAAATTATCCTGCGTTGTCTCTGGAGAGGCTGCTGCCCACATGCTCATTGACTGCCTGCCTTGTGTCTGAGTCCATCGCTCTGGAGGCCCTTCTCCTGTCACCTTTTCATCCCCCCCCTTTTGTCTGGCGTCATCTTTGGTACCTCTCAGGGCCTGACTCAGGTGTGCCCCCTCGCCCCCCAGGGAACGTCACTCTCCTCCTGAGCCCCCGGAGCCTGGTATCATGTGGGTTGTCACACTGTGGCTGTTGTGTCTTTCTCTCTGCTAGAACAGGAGCTGGCTCTGAGTGGTAGCTTGGTACATTTTGGGCACATCTGTGTATGTTTATTAAAGTTTAAAAAATGATGGGGCGCCTGGGTGGCTCAGTCATTAAGTGTCTGCCCTCGGCTCAGGGCGTGATCCCGGCGTTATGGGATCGAGCCCCACATCAGGCTCCTCCGCTATGAGCCTGCTTCTTCCTCTCCCACTCCCCCTGCTTGTGTTCCCTCTCTCGCTGGCTGTCTCTCTCTCTGTCAAATGAATAAATAAAATCTTCAAAAAAAAAATGAAGGGGCCCCTGGGTGGCTCAGTCAGTTAAGCATCTGATGCTTAATCTCAGGGTCATAAGTTCAAGCCCTGCATTGGGTTCCACGCTGGGTGTGGAGCCTACTTTTTAAAAAAGTGAAAAGCATAACTCATTTCTAGACTTTATTAATTAACTGAGATATTGGTTTGACCTGTTCGGTCCCACCAAGTGCTGGACCCTGTCCGCCTGCTGTGTTCGCACGGCACGCACGGCAGGTGTACAAAGGTTGGTCATGGGACTAAGGAGGAATAAAGCCAAGCAAGGGACATGCCACGAGGCGGTGTGTGTGATCAGTAACGTAGGGGTTTCTGTTCAGGGCACTCCCAGCACCTAAGGGGATATAAACTTACATGTAGTTGGGGGACATGAGTAAATGGTGACTTCAGGATCTGAATGGGTTGGCGGGTAAAGGCAGAAAGGAAGGGCTAGAACAGTGATGGAAAAACGGGAGATTATAAAGAGTGGTCAGAAAACGAAATCGTGCAGACTGGCTAAATGGTAGGAGAGCTGCCAGGGCCTAAGTCTGAATGGGAACCCCTTTCCCCCCAAATCTTCAGGGTCTGGGGAGGAGACCCCCATTCTCAGCCCCACCAATCACTGCTTCAGCCAGGTGCTCGTCTCAGCACATACTGGGCTTCTCGGGAGTGTGAGCGATTGAAAACCCTGCATCTCGGGGCGCCTAGTGATGCAGTCGGTTAAGTGTCCAACTCTTGGTTTCAGCTCAGGCCATGACCTCAGGGTTGTGAGATCGAGTCCCCGGTCCGGCTCCATGCTCAGCATGGAGTCTGCTTGAGAATCTTTTCCCCTCCCCCTCTGCTCTTCCCCCCACTTGTGCTCTCTCTCTCCTTCTCTCTCACTCTAAATAAATAAAATCTTTTAAAAAGAGAGGAAGAAAAAGAAAGAAAGAAAGAAAGAAAGAAAAAAAGAAAGAAAGAAAGAAAGAAAGAAAGAAAGAAAGAAAGAAAGAAAGAAAAGCAAATAACGAATGCCGCAAGTAACCCTCAGCTCCCCACAGTGGCAGGTGCAGCGCTGTCCTGGGGACCTTCCTTTTCTATCGAGCTTTGATTTGACTCCATAAATATCAGAGTTCTCAGATGTCATAGATTTGGAAACAAATCTTTAAAATCTGCCTCTAGAGATGATGCTAAACGTAATTTAACCTTTCTGGGTTTGAGGGAGGGGTGACATCGTTGTTACTATTATTATTTTTTTAAATAGCATGTGGTCTGTCTGGACGCTATAAACCGAAAAGTCAACCTGTTCCCTTCGCTCGCCTCCTCTCAGGCCTGGCGCCTGCACCCCCCACCCCCCACCCCGTCCTCGAGCACGGGGACTGCACCCCTGTCCGCGTTTACAGTGTGTCTGGATGGGGACTCCCAGGTGAAGGAGGAGACAGGCAGGCACCAGGGGGTCACAGGCCCTTAGCTCTGTCCCGCCGGAAGGACTGAGGTTTCACAGAGCAGCCGCCGGGTGAGGCGGGGTCCGCCAAGATGGCCGCCGTGCGCAGCCGCAGAGGCTGGGAACACCGTGCGCTTTGGCCCTGGAGGGTGGCCAGACTGCCGCTCGCATCTTTTCTTGAGTGGTGCCTTTCTCTGCCTTCCTTTGTTGTCCCGTTAGTGTCCCAAATGTCCCCTGCCTGCTTCCTTCTCTGTAGGAAGAAGTACTGAGATACGCAGAAGTGAATTCTCAGTCGCCTGCCCCAAAACTTACCCTCACTCTTCTGTGTTTTTTAGAGAAGCACATTGATCGGGCGCCTGCGGTGTGTTGGTTGGTCTTTTTTTTTTTTTTTATTTTTTTAAGATTTTATTTATTTATTCGGCAGAGATAGAGACAGCCAGCGAGAGAGGGAACACAAGCAGGGGGAGTGGGAGAGGAAGAAGCAGGCTCATAGCAGAGGAGCCTGATGTGGGGCTCGATCCCAGATCGCCGGGATCACGCCCTGAGCCGAAGGCAGACGCTTAACCGCTGTGCCACCCAGGCGCCCCTGTGTTGGTTGTCCTAAGCATCATTCCCGTTAATCCTTACAGCCGCAAACCACGGGTAGCTGTGACTCACAGAGGATACATAAGTCACCCAGCATCCACAGCTGTTGAGTCACTGAGCTAGGCCCCAACTTGGGCATGTCTGGCTTCAAAGCAGATCTTTCTGCGACGTAACACCTCTTCCGTTTACCCCTGCACTTGATGCCACGCCTTCCTCACCTTCCTCAAGGCCTTGCTCCATCCATTTGCTCCACCACCAGCCCATCTAGGGGCTCCCTCCCTCAGTAATAGTACATTCTCAGGTGCCTCCCACCTTTAAAAGCCTCCCCAACAAAGCACAATAATAAAAGCCTCCCTAAATCCAATTGTCCATTGACGGATGAACAGATGAACGAAATGTGGTATTTACATATTCGTCCATAAAAAGGAGCGAAATGCCAATACGTACTACGACATAGATAAACCTTGAAAACATTAGATTCCACTTAGATGAGGTGCCTAGAATAGGCAAATTCATAGACACAGCGCAGAGTAAAGGTTACCAGGGGCTGGGGGGCGGGGAGAATGGGGAGTTAGTGTTCAGCGGATAGAGTTTTAATTTGCGATGCTGAAAAGTTTGAGAGATGGATAATAATGAAAGGGGGACAATTGTGAAGGTATTTAATGCCACTGAATTGTACATTTCAAAATGGTTAAAAGTTAATTTTGCTGGGGCGCCTGGGGGGCTCAGTTGGTTAAGCATCTAGCTTCTGCTCAGGTCATCATCTCAGGGTCCTAGGATAGAGCCCCGCATCAGGCTCCCCACTCAGCAGGGAGTCTGCTTGTCCCTCTGCCCCTGCCCCTTCCCCCTCTCATGCTCTCTCCCTCTCAAATAATAAATAAAATCTTTTTTAAGAAGTTAATTTTGCTGTGTACATTTTACCACAATAAAAAATTTTAAGAAAATGAAAAATTGAAATTAAAAAATAAGAGCACAGCCCTCCCCAACCTGGGTTCCCTACAGGGGGATCACCACACAGTGCACGGGCCGTGCACCTGACCTCAGTTGGAATGCTGCTGCTGGTCACGTTAATGCTAACTGTTTCGCTCTGGGTAGCGAGAGGTACAAGATTTATTTTCCTTGTGTTTTTCAGCATCTTCAAAATTGCATGTAATAAATGTATACTCCATTACTAGTTGAGGGAAATTTTATCTTTAGATGGTTAAACTCCTAGGCCTGTTACAAGGGTAGGCCTTCTTATCAGGAAAACGAAGTCCTGTGGAGAACAGGCGTGTGTCGCAGAATAGAAACCAGAAGCCCTAATTCTTGTCCTTTTAGTCTTGACTGACCCCCTGTCAAGATGCCTGGGAGGTATTTGCCTGGTGAGTAGTTGGAAGGAGGTTGCCTAGGCTGGAATCAGAAACCAAGGTACCCGAATGAGACACCCGAATTGTACCACATGACACCGAGGACTGATGTCTTTGACATGCTCTTCTCTCCCCCTGGAGCAGCTTTCTCTTCTGTTCTATTGATGCCGTTCTTTTCAACCTTCGAGACCCACTTGATCAAACCACACCCCCAGACCATTCTCTCCATTCCTCCCTGTCTTGTGGGCTCTGTTCTCAAGTCCACCACAGTGCCCAGCAAGGGCTGACCTTGCCTACTTGCCCTCTTGCTCTCCACTGCACTGAACCGTCTGTCACCCATCACTGTAGTGCTCTGGAAATGTTGGGCAAGATGGAATCGAATATTGCTTTCTGATTATGAATTTAACATGTTATTGAAGAAATTCACTTGGCTTGAAAGGCAGGTCTTGGATCCCTAGATTGTCAAACTTAAAGCGTTGTTTATTTTGCTTCCCTCACAAGGCCTGATGTAGTTTTGCTCAGGGTGATCAGCTCACAGTGACTCGGCTTAGTATTAAATCCCCAAGGTGTGGGGCGCCTGCGTGGCGCAGTCGTTAAGCGTCTGCCTTCGGCTCAGGGCGTGATCCCGGCGTTGTGGGATCGAGCCCCGCATCAGGCTCCTCTGCTATGAGCCTGCTTCTTCCTCTCCCACTCCCCCTGCTTGTGTTCCCTCTCTCGCTGGCTGTCTCTGTCAACTAAGTGAAAAAAATCTTTAAATCAATCAATCAATCAATCAATCCCCAAGGTGGTGTCTTTGAGAAAACTAGCTGAGCCACTGACTCAGTACAGGACGGACATGCTGGTGGAGTGCGGGACATTTTGTTTGGTTTAGCCTTGCTTCTGTGTGGTTCTTTCTCAGCTTACAAGGATCTGCAGAGCAGGGAAGATATACGGAACGCAGCGTGGCATAAACACGGCTGGGAAGAATTGGTGTATTATACAGGTAATACTGTCGTAAACATGAAACCTGTCATTCTTCTCTTCTTACCGTTTTATGTTCTTTTCCCCCAAGACTAATATGTACTTTAAAAAAAAAAAATAGTACGTTGCTCTAGGTTGGGGGAATGGAGAATAGTCCGGTTTTTCTTTAATAGTTACATGCCTTCTTTTCAATAAGGAGCTTTCATTCTTTCAAGTATGTGTGGGGAGCGCCTGGCGGGCTCAGTCAGTGGAGTGCGCGACTCTTGATCTCATGAGGTTGTGAGTTCAAGCCCCACGTTGGGTGTAGAGATGATTTAAAAGTAAAATCTTAAAAAAACAAAACAAGTGTGTATGTGGTCTGGTACAATTTTCAGACCCTTGTATGTTGTAAATTTTACATCATTACCTTTTTTCATACTTTTCTATATTCTCTGAATATTTATGACAATTTTTTTCTAAGCTCTCCCTTTCTCATCAGTTATCTAGCCCCCAAAACATTGTAATTTAATATAGCAATTAAAAAGTAATTTTGAAAATTAACTTGACATTTTGACTTTATGTACACGCATGTGCATGGGCATGGATAGCCACGTACATGTATGCCATGAAATCCGGGTGGCTTGATTTTTATAAGAACAATTGGGCTGAATACAACCCAGTAATACTGACACCGGTAGTAAGTACCGATCATGTTGTATGTCAGGTCCATTTAAGCCCATCTGCTACTAAGAAAATCAAAGAGTACTTTGTTGTAGAAAATAAGATTATTATTTTTTTTAGTTCAAAACTTCATATAATTGTATGTGACCGGTTGTGTATTCTTACATGTTCATTAGTTCCCAGAGGAGTATTTTATTCAGCGGTGACAGTTTTAGAAGTGCTGTCTGTACCGTCACATGCAGTGTTATCTGATTTTATATAACTTTATTTTAGTTCAGAGTTCTCAGCCTTTTAAAAAGGCACCACTTTTCTTACAATGTGGACTTTCCTAAGTTCTGCAAATGAAACAGATCTCCAGACAGAATCCGCTTTAATTTTAAAAACATCTCCTGGGATGTTAACTGATCTACAATTAGCACGTATATTTCTGTCCCTGAGATCAGTGCTGTCTTTTCCACTACTCTGTTCTGATTCCAAGCAGCATGTCTTCTGAATGTTCTTAGCAACCTGTTTGTTAATGTACATTTACCATAATCTGTTTAGAAAAGAACAAGCAGGGGCGCCTGGGTGGCACAGCGGTTAAGCGTCTGCCTTCGGCTCAGGGCGTGATCCCGGCGTTATGGGATCGAGCCCCACATCAGGCTCCTCCGCTGTGAGCCTGCTTCTTCCTCTCCCACTCCCCCTGCTTGTGTTCCCTCTCTCGCTGGCTGTCTCTGTCTCTGCCGAATAAATAAATAAAATCTTTTAAAAAAATAAAAAGATATTAAAAAAAAAAAAAAAGAAAGAACAAGCACAATAATCCTAATCCTTGTTTTCAGTCCCACTTATTCAGGAAATGGAATCCAGAATCATGATCCCACTGAAGACCTCACCCCTCCAGTAAGCAGATTTTAGATGTGCCTACACAAATTTATGTGACAGATATTTGTCATAAATTAATTTTAATTGTATATCAAGTGAAACAGGAACACTGAAGTGTAAACTGCTGTATATAGCTTATGAGAGACCTCTTTTCTTTAAAATTTACATAATCACAAGAAAGGAAACTATTACGGTTTGATTGTAACAGTGCTCTGTAGTCCTCTTTGAAACACCCCTCTGTTTGTCAATACACCGTATACTACCAGCCACCGCTCTCCACCCTCTGGGAAAAGAGGGCCCAAATTAAAATTTGAATCCTCTCCAAATAGGAACCTAACCATGGGGGAAAAAAAGTTAGCAATTTCTTTATAAAAAGCAAATCTGTTTTATAATTACAGATTTTTAGACAAATTTCTTGTATCAGGAAGAAATATAAATTTTGTCATGTTACTCTAGCAGTTTTTCTGAGCCTCAGACTAGGAACAATTTAAGAGCGTCCCCGATACCTGAAAATGTTTTAATTCACTGTCAGTTTTTATCAGTTGGCATAGTCAGCGACATGTCATTACTAAGCTGGTCGTGGTTGCTAAGATACATTTCATCTGTAATTGCGTCTTCACACCGTGTATTGTAATAGCTCTCGGGGGGGCGGGGATAATGGCTTGAACCTGTGTATCATATGTGATTTTGAAAAGAACACCTTGAATAGCACTAATTTTTATTTGTAATATTTTTCTAGAATAAAATGAGTAGCATTAGGAAAAGAGGTTTTATTTTGTCAACAATCATTTGTGACCTCAGACATTCTGTAGTTACGACTTTAGTAAGCTCGCAGCAGATACTCCAAGACCGTGTATGAGGGGTGGTGCATGTTGAGATTGAAGCCGGAATAAAGCGCATACTCCGTCTAGCTCTGATTTAGTTTTTTAATACCGTGTGCCTATTTTGTGACTGTGATCACGTGAAAGTCCCGTTGAAATGAAAAATTTTGTCTGACCCCCAATTAAAGAATTTATGTGTAAAATAAAGTGTGAATAAATCTCATATCAAATGTCAAACTTTTACACGTGAATGGTTTTCTCCGAGAACCGATAAAAATCAATAAAATCCTCTTGATTTTCACATATTCCTTGTTTGTGATCTTTTTTTTAGGAACTTGTGCTGAAAATGAGCCTGTCCCTCTTGAAAAACAGCTTGTCCCTGTTAAGTGGGCATCTGGGAGTCTTCATAAGCTCATCAGCTTCTCCCTGGTCGTGGAGCAAAGGGTTTTGAGGACTGGGTGTTTGTGTACCAGGGCATGGTGTTTGGGGGGTTGGGGCAGCTGGCAGAAGAAAAGGCACTTTCAAGTCCAGGCTCTGCTCCTTGACGACGTACTTCCCGTCTCTGGTGTTCAGTTCCCTGAATCCATAAAATGGGGAGGTGGAATCCAATGACATTTAACAACCTTCAGCTCTGAATTTTTGTGACTTCTTAGTGCCACGGGAAGCAGTAGGAGAGAGAGGGTATGGTGAGCTCCAGCATAGAAAACTTGCATTTTAGCAGTTGTACTGATTGGATGCTCAGGACATGTTCGCAGGGTGTGAATGCAAGAACTATTTATATGAAACTGCTTTCTAAACTATATAAAGAAAATTACTGGTGAATTACCTTTACTGGTGATCTGGCTATTCAGAACTGGGAAAAAACTGCTAGGAACAGAGAGAATTTTCACTTACAAATTGTGCAGACTTGAACTGACCCCTGCAGAAGTCCGGAATTTTCTATCATTCACTGCGGTGTTAGGGTTCTCCAGAGAAACAGAACCAATAGGATATCCAGATACGATATACATAAGAAGAGGCAGGAATCGGCTCATGTGGCTATGGAAGCCAAGAAGTCCCAGAATCTGCCATCTGCCAGCTAGAGAACCAAGAAACCCAATGGTATAATTCTGTCCCAAGTGCAAAGACCTGAGAATCAGGAGAGCTGATGGTTTAACTCCCAGTCCAAGGTCAGAGGCGCAAGAGCCGGGAGCTCCAGCGTCTGAGAGCAGATGAACGTCCCAGCTCAAGCAGAGAGCGTACGTTTGCCCTTCCTTTGCCTTGTTCCACTTGGGCCGCCAGTGGATCGGCTGATGCCCACCCACGTTGATGAGGATGGATGTGCTGACTCATTCTGTTGAATCAAATGCTAATATTCCAGGAACACCCCTCACAGGCACACCCAGAGAGAATGTTTTAGCAGCTATCTGGACATCCCTTAGGCAGTCAAGTTGACCGATAAAAATTAACCATCACAACTGAGCTCACGGTTGGTGGATGAGTTCCATGAGGCTCCCCAAATTGCATCATCCACCCAACCCCCCATCCCGGGGCCATTCAGTACCCGGCGAGTACCATGCTGTCCAGATGCCTAACAATACGCAAGAATTAAGTTTCCTTTTAGAAACTTTGCTTTTCTCTGTGTTGCTTTCTTAAAGGAGCTTTCTGTTCAGAAAAGCACAGAGCAACGAACTGACTGTAAAACGGAACTCTTTCAGAATATACCCTACTCTAGAAGAGGAATTTCTGTCCTAAGTCACTGGATTTCACAAGGCAGCCTGCCTCACGCTAGGCTTTGGTCTCCCTTCAATTCAACAAATACTGAGTTTCTATTATGTGCCAAGCATCAGACACATAATGTCATGAACAAAACATGATCCCTGCCTTTGTGAAGCTTACAGTCCAGTGAGAAGAGATTGGCAATTAATATGTAAAATACTGTAAGTTACATGATATGGTAGAAGTTGATACACGCTCTAGTGGGGGAGAGTAGAACAGGGTAATGGAGGTCAGGAATCCAAGGGTGGGCGGGGAGAGTATGCAGTACTGTCAGAGTTGGCCTCACTGAAAAGCTGAGATTTAAGCAAAAACTTGAAGAAGGTGACAAAGTTAGCTAGTGTTTGCAAAGGAATCCCACCATGCAGGGGGAATGGCTACAACAGAGCCCCTACGGCAGGGTCATGCCCAGCACGCACCAGAGCAGTGGCGACCACTGGCTGAAACAGAAGAGAGGGAGGACTTGGTGGGAGAAGCCACAGGTCATGGGGCAGGATCAGCAGAGTGTTGGGAGCTGTTGGAAGGACCCTGGTTTTTACTTTATGATGGGATCCACTGGAAGGTGTTGAGCAGATGAAGGCCATGATCTGACTTACACTTTAAATGGTGGCTTGGACTAGGTGGTGACAGTGGAGAAGGGGGAAATTCTGAATATATCTTGATGGCAGAGCCAAGATGATTTCCTGAACGAATGACTGCAGACTGTGAAAGAAAGAAAAAAATCAAGTGACCGAAGTCTTGGCTTCCACAACTGGAAGGGTGGGGACGGCTACAGGTGGAGCGGTGCCACAGATCTGGGGACGGGAAGACCAGGAACTCGCACCGAGTCTGAGATGGTCCATGCAGATACCCAGGTGGAGATATCACGTAGGCACGTGTGAATTCTGCAGCTCAGGAGAGCCATCTCACCTGGAGATGGGCATTGGTGAATTGTCTGTATATAGAATTTAAAGTCTGATGGGGAGTGAGTGTAGACAGAGAAGAGGGTAAGTAGGAACCAGGAAGAGAGCGGAAAACCGTCAGGGAAACAGGAAGAAACACAAGGAAGTGGGATGTCATGAAAGCTAAGTGAACAATGTCCATCAAGGATGAGATCACCCGTGTCAAATGCTGCTGCAAGACTGGATTAGATGAGGTCCGAAAACCGGCCACTAATTGAGTAACATGGCGGTCACTTGGTGACTCACAAGAACATTCTCTTACTATGATAACTTATCAAATAATCACTTTATTTTACCAGTTCCTGCCCAATTTGTCAAATCCTTTTATTAAACTCCCATAGAAGAACAAATTGTATTATTTTGCCCTACTATGAATTTTCATTGGGAATATTTAAAACTTCCAAACTAATTTTCCATTTGTTGGGTGTAAGTCTGGTGAACATTACTTGCACAAGCCAACTCATTTTTAATTATCATTCATGTGATATCATCCCTGCTCCTTTTAAAAAGCCCTCTAGGACCCACACTTTGCTCTCCTAAAACCAGCACTGACCGAACCTACTTCTTTCCCCCTTATTCCCATGGCTACATGTGAAAGAGCCTTTTCTTCAGTTCCACATTATATTTATTAAATTTATACCTTCAGTTTCTGGCTGGGACACACCAGATGTTCAGTAATGTGAAGAATGGACAGAAGGAAGGGAGAGGGAAAGTAAACGGAGAGAGGGAGAAAGGGAAGATAGGAAAAGAGAAAGTATGGAGACTGTCCGTTCCAGCTGGAAAATACCTGAGGCTCTCAGAAAACAGGGCAGTGTCTTTATTCAGACTACTTTTGATGCAAGTTCTAGAGATCTTGGAAATTAAGCTATATGCCTAGGTAAACTCGGTAAAAACAATTCAAAAGGAAAACAATAAACATACATCAAAATATGTCCAGAGGTGGAAACAGATCGGCAAAGTACCGAACGGTCCTCTATTAACGAGTGCTAAAACTAGTACCTTGTGCAGAGTTCAGCGACCATTAAAAATGAAACCACTTGAATATTCTGTAAAACAGGTCATCCAACCTAGGGAATAAAATCTCGTCTACTGCATTAATATACATTAATACCCGTGACCAAAGTGTTAAGCGATAGCTTACGGTAGATTCTCCCGGTCCCAGTAAATTGTTAACTCCCTAGTAACCCACAAGATAAAGAACGCTGTGGAAATCCTTGGCCCGAGCTCCAGCTCTGAATGTGACCTTGTAGCAGTCATTAACTTCTGTGAGCTTGCTGCTGTCTGTTAAAAAGAGGACAGCGGTATCTATACTGCTGACCTCAGGGCTGTGAGAATCACATGAGGACATGTGAAAACACCTTGGAAATGTGAAAGTAAGCAGTGTGACTTGTGGTCAGATCACTGCCCAGGTTTTCTGAACCTGATCGTAAGAATTCTGAGGGTCACAGAGGCAAAAAGCCATTGTGCTTGCCAACACTTGAATCTCTGGAATCCTCTAGAATCCTCCTATACTCCTGCCCCAGGTCTGGAACGCTCTGCCCAGCTCTTGGGAGTGACAGCCCGGTGGGCGTCCCTGGGAGTCATGGAGAAACACTTGTCTCCAGGAGAAGAGAGAGAAGAATCCTAACAGCAAACCAGAGAAGGGGGTGGGGGTAGGAGATAAATGCCATGGGGTTCTCTCTTTTTTTAAAGCGTATTAAAGCTTTGAGGGACTTCTACTGCTTCAATTTAATACCATGAAAAACTTCAATTCTTAACTTCATGACCCCAATTCTTAACTTTCTCTGTCTACATAAGCAGTGTGCGTCATCAGGATGAAAAAGCGCGTCACAAAGCCAGGAAGCCACGTCACACTGCCAGCACTTTCCGCCTCCTGTCCTACTGTAATCACGTACATTACCTCCCGGGAGGGCCGTTCTGGGGCTGTTTCCAGGGAGTCCGGAATTCGAAAAGCATGGAAGAGGTTCGCGCGGTGCTGGCGTCATTTCAGACTCAGCCCAACACAACAAAGCAGCGATTGTGTTTGGTGCCGTTGTGCAGCCGGCTAAGGGCCGGCCGCCCGTGGGCCAGAGGGCTTGTGCAACTGGTATAAAAGGTTCTACGTGGGTACACGGTTTCTCGGCCCATCAGACGCCTCTGAGCCAAAGCCAGTACGCACCCCCTGTTCAGGCCATTGCCCGTGGCGGGCGGGCCCTGGAGGCCTGGCAGCTGGCAGCGTTAGGGCCCGAGAGCTCCTGGGTCCTCCGCCTACCCGCGGCCGGCGGGCTCCAGCTCCCGCAGCCTGGGCGACGGCAGCCTGCAGCCCTCGCAGCGCCGGCCTGCCCGGGCCTGCCCAGAGCTCGGCTCGGCTGAAAGGGCCGATGCCACAGAACGGCTGCCAGGCGAGAGCTGCCGGCAAGTATTCTCATGGTGAAACAACCGCCTCGTTGTTTGGGGTCTCGTGTAAACGTTGCCAAACCTCTGTCACGTCTCTCCTCCCACAGCTCGGATTTGGAAGCAAATCTGATTCATCTGATTTGGTTATTTGGCTAAATAATTACTTGATTATTTGATCAAATTTGATTATTCTGTTAAATTATAAATTTTTCAAATAATTTCCTATATTAAACCCTTCTGGCCTTTTCTACTTAATTATCCCCTGCATGCCTCTCCCTAAACCTGTGCTTCATCCTCCCCCATTTTTCTACCAGGGAGGGTATATAACCGCTTACTTTCAAAGCATGTTCGGAGATTTCTCTTTCTTGGCACTGCACAGAATAAACACAAACCTGGCTTTCAGGTCTTTCCAAGTCCTCTGTAATGGTTCATATAGGCTATTAGGAGGTATTTCTTAATTCATTTAAGGCGAAATTCATTTGGGATGAGTAAAATGTTTTTGAGTTCTTTTACTTCATGTGGCTATCAAATGCCCATTTTTTAAGGTCACTACTTTTGCTTAAGGCTCCATTTTTTTAAGCCTTTGTAACACTCCCGATATGACAAATTCCACGAGCAAATAAAGCACATCCAGCCCTCTGGCCCACTGTGAGTGTTGGCGGGGGCTGCGTGGTGACCAGCACGACGCCCTGTGCTCAGGGTGGGTCTCCAGCTCCTTGGTTCCTTGCCTGGAGGTTGTTTCTACTCAAACACTGAAAGTACTTGAAATATTTGATAGTGAAATACACGATAGGCAGAAAGTGACAATGCCGCCAATCTGAACTGATACATGGATAAACTTTTATTTACCTACCAAAGGGAAAACCAACATTCACTTAAAGCTGCCTACCCTATATTTCTAATACGGAAGGTGTTTAATTTACTATCCACCTTTAAAAGGTTTCAAATAAAATATCGCTAGGAAAATACATAAAGAATTCAGATTATAAAACTCTCCAGATAATTAATGGTCATAATAATGCTGGGACTGCAGTTAAAAAAACAGCAATTTTCTGTAGTTTACCTGGAAGTACAGATAATCAGTACCAAATCTATACATTAGGTCGTAATAGGCAATTATAAACGAACGGTATCAAACTGGGTAACTTTTAAAAATTAACCTGAAGTTGTTATAAACCGTATAAAAATTGACATTATTCTTCCAGTTCTCCCAAAAGCTCTACAAAGTCAGTGATGTACCATTCTGCGTTGTCTTTTACTTGTTGTCTGATCACATTTCCTCCAAATCCAATGAAAACATCCTAAGAGGGGGGAAAAAAGGGGGGGTAAAAGAGTTTAAAAAAACAAACCAAAAAAGATATGGCAGCAGCCTGGGGCAGTAAGTGTTGTTTAAAAGAATAAACTGTTTGTGCAAAGAGACGGAAAGCCCAGCCTCGAGGGGGTGCCTCTGCAGCTCCTGGGAGCCTCCTTGCCTCCCCTGTCCCAAGAACGAACGAGTCAGTGCACCACCAGTGCCGCAAATCCATTCAGGCCGGGACACTGCAGGCTGGAAGGAGAACTTAAGCCCCCTTAAAACCAATACAATTGCTTACAAAGATACAATCAAAGATAAAACCCCCCTCCCAGGGGGTGTGTTATTCTGGGCTGAAGGAGAGGACAGCCCCATGATCTCCTGGCAGCCCTCCACTTTCCATCATTAAAGTTATTTAATGTTACGTCTCTGCTATTTCCTTCATATCTACCAAGTGATACCTTCTTGTAGTCAATGATCTTTTAAAATGGTATTTTCTCTTTTTCTGCTAGGATACAGGCACATCATACCTGATTTGGACATTCGAAATTCTTTTACTTGCCTTTTCTCTTCACTTTTGTTTTCAGACCGCATAAGGGGGAAAAAATAATGAGATTCTTAACCTTCCAGTTAAATTTAGCCTCAGCCTCCTAACTGAGCTTCCCGCCTCTGTGGCAGCCCTTTCTGGACGCCAGCACCAACTCAGCTGTCCTAACACACGGGCTCTCTCCTTCTCTGTCCAAAGCCCTCCAGGGCTTCCCACAACCTAGTGGTAACACCCAATGCCTGCTACATAGCCTTCAGCAATAGCTGAAGAGAAAGCCCATTCCTGCCAGTTCTGGCACCCTGACCTGGGCCTAGTTCATCCCCACTCTGCTCTGCTGCCCCCCTCCCTCTGGAGCTTCCTCCCCCTCTCCCCCTCCCCGGTCCTGTCAGGCCTTCACGGGGTGGCTGCGAACCTTCCTCCAGATGACACATTCCTCTGACCACCTCTGAAGGCTACACGCCCGCTTGCTTGGTTCAGTCAGGCCATGTCATCTTCTGATGACTGGTAGGGTCCTCCATTATTTATAGTTTTGTCATTTCTTGACATCGGGATTAGAAGCTCCCTGACAGAACTCTGCATATCTTCCTTCCACGCACTCCTCATTAGACTAGCCCCGCGTTTGTGGCTTGGTCAGTCCCCATGTGGGTTGTGAATCATCAAAGTGACTCAAGTCACTGACTGAAGTCACTTAAAAGGATCCAAAGATTCTTTAACCACTTTGGGTTAATCATTTACAAAGACAACTATTTTTAGATCTCAGGGAACTAGGTAATAAAAAGTTCACTATTATTTTTGGTTCAGTTTTTCTTAATTTAGAATGAGACGATAAGGGCAAAGTCCTACATGAAAGGGACACATCTGATATTCAGGACACTTGCTATACAGCATGTTTCCTGCTAGTCTCAGAAAACAGCATTCAGAAGAATGAAATGCTTTAACACAGGCACATGATCAAACCTCCACAAGCCTCAGTTCCCTAATCACTAAAAAGGAGAAGATGATGTATGAAGAAATACTTTATCGAAGATAAAAAGACAGGGCCACTTGGGTGGCTCAATCCATTAAGCATCTGCCTTCGGCTCAGGTCATGATCTCGGGGGTCTTGGGATCGAGTCCCACATGGGGCTCCCTGCTCAGTGGGGAGCCTGCTTCTCCCTCTGTCCCTGCCCCTCCCCCTGCTCCTGCTCTCTCTCTCAAATAATAAAATCTTCAAATATATATATGTATATATATATTACATATATATATACATATATATATTACATATATAATGTCTTTATACATATGAAGACATTAAAATTTTGGTTATAGTTACAAGAGCTGGCTTTTTATTTGTGGTATGATTTGGGGAAGCGAAGCAACCCTGGAGCACACACTTGGGCTGAGAGGTGACAGGAACGGGTCGTAAACTTCTAAGCGGTTTTCTTCCTTAGGTTTGCAAAAAGTCAGCTGACATGCTGAGACTGAAGTTGTTTTAAGTGTTTTGGTTTTTCACAATGATACCTAGATGTCCCTCTCTAACTCTCACCAGTCTTACCGAGCTCGGAACCAGCCGTTTCGAGCAAAGCTACGAGCCGCAGCAAGCAGCACACGTGATACATACGGCAGGAGGGCAGGCTTCCATGTCTGTGGCTCCATCCCCAATCATGACTATTTTCTTAAATTGGAACTTTTCCTTCAAAAGTTTAATAACTTTTCCTTTCCCTCCAGATTCGGCTGTTGGCTGCATTTCATCAAAACCTGCATATTCACCTTAAAAGAGCAGTTAAAACAGCGTCAGTGATCCACAGAATTACAGCAGGAGGGCCAGCTTCGTGCGCAGATGATACCCTCACTTAAATGTCACGGAGAAAGCTACAAATGGCCCTCGGTAAATGACACAGCCTGGATTTCCACACCTACTTCTCCGCATAAACAACCTTTGCCTCTGAGTCGCAGATACCTCTTGTCCAGGTTACTCCTTTAGGTCATGAACAGTGTGGGGTCAGTCCTCTAGCTGTCACAGCTGTAATTCTCACACCTCGCCGAGGTGGCAGAACACCATGAAACAATATAGTCAAGTTTTCTTTTAAAGTTAATATATAATTTCATCTAAGAGGAGATTCCCACTTATATTTGATCAGTTTTCTTTCTTACAGTAACTACCACACTCCCTATCTACGTTTTTTTAATGATCTACCTGTAGACCCTTCAAAAATGTTCCATCGGCACATTTCACATTTTTAAATTTACACTATTTGGTTTTAAGGATGACAGCCACCCCTTGCCATAACTGGAGACCTCGTGAGAGGGTAGTAAACGCAGCTGCGGCTCTGTGAGGGTCCAGAGAAGAGCCAGGAGGCACTTCCAAGGCAGTGACAGTGCAGGGACTCGCTGCTAACAAACTCTCCTTCCTGGGCCTAAATTGGTTCAAATACAGAGGAGCTCTCAAAAAACTGAAATATAACACAGAACAAAATGAGTCACCTGGGCGCACAGGAATCGAGTGTAGACATTTATACACCGAGAGAGATTAGATGAACACTAAAGCCAGGAGAGATGATGGCCTACGTCTATTGCACAGAGCAAAGGATACTAAGGGGCAAAAGACATCAGTCAAGAGAACCCTTCATCTCAAAAAAAGAAAAAAACAAACAAAACCCAAAAAACAGAGGGCATTATGCTAGGCGAAATAAGTCAATCAGAGAAAGACAATTAGCATATGATTCACTCTCATGTGGAATTTATGAAACAAAACAGAGGATCACAGGGGAAGGGCGGAAGAAATAAAATAAGACAAAATCGGAGAGGGAGACAAACCATAAAAGACTTAACTCCAGGAAACAAACTGAGGGTTGCTGGAGGGGAGGTGGGTGGGGGGATGGGGTAGCTGGGGGATGGGCATTCAGGAGGGCACGTGATGGAATGAGCACTGGGTGTTATATGCAACTGATGAAACACTGCATTCTACCCCTGAAACTAATAATACACTGTATCTTAATTAACTGAATTAATAAAATTAAATTAAAAAAGAGAATCCTTCATCTCAATATTTAACTCTGAGCCTGCCTTGCTTAAGCTGCATTCCAACAGACATTTCATAAGACACTGAACACTAAAGCTGACAAGAAAGGGCAAATGGTACCATTGAAGTCTTACCATTAAAGTAGAATTTCAGCCTATTGGCAAACACATTGGTTGGCGGGATGTTGAGCTTGGAAGCAACGTGCTCTACAATGCTCCTAAAGCCCCCAGATATTAGGAAAACCTGAACGTTTCGCTCTTGGAGGCGACTTACTAGCTCCCTGCAAAAAAGAGACAGAAAACACCAAACTGATTAATACAAAAGAAAACACATGAAACATGAAAAGGAAACTAGAACACATGTTTTTGTTCTCAAAGCATTTGCCCAAATACATTGGACAAGGTATATTGCCTGGTTCATTATAATGTTTTATGTATGTCTTTTTTTTTTTTTTTTAAGATTTTATTAATTTGAGAGACAAGAGCTACAGAGAGAGAGAGAGCACACACAGCGGGAGAGGGAGAGAAGCAGACTCCCCTCTGAGCAGGGAGCCTGACGTGGGGCTTGATTCCAGGCCCCTGGAATCATGACCTGAGCTGAAGACAGACACTTAACCACTGAACCACCCAGGCGCCCCATGTATGTTTTTCTAAATGCATGTAGAAATTTATAGGTGGGGCCGGACTGCTTAGGAAACCATCCCACAAGTCTATGCTGCCCATGAACCTAGAAACACAAAATGAAGAGGCAGCTTAGGCTCTCCCTGGGGAGAGAGGGAGGGCAGATGACTTGGGCAGGGCCAAGCACTCAGACGGGACGTGCGTAAGAGCTGAAGGAAGCAGGCGGAAGGGCGCCCTAGAGCAATGGTGAGATACTCTCAAGAGGACATGCCCCCAAACGCAGGTGCTGCCAGAGAGACGGCGCCCAGAGCGGGGCTGCTCTTACCTTATGCCCGGCGTCAGGTGTGGGGGGTGCTCCGCTATGAGCCTCTGCACCTGCTCCCGGGAGGGCCGGATCAGAGCCAAGCGCTCTGTGAGGGCAGCCTTGAAAGGCACTGCCCCGCCCATGGCCCGCCGTGTCCTAGGAGGAAGACCCACCATCAGGCTAGCCAAGGCAGACGTCCCCGAAGTCCACACCGCACCTCCCGAGCTCCTCCAACGTCCACCCACGAGGAAGGCGCTGCCTAGAGCCCCACCACACAGCAGACGTGCCACAGCGCCATGGGCAAGGTTCTGAAAGTGTCCTTGAGAATCACATGAATATTTTACGGCCACGTCTCGCATCAAATGCAGCTGACCACGAAATGGTCCGCGACCTGGTGACTGCAGGCAGCCATGGGGAGGGCAGGAGGGACGGAAGGGTCTCACCCAGGCATAAACTGAGAGACTCTGCACCAAAACTAGCTTCCTAGCAAACCACGAAGGCCACACATTCAACCGTGACACAAAGCACGGGACGCCTGGTGATCCCCCACCCTGTCATCTTCTTTGGTTAATGATGGTCACCGTTTTCCCGACGGAGCTAAGAGCATGTAGTCCATATTTATTTGTCAGAGGCAACTACTTTTTTTTGCCATAAGAAGCTGTGTAAGTGGACGACTGGATGATGTATGCTAGCAAATTCAGCTCTGAGTGACGGAAGGAGCTTACTGCCCGTGATATGTAGTCAGGGACTGAAAATCGGGCAGTTGTGGCCCTGGTCCTGCATGTCATCCAAAAGCCACCCTCCTTTGCAGTTCCGTATCACTTCATAAAGCGAATAAATACTGCTCCTACATTTCCGACACAGCGTCCTCAACGCCACAGAATTTGGCGAGCTCATCAATCCCTTCTTCCCTGATGACCGTGCTGTCAACATCAAAGCACACTGCGTCCGCGGAACAGAAAAGTTTCCTCAACTCCGAATGGGAGACCATCCTTGGAAGACTCCTCCTCCTCCAACAGAAAAAGATAAATATATTTAAAGACGCATCATCATAAAAAGATCCAGTTTTGCCTACAAATGCCAAAATGCTTCGATTCACATCAAAGTCAGTATATCCCACATAAACATGGGCTCATGGGCTCATTCGTTTTTTTAACACAAAGTAAGTACCTTCTAAATGTCAGGCTCTGGGGATACAAACATGAGCAGGACCCAACTCTTCTCCCAGGAACTCAGACTAGTGAAGGCACCAGCTTACAAATATATTTGATGTTCGACCAATATTCAACTATTTTGACCTAACAGGTATAGTAATAAGGCAAAAGCTGAAGTGGAAATGTGCAGAAGGTACTAACGATACTACGGGCGTACGGAGAAAATGCTTAACTTGCCCATGAGACAGGGCTGCCGGGGGCACAGGAATCCGAACCGAATCTTGAAGGGTAAGTGACCTGAGTGGGTTCTCAAAGTGCAGGGTATCAGTTCAGTGTGTGCTGGGGGTAGGGGGCAGGGAGATGGAGGCAAGAAGAGAGGGTAATGACAGCAGAGAGAAGAGCAGGGGCAAAGGCAAGGAGCAAGAATGACGGCTGACGTGCTGGAGGGTGCCCAGTGGAGTCCAGCCGCCAGGCGGTGCACCAGCACGGGCCCTGGGCCAGGCTGACGAGTTTGGATTTTAACATCTAGGTCATGGAAAACCCTGAAAGGCTTTTTGCCACGGAACAGAGGTCAGAGCCGAACTGCACATCTGTTAGTCACCGGTATAGAGGTGGTAATTGAGGGTATGGCCTGACGAAAGTCACCAGAGAGTGGAGGGAGGGGGGAAAGAAGAAGGCTGAGGACAGAGTCTGCAGGAACAGAAAGGATCAGATCAGGAGCCTGAGAAGGAAAAGAAAAAGGAGGCCGAGACTCACAGGAAGAGACTGAGAGACCATAGTGTTGCAGAAGCTACGGAGGATAGAGTTTCAAAAGGAATTCTGAGGGGTTTTTATTTTTTAAGAAAATCACTGGACTAGAATCTTTGGGGTAAATGGAATCCTAAAGGTTGCCTAGACCGGGCTCTCATCAAGTATGTCATGTACGAGGCCACACAAATGATGCCAATAACCTATATTTAGAACAGACACGAGCTAAAAACAGATTCAAGGCCCTGGCCAACCCACCTTGTAACTGATTTCTAACCACTGCATCTGGCAGAATGATCCAGGTCAAAGTTGTGCGAAAATGTTTTGAGGCAAGGGGAGGCAAATTATAGCCAGTAGGCCAAATCAGCCTATTTTTGTAAAGCCTGTGAAGTAAGACTAATTTTCACATTTTTTTTTAATTTTTTTTTTTTCAAGTAGGCTCCACACCCAGCATGGAGCCCAACACAGGGCTTGAACTCACCACCCTGAGATCAAGACCTGAGTTGAGATCAAGAATTGGACACTTAACTGACGGAGCCAGCCAGACACCTCTACATTTTAAATAAATGAAAAAAAAAAATCAATAGAATAAAACTTTGTGATATACAAAAACTGCATGAATTTCAAAATTCAGTGTCCGTAACTAAAGGTTCAGTAGAATGCAGCCATGTTCACTTGATTACGTGTCCACCGCTGCTTTCGCACAATAGAGGAAAGGAGCAGCTGCAACAGAGACTGTAAGGCCTGCAAAGCCTAAAATATGTACTATCTGGCCCTTGGCAGAAAACTTGCTGACCACTCTTTGGAACCCTTACAAAAGAGTGCTCTTCATGGGAAACAGGAGTTTCACTGGAGACCCACTAAAAAAGGGGAAAGAGAAGGCAATTCATGAAACCAGTAAGATAATAGAGTATTAAATTCTAAACTAACATCAGCCTCAAAGTGAAGGAAGTTTCCATTAAACACAGACTGAGCTCCTTTGCTGGTTGCCTCTCTTCCAGTCTCTTAATGTTGCAATGACCACGGTCCACCCTGGTCTTCTCTAACCGTACTTACGCCCTCAATGAATGCATCCAGGCTCGTGGCTTGAATGTCATCTCTAGAACAGAAACTGCCAAATGTGTACCTGCAGCCCGGTCCTCGCTCCCAAACTCTCAACTCCAACCACCTACCTGACCTCACTCAGGTGTCTGGGAAACACCCCAAAGTTCACACGTCTAAAACTGAACTCCGGATCTTCTTGTCCCACCAAACCCGCCATTTTTGCACCTTCCTTCTCTCCCGATGGCCCATATCCAAACCCCATATCCAATCATTCAGAAAACTATGTTGGTTCTACCTTTAAAGTCTAACCAAAATCTGACCACTTCTCACCCTATCCACTGCTATCACTCTAGCTGAGTTACCAATGTTTCTTGCCAAGACTGTACCAAGAGCCTCCTAAAAGGTCTCCCACCCAGTTTTCGTTCTCAACACAACAGCCAAAGTGATCATTGTAAGCTAAAGCCAAATCATGTCACACTTCTAGCTCAAAACCCTTCCATGGCTCCCCATCTTATTAAGAGTAAAAGCCAAAGTTCTTACAATTACCTATAAGGTCTGCCCCCTACCCTGATACCACTACCACCACCACCACGCCCTTCCCCTTACATCTCTGACTTCATTTCCTACTCATGTCCCCCTTGCTCACTCTGCTCCAACCACATTGGTCCCCCTGCTGCTCTGGAAATGCACTGACCCGGCTTCCCACTCAGGGCCTTTGCTCCGGCCGTGCCCCTGGATCTCTTCACCTGGATCCCCACTTGGCCAATCCCTTACCAAGAGTTTGCCCAACAACACTGTGTGTCAACTATACTTCAATCCAAAAAAAAAAAAAAAAAAAGAAATTTTAAAAAACGAGTTTGCCCAAGTATCACCTTTTTCCATGAGCCAACCCTGACCACCCTGCTTAGGACTGCAACCTCGCCCTCCTTATCCTTAACCCAACTTTACTAACATCCTTCACTATGCCTTATTTTCTCTTTTTTCTGTGACATCTATCCTCTTCTAACATATGATAAAATGTGCTTGTTATGTTTATTATGTACTGTCTACCTGTCCTCATTCGGATGTAAATTTCACAAGCGTAGGCTCTTTACCAGCTCTGTTCACAGCTGGGGCCCTAGGACTGAGAACAGGACAGACAGGAGGGCTTGATAATACTCGCTGAATTAAGTGAATGCATAAAGCTCAGAAGCCATCTTCACTCTGAAGCCTTCCCCGACTCCCTGGGGCCAGAAAACATTTCTCCCCAGAACTTGCACAGTACTTTATGTAGACGTGTTCTCAATATATGAAATTCATAATACTCTCCTAACTATCTTAAACTTATCTATGTGCATGTCACCTCCTCTCCTGGGTTGCAAGCCCTTTATGCCAAGATCCAGAATTTTCCAAAATACTTACTTTGAGCCTCTTTTGAGTAGATGATCAATGAATTGCTGAAAGTTGAATGAATAAACGAAATGATATAACTGTGAAATACATACCCACAATTATTTTAACTTTTTATTGTGGAGAATTTCAAATACATACAAAAACAGAGAGAATGAATACATGAATTCCATACATGTATCATCCTGCTTCAACAATCATAGCAGATTGAGCTTCATCAATAACCCCACTAAAAAGGGTTCTGTACCCCAGTTCCAACATGGAGAGATTCCCACACATCCGAGCAATTCTTAGACACCAACACGGTGTTCCCTATAATTCCCTATAATTCAACTCAATTCTAACACTACCTACCCAGATAGCACCAGATTCTACAGGTTAAGGGTTCAGTTCAGCAAGACTGGCACCCCCCGCCCACACACACAACTTATGCTCAAGGTATACAGAGGATGTCTTGTTCCTTAAATATGTCATGGTTTTTTAAACCTCTATGCCTTTGCAAATGCTGTTCCCACTGCCTGAAATCACCTAATCCCTCATATCCAGTGGGCAAATTCCTATTTATTCTTCAAGATGAAGATTAAATAACCTTCCCTATACTACACTATCTCCTTCCTACTCCTTCAGAGAATTAATTAGTCACTCCCATTCCTCTCCTTGAGTGAAATATCTTTCATCTCTGTTGCCAGGACCTAGTAGGCATAAAGAAAATGTTTCATAAGTCAAACAGAGTTGAATCTGAGAAATTATTGAGAACTCAGCGAGAATTGAGATTATTGTTCTCAATGAAACTATTCCAACTTAGAGTGCTATTAGCCCAAAATTAAAATCCTTAACCAGCAATGATGACTACCACCAGTGAAACAGAACTGACATCATAAATTCTGCAGTTGGATGAAACCTCAAAGCCATCATCTGGGTCTGGCCCCATACCTTTCTGCAGGAACGATATTAATGTGTTCATTTCACAGGTTAACAACTAGAGGTACAAGGAAGTTAAATGACCCAAGGTCACACAGCTCCCAAGAAATGGCTAAAAAACTAAAACTTGGATCTCAAATGCACAGAGACAACATAAAACATGGTGGATAAATTAGGAGGT